>NC_092560.1:33092992-33418548 GCF_037038585.1 Patagioenas fasciata
AAACTAAACTATATATTGCAGCCTCAAAACCTAGCCAGACGATTGTCAGTTAGCCCTTGGAGCGATTGATGGTAGAAACGCTATGGAGAAAATATAGTATTATGTGTGGTAGCACATTATGAAGATTTCCATCAATTTAATTTTGGTTTTGACTAACTAAGAGATAAGACAGCTGGCAATAATATCATATATCCCACATGAGAAGATATATTGATGAAGGAAAATGGCTTCTTTAAGAGGATAAATAATAATTAACACTCATAAAGCATTTTTCAATTATTATTTATGTAAGGTCTTTCTCCCTTTTTTTCTTTTCTTAAATTTTGAGTTAGTCTTCCCTAAATTATCTTTTAACTAATCAAGATAATATTTTCTTCAAAATTTATAGTTTTATTGATGATAAGTGGTGTTTACACTCTGATTTCCTAGTTGTCTTGTTCTAGTTCATTTTTTTTCTGTATCGATACTACAATTTGTACACAATTTGCTAACTGCTAATATTCATAGAGGTCTCAGTTTGTAATTGAAACACTCAAACTTATTGCAATTGACAATGAATATTACCTAATGCATGTTGTGTGTTTGTTACTTCAAAATACATATATATAATGTTAATTTTACAATTTAGAACTTAATGTGTGGATAATTTTTTAAAAGCACTTCTGAGTTTTAAGCAAGCAGGATTATATTGCTATTTGAGTAAAACCTCTAAAATAGTTTCATACATTTCTGTATGCAGTCTCAAACAAATACAGAGCCAATGAAGAGGTCAATTATTATTATTAAATATTTCAATATATACTTTATGGCTTATAATCCAGATTGGTGATTAAAAGTGCTATGTATGCGGAAAAGTAATTCTAAATAGTTCTTAAATAATTTAGAAAAATGAAAGCTAAGGCACATGGCAGCTTAGACTTTTAAAATGACAAATCTTTTATTTTTGTATAATTGACAAAATTTACAGTCTGACTGCTTAGGTGATGTGATATTTCATTCAGAGCAAGGTGATCTGAGCCTACAGGTTACATAAGAAATTGCTATTCATATTCAGTAAGGATTGAAATCTAGCTGTTTCACAAAAATAACAATAATACAAAAGATGAAGAGAGAAGATACTGAAGGAGGAAGTATCCTGCTTTGCAGAATGGTGGTGTAAAATGGTGCCCTGGAGCTATGTCTCGAGGACATTATATTCCCCTCTCCTGATTTGGAAACATAAGCCAGATTCTCAGTTGATATAAAGGGTATTATCACGTTGATTTACAGAGTCCTACAGATCCAGCACTGAAAAATCTGCTTCTTCTCAAATTACCATTAAATGTCTGTATAAAACTATTGCCAACAAAAACTGGACAAGGTTCGATATGTTAAAGAAACCCCACAAATTTAAACTAAACAAAAACCCCTACACAATCAGAAACAAACAAATCAACAAAACACACTCAAAGAAATGAACAAAACCCCCAAAACAAAACATCAAAACTCAAAACCCAACCAACCAAAAAACCAAAACCAACCAAACAAAATACCCCAAGTGGTGGAGGGTACAAATTAGTTGATTTAGGACAGCATGGTATGTCTTCTGTTTTGCTGTGAAGTATTTTAATCTTTGTTTTGTAACCATAACACAACATAAAATTAAAGGAGTGATAAACTGAAATGTAGAAAAAGGTATGGAGAAAATAAATAGCCTTCCTTTAGAGATTTTTGCCTAAAGATGGTGCAAATAACTTTATTTTCTCTAAAAATAGTGCAGAGAGTCTGAAAGAAATTATAGGACAAAATAACCTGTTTTGTCTTCTTGAAGTCATTGGTTTTGTGTTTCCTTGAGGGAAAAGACTCCCTTGGAAAAGCAGATTTTCAAGGCTACATCTGGAAGGAGAAGGAGAGCTATGCCATTTCCTTAGGGACAAACTTCTTCGTATTTAATTTCCACAAATGTGTCAGCACTTATTGGTGTGAATGTTGATGAAATTCAATTTAAAGCTTGAATAGTTGTATGTTGGCCAAAAGCAATGTTCTATTTATTTATTTGATTTTGAAACATGAACCTCATGGCATTGATTACTTACATAAATCACAGCCACACTCCAAGCCTGAGCATTCATCACTGAAGGACTACATGAGGAGGAGGAAGTGCATGCCATAGTGAGTCTTGAGTGGTTCTGCCTAAAGAGTGAAGACAATTTCATGAAAAGTTCATGAACAGAAAAAGACTAAACTGTTAGACTGCATGAATAATAATAAATTATTCACCCACCTTTGTAATGGAATCCATTTGGCTGACAACTATGTTAGTTAAGCCACTGAACACATTTGCAGGGGCTGTTTTAAAATAAAGATCAGAGGTTTCCATCAGAACTACAGTGAACCTTCATGTACAAAAAATGCATTTCTATGAGTTTAATGTCCTACCTTCAATCACTGTAATTTTCTTGTCTAAGAAGTTAGATAGTTATGAGATTGGGATCTCATTTAATATTGTATTTTTTGCTGATAAGGTGGTCAGGCAAAATGTGATTTTGCATATTTGTGTGTTTTGCCTTTGGCATCAAGCTGAACTTTTTTTTACCTTAATATAAATTAAGTTCACTTTTAGGAAAATTGAGAGCTACACTTTGACTACAGTTAAAAAAACTCTGCAGGTTTAACATCAGAGAGTCTTTCTTAAGCCTAGTGTAGGAAAAAGGACACAAAATATCTACTCCAAGTATACAAAAATAAGGTCTTCAAAAGCATTCTGCTCCTTAAAGATATCTTTGAACTGTTTAACTGCAACAGGGAAGAATTTGAGGCAACCATATAGGTTCCTAAGCTCTAATGCTAGAAGAAATTGCCCTGTCCAGACACCATGTTCTGCAAACTTCTGTATGTTAAATGACTATTTCCATGTGATAGGAAAAGACAAGGTTAAAGAATGGGCACGTGGTGATATAAAATTCAAGGAAATGGTGAAAGAATAAGCAAAGAAATGTGAATGAATAAAGTAATGGAAGTCCACTATAACGCAGCAGAGACTGCAGGGAGAGTGATAGGGACATAAGGATCTTAGTGAGCCCATTTTCACTGGAACGAGAAGAGTGAACATGAGAGTGGAAAAGATCTAGAAGAGAGGAGAGCAACTCCTAACAGTGGGTATACATGGGTTGGAAAAAATAAGTCATTACATTCTGTTGTAAATTTAAGCCTACAAGAAATACCTGCATTTTTTCTGTCAGCTACATATGGCAAAAAATATGATTTTTACTGGAATTTTGAGAAGTAGTATAATATTTAGATGGTAATGATCCAACATTGTAAAAGTAGTTCCATGAGACTTTGGTCCCTGATGGTACACAGTCTCTTGACCTTGTAGAGGGATAATACAATATTCTCTGATAAATTCAGTGGAAAATAGGAAAAGATAGGAAAATGTATGTATGCAACAATAAGAATTCAGAAACAAATGACTGCTTGAAGAAGTGGCTTGTCAACTGTAAAGATGACATTTATACAAACCCAGCTTTTATTACATGTTTTGCTCTGTATTTTGTGTCTTCATTTTTGATTGCCCCCCCCCCCCTTTTTCTTTTTTTTTTTTTTTTTTAGCTTGGTTTGGTTTGGTGCTTTTTTGTTTTGTTTTGTTTTTTGGGTTTGTGTGTGTGTGCGCTGAGATGGACAATATGTTAACTGTGCTTTTACAGTTGGAGATTGAAATTATTTGTCCAAACTGTAGTGAGATAATTAAGGCTACCATATTCTCCTATGTAATTGTAATGTAATGTTTCAGTAGTGAGGAAGTAATTATTAAATACTGCTGAAAGACAATCACATTTTGTTAATGATGTCAAGTGGCAAGTACTCACTTTCATGGTTTTCTTGATCAAATCTTTGTGATTTTCATAGGGAGTAATTCAGTGAATTTATACATGGATATATACACTGACTTGCAAATAAGAGATGGCAGAGTAAGCTTATAAATATGGATTTTTTTCATTTCTTACTGATAATTACCAGAATAGTCAAAACAATAGTTGTATCCACAAAAAGAGCAGTTGGGAACCTGTCTTAACCTTTTTTATTAAAATGTAAGTAAAACTGTCCTGCCTTTTAGTTCAGCATTTCCAGTAAATTCCTAAGTGCTTGCAATCACTGCAGGAAGAAAGTACAGCTATAGAAATGCAAGAACTGGTCCCATACACACAATAGCTGCAAACAGAAATCCAATGTTTAGCTTTTTTGAGCATGATGAGGTGATAATTTTTATTTATTTATTTTTCTTTCCTTTTACATATTAATTTCACATTGTGTATAAAATATAGGGGGTGTAGGGGCGTAGTAGTATCATTTAATATTTTATTGTTGCTGTAATTGGTTGCACTGATTTCTAAAGACTTATCAGGTTATATTCAGGAATGGCTCCAGACCATTTTTCAGAAACGGCACAGGCCTTCCCACCACTTGTTAGTTGTAAAAAGCTTTCTAGTGTGTCATGCCATTTGCTGAGAGTGGACTTGAGAACAGTTGAGAAACAAAGAGAATTTCCAATTCAATATTTACAGTGTGCAGGTATTTTCTAACTCTGTACATTTGTCACATGTGTTTGGATGTCAACAAGAACTCAAGGCATTGTACTTGCAGTTCAGGGGAACTGGATTCAGAAACTGAAGATTTCTTGAATACCCCAGTAGATTTTTACCTCCTATATGTATTACACACGCTATGTACATATTTCAATTTTTGAGGATTCTCCTATCTAGTTAACTTTGCATTTATATTTGAAAACACAGTAGAAAGGGAGAGAAACTGCCCAAGGAAGGTCAGTTCCTTGTATTAATCTCTGTCAAGTGTATGAGACAGCTCCCGCAATGGTAATCACATTAAGAGCAGCATGTATCAACCCAAAGGGAAACATTTGCTGTTTATTGTGATTTTGTAGAGATAATGTGAGTTCTGCTGACTCTACATTGAATAATACATAGTCGCACAGTCACTCTATATTCAGTTTCTGACAATTACAGTGTCTAAATCACTATATTCACAAGCATTGTGCCATTTCCTAAAGCTGTTACTGCAATCTATGATATTTAGACAGCCTCTGTTGGACTGTGGGACTCAGCTTGAAGAGTTTATCCATGAGTTGCACTTAGTCTTAGCTGGAAATCTGCAATAGGCACACCTACAGTGGAGTTGCTTAACATGCCCCAATATTTGTTTTTGTGTCTCTCTACTCTTTCACTTCTCTGCAGCAACTTTGAATCCTAGATGCTGTGTGACCACCTAATGATTCAGTTGTATGAATATGTGATACAGTGCAAAGCAAGCAGCCATACGATATTGTGCTCTGTATGTGTAACTGCCTGGCTGTTTCTCTTTTAGTTTCCACTTTTCAAATAATAAGCCCATAAAGAAATGTAAATGAGCCTGAGGTGGGAAGTCTTCTGGGGGATAGGCTTCCTCCGTCTTCTTGCCTGTGTGGAAAAAAGTTGATTTGGGCCAGGTTGCCTGATTTACTGAGTTTACTTTCACTGCTGTGGAAAGATAGCTTGAACCAAACTCTTAACATTCTTATGTGAACCGACAGGATTGCTTCTTTCCTGTCATGGGAAGCAAGAGCTTCTCCTTGGATTATGCAATTGAAATAAATGTGCTGTATTCCAAATAATGCTATTTTAAAATTATTTTTAAAATTTGGTTTTATTTTATTTTTTTATTTCATTTTATTTTATTTTATTTTATTTTATTTTATTTTATTTTATTTTATTTTATTTTATTTTATTTTATTTATTCCTAGAAATTCCAAATGTATTGAAACACTTACTTGTTCAAAATACAATTATGTTTTATAAGGTGTATGCACACTATATGTAGGGTTTATAAGTATATCTATATATTTACGGCACATATGTCTATCTGTATATGTATATTTATAAAGGGTATATATATACATATATCAAGTTGGCAAATCTACAAGAAGGACCAGTAGGAGGATCCAGTGAATTACAGTCCTGTCAGTCTGACCTCAGTGCCAGGGAAGGTTATGGAACAGGTCGTCCTGAGTGCCATCACACAGCACATTAAAAATGACCAAGCAATCAGGCCCAGTCAGCATGGGTTTATGAAAAGCAGGTCCTGCTTGACCAAACCTGATCTCCTTCTATGACAAGGTGACTTGCTTAGTGTATGAGGGAAAGGCTGTGGATGTTGTCTACTTAGACTTCAGTAAAGCCTTTGACACTGTTGCCCACAGCATTCTCTTGGAGAAAACAGCAGCACACAGCAAGGATGGGCATACTCTTTGCTGGGTAAACAATTGCCTGACTCGATGGGCCCAAAGAGCTGTGGTGAATAGAGAAAAATCCAGTTGGTGGCTGGTCATGAGTGATGTTCCCCAGGGCTCACCACTGGGTCAGTTTTGTTTAATCTCTTTATCAATGATCTGGATAAGGGGATCAAGTGCACCCTCACTAAGTTTGCAGATGACACCAAGTTGGGTGGGAGTGTTGATCTTCTTGAGGGTACCAAGGCTCTACAGAGGGATCTGGACTGGCTGGATCAGTGGGCTGAGGCCAATTGCTGGGTCCTGCACTTGGGTCACAACAACCCCATGCAACACCCCAGGGTCTGGGAAGAGTGGCTGGAAAGCTCCTTGGTAGAAAAGGACCTGGGGCGTTGGTCAAAACCTGGCTGAACATGAGCCAGCAGTGTGCCCAAGTGGCCAAAAAGGCCAACAGCATTCTGGTATGCATCAAGAATAGTGTGGCCAGCAGGACTAAGGAAGTGATTGTCCCACTGTACTTGGCAGTAGTGAGGCTGCAGCTCAAATACTGTGTTCAGTTTTGGGCCCCCACTGCAGGAAAGACACTGAGGTGCTGGAGAGAGTTCAGAGAATGGAAACTAAGCTGGAGAGGGCCTAAAGAACAGTTCTTATGAGGAGCAGCTTAGGGTGCTGGGGCTGTTTAGCCCAGAGAAAAGGAGGCTGAAGGCAGACGTTATCACCGTCTACGACCTGAAAGCAGGGTGTAGCTTGGAGGGTGCTGGTCTCGTCTCCCAAGTAGCAAGTGATAGGTCAAGAAGAAATGGCCTCAAGTTGCGCCAGGGGAGGTTCAGATTGGAAATTAGGAAAAATTTCTTCACGGAAAGTGTTGTCAAGCACTGGAATGCACTGCCCAGTGAAGTGGTTGAGTCATCATCCTGGAAGGTGTTTATAAGGCATATAGATGAGATTCCTAGGGACATGTTTTAGTGCTAGAGTTAGATTATGGTTGGACTCGATGATCTTGAGGGTTTCTTCCAGGCAAAATATTTCTATGATTCTGTGATTATATATGTATCTGTAGGGTGTATATATACAATATACTGTACACTGCTTAATTATACTTTGAACACCTAAGCATTTCTATATTTATAGCAAGCATGTTGTATGTGTGTGTATAAATATATGAAGGATATAATATCTAAGTTAACATTTTCAAAATTACTTAAGCTGAAAACTCCCAGTTCAAATTTGAGTTTCAGTAGTCTTCATAACAATTTTAATTTGATTTTGGAGAGTGACTCATAACTATTAATATAAGATTGAGGAAATAAGAAAGAATATTTGGACTGAATTGCACATCTAATCTACTCAAAAAGAAGAACTTAACCTACTGTAAAACCCTCTGCATCTGCATAAATGGAAATCAATTTGATTGATTTTTGAGAAACTTGCTGTACTGCTGCCATTCTAGAACTCAATTAAACACTGTGTTTAAGGATAAGATCGTTAAATGATGAACAGTTTCACTTGAAGTATTTACAAATTTGCACAATGCATTTTATGCTAACAACTTTTAAAAGTGCAATGTATTTGGTATTATGAATCCATAACTTGCGAATTTTCATTATCGACAACTGTACAAAATAATCCTGTCTCTTAGCAAGGTACGAAAAATTTAACTGAATAATTTCCAGGAGTGCTAATGGACCCACACTTTCATAATATCTACTGTAAAAACCCAGAGATTAGGCACAAAAACTAAGAAACAACCAATTTACATGGTATATTTGTTTTTAGTGGTGAGATTTTTGTGGTGGTGGGTTGCAGGGTGTGCCAGACACAGCTGCTTCCAACAGACCCCACCAGCCAACCTGGTGCAGCTCATGTGATAACATATTTAAGAAAGGAGGCAAAAAATGCTGCACAGCAACTGTGTGGGAGGAGTGAGAGAAATGTGAGAAAAAACAATCTTGCAGACACCAACACCAGTGAGGGATGGGGAGAAGCAGTCTCACCTACATTAAAACAGAGTTAAAGAACTGAGAGAAGCCAGGGAAAAGAAGAGAGATTCCCCTGCAGCCCATCATAAAATCCATGGTGAGGCAGGTTGTCCCTGTGCAGCTCATGGAGGTCCACACTAGAGCAGATATCTACTTGTGGAGGATCCCATGCTGCAGCAGGTGGACAAGGCCTGAAAGAAGCTGCAGCCCACAGAGACCCTGTGCTGAAGCAGGCTCCCTGCAGGACCTGTGGCCCTGTGGAAAAGAGCCCACACAGGACCAGCTCTCCTGGCTGGGATGTGTGACCCATGGAGGAACCCATGCTGTAGGAGTCTGTTCCTGAAGGAGAGCATCCCATGGAAAGGACCCACACTGGAGCAGTTCATGGAGAACTGCAGTCTGTGGGAAGGACCTACGTTGGTGAAGTTCATGAAGGACTCTGTCCTGTGGGATGAACTCAGTGATGGAGCAGGAGAAAAGTGTGAGGAGGAAGGAGCAGCAGAGAGGAGCTGTTACAGATTGGGCACAATCCCTATTCCCCATCCCCCTGTGTCACTCAGCAGGGGAGGTAAAAGACCTAGCAACAAAGGAGCAAAGTTGAGCCTGGGACTGGGAGGAGGGTGGTTTTTTTTTGTCTTTGTTTCTCACCATCCTACCCTATTTTTAATTGGTAATAAGTTAATTTCCTCAAGTCAAGCCTGTTTTACTGGCAAGCGACTTCCCTGTCTTTTCCTCAACCTGTAAGCTTTTCCATCTTATTTTCTCCAGGTGTTCTGTGGAAGAGATGGAGTGACTGAATATTTTGGTATGTCCCTGGCAGCCAGCTAAGGTCAACCTGCCACACATGACATGGTGTCATCGTGCTACTCCAGGTTCACAAATTTGACTTGCTTTCCCTGAAAACCTTATTTTAAGAACAACTGCAGACTGAAAGAAAGGGAAAATTTCCTAAGAATCCTCAGGTAGACTAAGGATACCTTTTGGAGTTGATTTCATATGTGATATCCCAGAATAATATTGTTTTACTGGCTTAGACACATAATTAAACACAGAGTAGACAACATTAAACCACATCTATGTCAGTCTTTCCATGTGGTCAAAGACTGCTGTATCTGATGAGGCAGAGGAGAGCATATGGATGGTGGAGTTCTGCTGTCAGACAACTTGACAGCTCAGACCTGCTGTAAAATGAAGGCTACCCTTCCTCTCCTACTCATCACTAATTGCTAGCTAGCACCTAAGATTATTTATCTCTAAGACTCCTCCTTATGAATCACTCAGGAACTTGAATCAGGGAAAACTATTTGTGAAGATGATGGCCTTATGGAAAGAAGCCACTGTGTTTAAAACAGATTTTTATACAAATGCTCCAGTGTTGAACCTGAAGTCTAGAATATTCATTTGCAACTGGATCCACAGAGCAAAATCTTGTAGCGCTAATAAAATATTCCTTAAGTGTATTTCTGAGAGATGGAATTTCCTTTTAAATGCAGGAGCTGCAGATGAGCTCTGGAAATACACCTGATGTAGAAGAAGAAAACACAATCATACCTCCTGTCTTTTGTGTGCTTCTTCCACAAACAAACAAAAAGTTTTAATTAACTTTATTATCTCCAAGTGTTGCGGTAAATTTAGACCCTTCTCTTCTTATCAAAATGTGTCTATTTGGCACTTCTATTTATGAGTGGCCTCTAGATTCTGAATGATGAGAGTATTTTTTAATGTTAAGGAGATAGATATGAGTTCAGATGCACCTTCATATAGTACTATTTTTAAAAGTTATCTTTCAAAGGACTTTGCATATTTCTAAGCAGAATACAGCAACTGAAGTGCTTAGCTGTCTTTTGAGATTAAAATTCTCAAGCTTTCCCATTCGATCCTCTCTCCTGCATTTAAGACTATACATATCCAGCTGATATCATCTGTAGTTGAAGGATCTAGGATTCAGTACAAGTATTGTTTTCTGCCATTCTTTCCTTTCTTTTCTTTACTCATTTGGCCTCACAATATATACTGCCTTAGAAAGAGCATTATTTTCTCTGAATCTTTTTAGGAATAACTTGCATCATTTTTGTAGCTTTCATTTGGCAGCATTATTTTTCTTATCATTACCACTGAAATTTCCTGAAGTGTTTTACCTCGACTGCATTTTCAGAAAGGTTCATGCTGTTAAAGGGACCTCTGCAGATCACCTAGTCCAACCCACCTGCTAAAGCAGGTACACCTAGAGTAGATTGCACAGGAATGTGTCTAGGTGGGTTTTAGATGTCTCTGGAGAAAGACATTCCACAAACTCTCTAGACAGCCTGTTCCAGTGTTCTGTCACTCTCAAGGTAAAGAAGTTTTTCCTGTGTAGAGAAAGCAAGACAATAAGTAGGACTAAAACCATTACTTTAACAGGGCGAACTTTGGCTTCTTCTAAGTCCTGCTTGGAAGAGTCCTGTGGGTTAGGGCTCTAGAAGGCAGGGGTGTCCAGGAGAGTTGGCTAATATTCAAACATCACTTCCTTGAAGTTCAAGACCAATGCATCCCTATGAGGAAGAAATCAAGTAAAGGGAGTAAGAGACCATCATGGATGAGTAAGGAGCTCCTGTCAAAACTCAGGTGGAAGAAGGATGTTTATGTAACGTGGAGAAAGGGACACAACACCTGGGAGGAATACAAGGAGGCTGTTAAGAGCATGCAGGGATGGAGTGAGGATGGTTAAGCTCCACTTGGAATTAAATGTCAAAGACAACAATAAGGGTTTCCTCAAGTATATCAGCAGCAAAAGAAAGACCAGGGAAGATGTAGGCCCACTGCTGAAAGAGGTGGGTGCCCTGATGAGAGATGATACAGAGAAGGCAGAGTTACTGAATGCCTTGAGTCTTTACTGCTAAGTCTAGACCTCAGGAATCCCAGATCCTGGAGGTAGGAGACACACTCTGGAGAAAGGAAGACTTGCCCTTGTTTGAGGACGATCAGGTTAGAGATTGTGTACACATACTGGACATCCACAAATCCAAGGGCCCCGATCAGATGCACTCACAAGTGCTGAGGAAGCTGAAAGATGTTGTTGCAAAGCCACTCTCCATCATCTTTGAAAGATGTTCTTGAAGAACAGGAGAGGTGCCTGAGGACTGGAGGAAAGCAAATGCTGCTCCAGTCTTCAAAAAGGGCAAGGATGACCCAAGTAACTAGAGGCCACTCAGCCTCACCTCCATCCCTGGAAAGTTGGTGGAAGAACTCATTCTGGATGTCATCTCCAAGCATGCAGAGGAAAAGAAGGTTATCAGGAGTAGTCAGCATGGGTCACCAAAGGAAAAGCATGTTTGACCAACCTCATAGCCTTATATGATGGTGTGACTGGGTGGGTAGATGAAGGAAGAGCAGTGGACATTGTCTACCTTGACTTCAGCAAGGCTTTTGATACCATCTCTCCCAACATCCTCATTGGTAAGCTCAGGAAGTGTGGAGTGGATGAATGCACAGTGAGATGGATCATGAACTGGCTAGGTGGCAGAGCTCAAAGGGTGCAACAGTGCAAAGTCTGATTGGAGGTCTGTAGTTAGTGGTGTTCTCCAGGGGTCAGTACTAGATTCGATCCTGTTCAACCTGTTCATCAACAACCTGGATGAAGACACTGAGTGTACCCTCAGCAAGTTTGCTCATGATACCAAACTGGGAGGAAGGGTTGACACACCAGAAGGCTTTGCTGCCATTCACAAGATCTGGGCAGGCTGGAGAACTGGACAGGGAAGAATCTAATGAACTTCAACAGGAGAAACTGTAGGGTCCTACACCTGGGGAGGAATAACCTCAGGCATCAGTACAGGTTAGAGGCTCACATGCTGGAAAGCAGCACTGCAGAGAAGGACTTAGGAGTTCTGGTCCACAACAGGTTGACCATGAGTCAACAATGCACCCTTGTAGCCAAGAAGGCCAATGGTATCCTGGGGTACATTAAGAAGAGTGTGACCAGCAGGTTGAGGGAATTTATCCTCCCCGTTTACTGTGCCCTGTTGAGGCTGCATCTGGAGTACCTCCTTGTGAATTCAAAATTTGTCCAGATGAAATATGTTGCCAGGTTTTCTCAATGAATTTAGAAGTCACCTGAGATGTCATCCACAGCTAAATTGATCCAGAGGTGATTTCTAGGTTGCATGGTAGTTTACTTCCTCCTTTCAAGTGTTGTCAAGATAAAAAGAAAAAAAAAGGTGAGAGAAGTTTGTTTCCATAATTTATATTTTGTGTAATGTCTTTCATATGTTATATGAACAATAGAAATAAGACATAATTTTACTTTGTACAGGTATTGCTAGGGTTGAATATCACTGTTCCGCATGATGCCTACATAAAATAGTATCAGTCTTAATTGCAGATACGTTGGCTAGCACTACATACATTTTGAGTCTCCTTGTAAAAAGCTTGATCTTCTTTGTCCAACCTTTCTTTTATATATACATGTATATTTATATATAACCTTTTTTTTTTTTTTTTTAAATCACAGATCTATTCACCATTAGTGAGAAAATAATGGTCCCTTAAAATGAAAGGAGCTGCTGTATGAATTTCAGCATATGCTGAAGTACTTCCCTGCAGTTATGTGCCAAGTAAATCGTTGTTTAAGTATTTTATGGAATAAGACTTTTTTGTTGTATTTTTGGGGTATCAACTGTTGTTTTGTTCTTTGATTTCTTTACAACCAACAACTATGAATTAGTTGACACTTAAAATGATGCTCACCAGCTTTTACAAAGAAGAACATGCAAATTCTCAGACCCAACCCCCTTTCATCCTCCTTCTATTCATCTATCTGATCAGTAATCTTAGGGCAAACAGAATGTAAATTGGCCTAAACATTGTGTGGTTGCCACCTTTCAGTATAAAATCTCTCTAATGTTGTTCAAGATATATGGGTTCATCCTGCTTCCATAGAATATGTTATTAAAACTGATTAAATTAATAGGGAAAAAAAAATACTTTCTGACCAACAGAGAGATTTTTCTTCTGAGAAATTAGAAATAATATGCATTTTTATTTTATTTTACATTACTAAGTACTACAAAAAGAGATTGTTTTTCCTTTTTCCTGATACCTTATTTAATCTAGGAAGCCATTCTTTGCTGCACTAATGCATCCTACTTCCGTCTATCTGCCAGCTAAAGTTAGGGAGTGTCTTTTGGGACAAAGGGAAAGAGCAAAATAAAAATCATATGTTTCTAGTGCTACTACAGTGAATGAGGAGCAAAAGATTTAATTTAGATGGTGTGTAAACTGCTTCAAAAATTGCATAATGATGCTTGTAGAACAATGCCAGACTTTGAAAGGGGATTTTGAATCCTTCACTGTCCTGCTTGAGATACCAAAATTGAACTTTAAAAGCATGTTTGAAATACATAGTCCAAAAGCTGAAGTGCTAAATTGCAAAAATACATTAAAATGAGATGACTATGTCCAATGTGAATGCTGAAAAGCTGATGTTGACACAACAATATCAAGTAATGAGGTATGAAAGAACAAACATCATTATGTTTTCCGCTTCCACATAGTTACTTTTCAGTGTCAGTTCTTGTTTCTTTTTCAAAATGTCATTTTCTTTGGGGGCTCTTTGTGGAAGCCACTTCCTGAACACATTTTGTCATACTTTACTTACAGTTTTGCTAAAAGAAAGAAGTGCCTTAATAATGAAATTATTTTGTATTTGTTTTCTGTACCTTTCCTTAGTATTAAATTGAAGCAATCAATTTAAAGTCTTCAATCTTCTTAAAATTTTCTTTTTGTCTCTGTGACTCAGAATGCATCTACAGAGTTACTGCATAAGAAGCGAAGTAAAGTGTTGGCTAGGTTTTACAGAATGAGGCAGTGAACTTAAATGACTCAATTCCTTAGTATCCATAGCCTTGGAAAACTGGGGATAGATCTTTTCACAAGATCCACCAGCTGTGAAACATTGCTCCCATCCAGAGTATCTGAGAATATGAATTAAAAAAAAAAAAAAAAATTAATGAATAAATCAGCTTTGTTTTTATTTTGATAATTCTTTTCTATTCATCTGATTTCAGACATAACAACTGAAAGGGAAACCCTATTACAGTTTTTTCCTGTATAGACTTCTACAGAGATCCATTTCCTTCAGTAGGGATCCATTTTGAATGAAATAATTCACCTATGTTTATCTAGAAAGAGGCTTTAGCCCTAGAGCATTCGTTAATTTATTCAAATTCTTTAAGTGAAGCACATCACTTTCAGAGGTACCTTGTAATAAAATTCGTGATATTTTAAAACATAACTGTATCAATTTGCTTGCAGTTGAAATGTTTCCAAAAGATAATAAATCTTTATATGATGTCATTAAGCTACAGTTTCTTTGTAGGCTGTAATAAGAATTGCAAAAAGTGTCTGTTTTAAAGCCATTAAGATGAAAAGAGCTTGCCTGAAGCTAAAAATCAGTGTTTTCTTTAATAATATCTGAGTTTTAATCTATGTGTGAGTAGCTGATTTCTAAAAATTAATGCAGCAGCCAATTAAGACTTGCTAAGATACATTATAAATCTGAAGATAATGAAATAGAACGTGTTCTAATACAATTGCATAACATTATTCTGTAATAATTATTAGATTGGGTCAGATATCTGCTGATCAGGTAATCTGATAGGTTTTTCAAATATTGATAAATATGTTTTACCTACTCCAGCAATGTTACTTTTGGTGCCAAATTCTTCTCCTGGGAAGGATTTCACAATTTAAGAATAGTTCTGTTCATATTCATGCATTTTGCATCTTGCTGACGGGTTATGACAAATGTAATTCTTTGATAATGTTAATTTCATTTCTCTCAGATAGTTTTTGCTTCTGTTGTTGACATGGAAGGAATCACCAAGGAAACCAGGCAGTATATTTCCTGTTGCACAGCATTGTAGTCCGTAAGTCCGTACTCTACTGTGTTCAATTCATGCTGCTTTCTAAGTATTAGAATTATTAATAGGCTAACAGAATAAGTCCCTTATTTCATTACTGCACCAGAGTGAAATTGCCTACTGAGTTTTTACTATTTTGTTATAAATTATATCCTGATTTTTTTCTTTTTTTTCTTTTTTTTTTTTTTCTGTTTGTGGTTTTGGTTTTGGTTTTGGTTTGGTTTGGTTTGTTTTTTTTCCTTTTTCCTTCCCACCTCTGTAGAATATTTGAAGTGAAATAAATCTTACCATCTCCTTTGTAGTCCAATAGATGGACTCAGGACCCATCTGGAGGTGATTTTTTTTTTTTTTTTAATCTTCATGCAGGCAACAGGAAAGGCGTTGGGATACTAGCTCAATTAGTTAGATTCAAAATACACTGTAATTGTCCCTGTTGATGATAGGAAAGCATTTGGGGAGGCTGGGGAGAAGGAGCTACCTGTTGTGCTGCTGCTGAGCCTCTCTCCCTGTCTGTCTGCCAGCACTGATCACAGACGAAGGGCCTGTTTTCTTCTCTCATTCTGACAGTTCATGAAAACTTTACTTGCTTTTAGCATCTATCCTTGTGGGAAGTAGAATGGATTAGCGGAAGTCTCTAGCTTCAGGGGAACTGTTATTGCTTGAGTAAAGATGCAGAGCTTTGAGCTAGAAGCAAACACATAGCAAGGGAGAAGTCTTCCAAGTAAAATTTCAGACAGGAGCAAGGATGGTATGGAAATTAAATATAATCAGGGTTAAGCAACTTGTAGATCCAGTGTGTAGTTTGTAGACAATGTAAATCCCTCTGGTGGAGCAGGGCCATGGAGTGGCAGTGGGTCACCAGGGAGCCTCATTGGCCACAATGGTTCCTATGAAGCGCATGAGTAGTGCAAAGAGTAGTACTGCTCTTATGCAGATGTAGTTATTTCTTAATTGTGGAACTTGCGATGTATTTGCAATATACGGTTTGCTGATCAGAGAAAGATGAGATTATGGTATTTGCCTTGTAGGATCAGAAAGGCTTGTTATTCCTCAGGTATTATTTTTATTTGAAGGCAGAGTCAACAGGCCACAGTTTTCTTGCTTCAGGTTATATATCTCCCTCACTTTGTGGCCTGTGTTATAATTTATATCTATTTTAATGCATCATTTTTTCTTACTGTTACTATTTTTTACCATTGTCGGGAGGGAGGAATGGCTTTATCATACACATTAAAAACTTTTTGACCCAAATTAACCTACAAATATATTCAGAAGATTTTAAAAAATGCTTGTAGGAGACTATTTAAATATCTTCTAACTCCTACAACTTACATCTGCATGTTAAGTAATCAAAGAGGAAGGTCAAGACTTCAGAATAATAACAGAAAAAGGCTAAATCTGAACTTTTTTTTTGTGAGTTAAAGACCATCTGATCATGGCTGTCAGTAAAGGCCTCAAGAGCACTCAGATGGGTATCTCAGGCCGGGTGGCTATGGGGTCACTGCAGCCATTCACTATTTCTTCATCTGCCAGGTCTCAGATGAGGAAGCAGTTTTTGCCTTGGATTCTTCCAGAAGGAGCAACAGTACTGTCTTTCTTCTCTGTCCCTTCTTGATTGTGTCATCTAAATTCTATTTTCTTTGGTTGCATTTCATTCTAAAGAATCTTGTAATGTGGCAGTTTAGATTCAGTGTTGCTCTCTGGTAAAGAACTCCACAGTGTTTAGGCTTTAAACTGTGATGGAAAACACTATTACTGAATAGCTTAAAATCAATAAGGTTTACTGCAGAGCTTTACCTTGTGCTCTACACACAACAGGTTATGTGAGAGGCTTTTTCAAGAAAGATTGTGACGTTAACCTTCTCAATGGGGTAATGGGCAGACAACATGTATCATCAAGGAAAATCTAATCAGTTGGTCAAAGTATTTTGATTCAGATAATCACATAAGCATTCCCAGAGTTTTGAAAAATAGGTTTCTTTTACTCTCAAATAATTGTTGATAGACTATAACCAGAAAGAAAAAGTTCTTTTCCAAATCACCAATGTGTATAAAAAAATATTCCATGTGCATTTCTAGAAGATATGCTACGCTTTTGTACTTCCACTAGCAAATGGGGTTTTTGGTGAAATATTATGACTATTGTATATTTTGGATGACACCAATGGAATGAAGTTTTAAAGGATTGTTCTTCAGTGTTGGTCAGTAACACATTGATCTGCAGATAAAAGTCAAGAGGATATCAACAAAAGTTAGAGATCTACATCTAGAAAACAGAAGAAAAGAGTAAATGAACTCAAGATTTTTAACTTGTAACAGAAGCAACTGAAGAGAGATCTGATAACAGCCTTTAAAATTATAAAAGTCTGCTTCAAAGAAAGAGGAAATAATCAGTTCTCCATGTCCAGTGTAGATAAGACAAGAAGTAATTGGCTTAAATTTCAGCAAGGGAGATTTAAGTTAGACAGTAGGAAAAATGTACTAATAGAAAGGACTGATAAACATTCCAGCAGTTTGTCTGTGGCTGCTATTGAATCTCCACTGCTGCAGGTTTTTCAGAAGAGGATAAGCTGTCTTGAATGATGTTGGTATTTTGCTGTCTTTGTCCTGCGGCAAGACCACTGTCTAGATGACCTTTCAAGGTCAATTTCTGCCCTTTGACTCTAATGCTACAACTGATAAGATTGTGACTTTGACATGAAAGCTGCAAAGTGTTAGCAGAGAAAATCCTTATCATAATCAGAGTTTTCCTTGATCCAATCTGTCCTGGTTTTGGCTGGGATAGAGTTATTTTTTTCCCAGTAGCTGGTATAGTGCTGTCTTTTGGATTTGGGATGAGAATAATGTTGATAACACACTGATGTTTTAGTCGTTGCTAAGAAGTGATTACACTAAGTTAAGTATTGTCAACTTCTTATATTGCTGTGCCAGCAAGAAAGCTGGGGACGCAGAAGAAGATGGGACAGGACACAGCCAGGACAACTGACCCAAACTGAACAAAGGGATATTCCATACTATGTAACATCATGCTCAGCATATAAAATGGGGGAACTGGCCAGGTGGTGACAACTTCCGCTTAGATATGGGCTGAGCAGTAGTCAGTGAATGGTGAGGAATTGTATTGTGCATCACTCTTTTTGTATATTCTTTTGCTATTTTTTATATATATATATATATATATATACATATATTTATATATTTTTTTTTCCCGCTTTCTTTTCTGTCCTATTAAGCTCTTTATCTCAACCCATTAGTTTTACTTTTTTCTAATGTTCTCCCTCCATCCCCCCACCCCACTTGTGGAAGTGAGCTAACAACTGTGTGGTGTTTAGCTGCCTGCTGGATTAAAACACAGCACAATCTAAATCTGAATCTTGAAGTGGAAGAAGGATTAAAAGACTAGAGCAATAGTAAGAAGCAGATTACTGGACAGTGTATCAGGTTAAGACTTTGTGGGTGAGATGAATGAGCTACAGCAGAGGACAAAATAGGCAGGCATATAACTGAGTCAGGAAAGAAAAAATTGCATGCTTTCGGGGAAAAGAAATTAACTTGTATGAAAGTAGTGAATGGCTCTGAGGGGAGTGTAATGTTATGTTCACTTTGTGGCTTTCAGTTTGGAATAACATAAACAATATTTATGCAAATTTTCTCAAAGCTTGTTACTGCTAGAGATTTCCTTTAATCTCCTCTTCCTCCCACCCCGCCTCCCAGTGGGGAGCATTTCTGAATTTGCTGTGTCAGGAGAACAGCAGGGGAGAGAGAGAGACAGGATGCCTTCATACAAGGCATTTCCTCGGACACTTTTGGGCAGGAAGGGATTTGATAAAAACAAATAAAATTCTTCATTTTTCAATCATAGTCTTATTGTCCATCAGGATCACAGTCTCCATCCACTAATTGCAAACCAGCCTTGCAGAGCTATAACTGTTAATGCCATAACAGCTCTAGTTTGCTCTGCTCCTCCCAGGTCGTGATGCTAACCCTCTAGCTCCGCAAGCATTAACCAGTTTGTGTCAATACCCTGTGAAATCACCATTAAACCACTGCTGAGGGCTAGAAATGCACTAGACTGAAGCAGCATGTGGCCTACCACAATAACATTTACTATCAGGGCTCTACAGTGTGACCATAGTTAGTTTCAATTCTATTATAAAACCTTATTGTTTTCTATTCTTCCAGTAACAGGAATCATATGCTCATATTTTGAAGACAGATTGTTCCTGTTCTTATTCATCAGTTGCATAAGATAGGGAGGTAAAGGAGGGCAAAGCAAAAGAAAACTAACATCTAAACACTGTTGTCTAAAGAGATATAAGGACACTCAGCTAGATTCAAACATATACTGAATTCTTCAGACACCCCTGGTGTCCTGTTAAGGTATATGGAAGTGGAGGAGATGGGGAGGGATAGAAATTATGAACATTGTGATGTACTACCACTTACAATTTTTTACCTTCAGCACTGCTGTATGAGTGACAATTTCATGACAGACTTAGAAATGTTCATTCTTATCTAAGTGTCTCAGTATTTAGGAAAACCCTATATTAAAGCCAACAAGTAAGTATCTGTGTGTATGGGGTGTGATTTCCTTGGTTTCTTTGGATTTTTTTTTTTTGTAAGGGAAGGGAATATACTCCCCCCCTCCACCATGTTAAAATCTCTACTGAAAAAACAGTGACAATTTGTCTGCTGTAAATATGAGTTAAGACTGCGTAATTTGGCTCCATAAAGCTTTTTATGACAGTTAATAATTTTAGAAGTTTGAAGATTTATCATTTGTTCATTTCTATTTCTCATGCTTTATTTAGCACACTAGATGTTTTATTTTGCACATTCACTAAGTACTGCTGACTGTAAAGGGACTGAGAGAAGACTTTTGCTGTGCCTACAAAGATGAAGGGGAAAAGAAAAGCAAAATTTGATTTCACTTGAGTTGTTGTGAAGCACCTGGAAATTTGGTGTTAATCTTTGAGTTTCAAGAGAGGAGCTTTCAGGAAAAAGAAAGGAAGAACAAGCGTTGTTCTAGATATAAATTTGCCTATATTTAACTGCCATCTTATTTTGGCTTTTAATACTGAAAACATAAGGTGAAATAAAATTGAATTCAAAACTACCCGTTAATCTTTTTGAATGACTTACATGCTGCTCTGTTTCAAGAATATAACACATTTTTTTTGCTACAGATTAATCTCAGATGCAACTGCTGTTACTTAATGTACTCTATATTGTATTTCTAAACTGGTAATTGAAAATCATAAAGGGAAGCAAAAGGAAATGAAACTCTTATTTTCAACTACACAGAAGATATAAAAAACTGAGAATAATGTATTTAAATTTATAAGACTGCATTACAAGTTTTAAACATAAATTGAAAATTATTTTTTCTATTCTCCCCCAAAAAAACACAAGAAAATAATTTTTATTACTGCTGATTTACAAGTCAATAGCACAAGCAAAATTGCAATAATTCTTCTAGTAAGCAATGAAGATGACTGCATGCCTCTCTGATGGAAAAATAACCTTGCAATTAATGTAAGGTTATATTGAAAATATATTTCTACGAATTCTTTAAAACCAAGCAATTAATCAGAATACACTGCATCATCAGAACCAGTTCTTTCATATTTTCGCATAAATATCCTTTTTTTTTCTTACACTGAATGAAGTATAATCTCTCTTCAGCCAACTGCAGTGTCAGGCTCACTGGTGGCAGCTCTGCTCCAAGACTCAGCAGTTCCTCCTTGGGCACTCAGCTCTTATGTGGTGTTGATGACCAGCTATATTCTTTCCTCCCTGTCATGCCTGTTGTCTCTGTCTCTACCAACTGCTGCTGAGGAGTTTTAGAGAGCAGTCTGGGCACAGGCTGTCAATCTACATGGTGGGGTACATTTCCAGCAGTTTCAGGTACTGGTTTCCTGTCAGGTGGTGACCCACGCCCTGTGTTAAGACTCATCACTCTCAGTTTCCAGTTGGATTGCCTTGAATGCTGCAGTTCCCTACAGTCAGCCCCTGTCTGTATCATACTTACTTCTCAGCCAAAGTAAGGCTCTGATAATCCTGTATCACAAGACAAAATATCAAACCATAGATATTAACCTGCTCAAACACTATGGAAAAAATATGTTCTTAACTGGAGATAAGCAGAAAACATTTATCTTGTTCTGCACAATACTAGAACATTTCCAACTTTCTCATTCAACATTTGCACAGATGAAGGATTTTTCAAATATTGATGGGTGTATTTGAGCAGAAAATTTAAGGAGAAAGAAGATGACTGTCTAAATTCAGAGCAGGTGCATAACCCTTCGTATTTCATTTGTTTGTATTCCTAGTCCATGGCTACTTAGTGGCATGTAGTATTTTTGAGGCGTTACACTCTGGAAATAACTGATTAGTTAATAAATAAGGGAGATTAATTGTACATCTCCTTCCTGTGTTTATGAAGCTGGAAGAGGATGGAAAATAAAAGATTTGTCTCAGAGAATCTGTTTAACCACCAGATACTTCAAGATGCTGGCACAGGATGCGCTTCCTTCCCTGCCTTGCTCATGTAATGACAAAAGCTAAGAGACAGCTGAGGCTATGGGCCACCTGTAAAGGCAAAGGTCTATTTGCCAGAATTTGACTGTGATCTGTAGAACTAATATTGTAAGCACCAAAAGACTTCCTTATTGATCAATGTTTCTTTTGGTAAAATGATCTTTATGTATTTGGGTTATTGATCTTTTGAAGTTTCCTTTCACACAAGCTCTTGCTGCAGTTTAAGACAATCAAAAGACTGTAGCTTTTGATTCTGTATTTATTACCACCATTGCTTAGCTGATATTTTCTCTTGAGCTTGTTCTGCCCTCTAATTGCTGACCTTCTTTACAGGTTCTGCCTAATACATGATGAAGTATAAGATGTTCCAAGGTCAGCACTAAGCTCAAACATGACAAAAAGAAAAAGAAATCTCAATATTTACGTCTCATGGTGGTAGAAATTTTCACACTTCCTCATTTTATGTACTTGTATATTTTCTTCAAGGTTTTCGGTGCCAGACTTTCAGCACTGGAGCTACAAACAGTCATGCCAGAATAGCAAGTGTTTAGGCTGCAGGACAGTTCCTTGACAATTGAGATTTCTTTCCCACTGTTGGTGTAATGAAAAATTCTACTTTCTTGCAAAAGCTGTTCATTTCAATTAATCAGCATTTTTCTGACAGAAAGCTGTTTAAATGGAAAATCCCCAGCAGATCTAATTATTGCTTTAATAATTAGTAGCCAAAGAGAGAACAGAAAAGAGATGAATTTAGAATCATGATAATGATGATTATGATGTTTTGCACATTGTGGTGCTCTACCTGTCAATTCAAATAGCTCTAAATAAGGTTTTTGAATAGTATTGGATGACAATCATCTGTAGCCGCTGGTTTTGCACTGTGCTTAACTTGGTAAGGAATTGCTCCTGAGCTTGAAAGGAACTGTTGGGAAAGAGATAGACCTTATTCTGAATAAGTCTTTTAAAATTTACATCGTCTCACAGCACAGAGTTGCTAGAAAAATATGCCATGAATATCAAGGCACACTAAAAACCACAAGGTAAGAACAATTTGTCTCTTATTTTCCAATGAAGGTTTTATCACAGTATCACAGTATGTTTGGGATTGAAAGGGACCTCAAAAGATCATCTAGTCCAATCCCCCTGCTGGAGCAGGAACGCCTAGGTGAGGTCGCACAGGAATGTGTCCCAGGCGGGCTTTGAATGTCTCCAGGGAAGGAGACTCCACAACCTCCCTGGGTAGCCTGTTCCAGTGCTCTGTTACCCTCACTGAGAAGAAGTTCTTTCTCAAATTTAAGTGGAACCTCTTGTGTTCCAGCTTGATCCCATTGCCCCTTGTCCTATCATTGTTTGCCACTGAGAAGAGCCTGACTCCATCCTCATGGCACTCACCCTTTATATATTTATAAACATTAATAAGGTCACCCCTCAGTCTCCTCTTCTCCAAACTAAAGAGCCCCAGCTCCCTCAGCCTTTCTTCATAAGGGAGATGCTCCACTCCCTTAATCATCTTTGTTGCCCTACGCTGGACCCTCTCCAGCAGTTCCCTGTCCTTCTTGAACTGAGGGGCCCAGAACTGAACACAATATTCCAGATGGGGTCTCACCAGGGCGGAGTAGAGGGGAAGGAGGACCTCTCTCGATCTACTGACCACCCCCCTTGTAATACACCCAAGGATGCCATTGGCCTTCCTGGCCACAAGGGCACAGTGCTGGCTCATGGTCATCCTGTTGTCCACCAGGACCCCCAGGTCCCTTTCCCCTACACTGCTCTCTAATAGGTCATGCCCCAACCTATACTGGAACTTGGGATTGTTCCTGCCCAGATGCAGGACTCTACACTTTCCCTTGTTAAATTCCATCAGATTATCCCCCGCCCAACTCTCCAGCCTGTCCAGGTCCCGCTGGATGGCGGCACAGCCTTCTGGCGTGTCAGCCACTCCTCCCAGCTTAGTGTCATCAGCACTTTGTTACAGAACAAAGAACATATAAGATCATAAGAATACAGAACAATGTAAAAGTTACAGAATTGTATAATTGTCTGCAAAAGTTAAAGCTTACTTTAAATTATTCATTAAAAAGAAAAAGATTAATTTTTAAGCTTCCTGCTCTTTGTCAGTGACTGATCCCAAACATATGTAAACATGTTCATAATTTAGAAACACTTTTTTTTCAGATCAACTTGTTCACAAACTCTTTACTTTGACACTATTTGTCTCTTTTGTGTGTGTGTATATTTAATCACATAAATTAAGGCTTATTGTTGATGTTTCTTGACAGTGTATAGAGGGTAGTGCAGTAAAATTACATACGCTTAGACTTCAGCTGAGTTAATAGCAAAACTTTTTCAACTGATAGTGCTGATTTAGTGTCATAGTACTTAATAAAGAACATCCATGATCTCAGCTGTTTCTGTTTATACAATTATGACAATAATTGTGTTTAACTTTTGCCTAATACTGGTGGTTATTGTATGAATTAGAATGTTTTAAATTGTCATGTAATTCTCTAGGAAAGATCAGCCATTTTTAAGAACATTTTAACAGACTTATGAACCTTTTAGTAGTAAATGGATTGAATTTCCAAAAAAATTGTCTGAACAAGTTTTTTACTATGACTTGTTTTCACTTCCAAAAAATACTTTTCAGCAAGTACTTATTCTGCCATTTAAATTGATTATTTCATTGTGATGGTTCAAACCACAAATGCTGACAGAAAAGACACTAAATAAAGGGGTACTGGGTTTGGGTACTGTAGGTACTATTGTCGTTGTACCTATGCATCTAAATAGGTTGTAAGATACCACAGAATTATTTTTCCTAACTGCTGTCAGAGCTATTAATAATTATTTATTTAATACAAGTTTCACACTGCGTCTGTTATGAAATAAAAGTAGTACAGAGCATTTGTTAAACCTCAGTTCCTAGTAGCTGTAAAAACTATATAGCATTACATTTTATTAAAAGAGTGATATAAGAGCCTAGTTCTGCTAGTCCAGAAGAGAAGATAACAAAAACAACAGTTTCTACTGCTTCTTAATAAGTATTTAATGAAGGAAATGAATGCAGATTCCAACTCTTAAGGTTAACTACAAATCTCCATGTCTACCTCTTGCATTATTGCTTTTGACCTAGGCCTAACAGTTTTTCTTATACATAAACTTGAACCACATAATTATTTTCTTTGTCATTTAAAAACAATATTTAGAACATAAAAGTCAAAGAATCTTTCATATAAATATGTATGTACTTGCTTTGTCACTTGTCATTCTTGCAAATCATTACAAATGTGTGCGAGTGTGATGGGGTAGCACTGCAAATCAGAAGGTACAGGTGATTGTGTAGAGGGGTGAGGATGCATCTTCCACTTGCACAGAAGAGTAGACCTTGATCACAACCTTTATACTTGCTCTGAAGAGGATGAGCTGGAAAAGTAAGAAGCTGCAAGTTTCCCATGTCATTTTTTTAAATTCCATGGACTCTTTTGTAAAGTATTTGGGTTCATATTTACAAATACAAATTCCAAAATGACTTAGTAGAGAAAAGTATAAAATATTTAAGTTTTTTATCTGAAACGAGTAATCAAATTTATTGGAGAGAACTAGGTTAATAGTCAAATTCCTGCAAAACTGAAGAAAAAACATGAGATATACTTTTTCTCTTTTATATTGTTCTTTTATATTGCTAACTATGGCAGTGTTAAAATTTCCACAAACTCTCACCTTTACGTCCTACATGTTCGATTGATTTATTTTCCTTTATAAATTTAAGCATGCAATGAAAATGGTGTGGCATTGAAGCCTAGGCTAACCTAGCCTGGTTTGCTCTTTAATTTGTGGGGTAGAACTTTGGATTTACTGAAAATGTTTTTTAAAAAATATCAAGGAAGAAAATGTGCCAAACAAATGACTCCTACAAATGATGGTTGTGCCTTTTTAAGAACTGAAAGACAAAATATCTAAATATCTCATTTTCAGAGGTGCAATTATATTATTATGGATTGTGTTGGTCTTTTTGTCTCGGTGATAGGAATATATTTCTTTATAATGTGTGAAGAAACTTACTGAAAAAGATTTTTACTCCCCAGCTGTATACATGCTGCAGATGTTTTATATTAGTATGTAACAGTGAGAGACCATTTAGCACAATCATGGCTCTTATTATTGCTTTTTTTTTATGCTTTTAACAAACATTTTACCCTGTACTGAGGAGAAGCAGCACTTCCCACAGCAACAATTTATGTCTCTCTTTAAATCTTTTCTGAAAATAAATTTTCTTAGGCAAAGATCAAACAATAGCTGCAGCTGAACACAGCAAGTAACCACTGTGAGGATTTCCTATCTCTGTGGATAAGTGAAGGCAGAATATGTCACAAATTTATTCCAGGTATGGTCAAGCACTTGGAATCATATATCTGTCTTGGTTGTTTCCTCTTTATAAACAATTAGACATTCATAATTGCCCTTTCATTAATTTTCGTGATAGTTTATTTCTTTTTATTTAGTATATTTCTTTTTATTTAACTTCATCGGCTTACATCTCTGAACAAAAATGTGGGTAAATAATAAACAAAATGTGTGACCAGTAATAAATAATACATATTAATGAGATAGTTTCTTCATTATACATATATATATATATTTATTTTATTTTATTTTATTTTAATCACTGTTGAGTTCTCTTACTGCTCATCTTACTTCAGAGATGAATCATGTGCTGGAATAATTATGATCTATCTTGGGACTGCAGAATTGTGTAAAACTGATTTTTCTCTCATCTGTTTTTAATACTTCAGAAAGTTCATAAGGAAAACAGTGGTGGAATTTATTCAAGTAATTCCCATACAGGTTAGAGTGAAATATGTATCCTGTTTTAAAGATACATAATCTGATACAAATATTGCAGTACTTCACATTATCCAAAAATTCTACTGTTTGAGGGAGCTTACTGTGAAAGGTAAGATATTAAAATTACAATTTGTCTCTGAAGATGACAGCCAATAAAAAGTATCTTATAATAACCAAAATCAGAGTAGTACCCAAAGGGTATGTTTGTCTACCGTATAATTGTAATTATACAAGATACCTGTGTAACTAAGAACAGAATTTGACTGAGCAATCACTAATAATTTTATATGGTGGAGGTGTTTTGATTTTTTGTTTTTCTCCCCTCCCCAGCCCCAAGCATTATTTATTCTGCACTTAATACCTATCAGAGAGAGAGGTGTGTGTCTGTGAGTTATGACAGTTAACAATTCTACAAAACCTACTGTTTTGTAATAGACTGCAATAATGCAAGTACTAAGTGACCTATTATGAGAAAACTCCCTTAGATGTGTCAGCAGTGATATGGAAAATATGACAGTAACAAGATACATACGCTCAGACCTCCAAATTAAGCAAGACTGTGGCAGGTGTGATAGGAATACGGCATGATCTCTCTGAAGTGTTAAAAAATAACTCTATCTTTAAGTGTATCTTTTATGCCATGTACTTTCTTCCTAAACAAAAGTGCTTTGACTGAATAGAGGCTGATTGCTGGGTAGGGGTCTTCTCAGACTCATTGGTCTTAAAATCTTTCGTTTTAATAAGTAATAATGCCTTCAACTCACAAGCCAGAAATTAAAAAGTCTGATAATGCCTGATTAGATACCTGAAGAAGATTCTAATAGAGGCAACATACATTTTCTAAACATTTTTGGTTGTTATTATTAACACAAATAGGTTGTCTCTTTCCCTCAAACATAATGCATAGTAAGCTGAAAGTAATTTTTCCACAAATTAAGATTTTTCTTAATTTACATGTCATCTGATGTTTAACTGCAAGTTGTAGGAAATAGATGCTAACTTTTACAAGTGTTTAAAAAAACATGCTGTAATTCTACTATGATGTTACAAGAAACTTTATATAGATATGTATTTACATAGACTACACTCTAAACATCGGTAGAACAAGAGTAAGTAGTTATTATTATGTAATTTCATTTGTTTTTTTTTATGTTAAATAATTTACTGTGGTTTATTTTTTGAGGAAACCAGATGTGACAGGCAGAGTTTCAAATAATTTTGAACATTTGAAGTAAAAACATTGACCTATCTTGTTTAAGTTTTGAACATTTAGAACTGGCTGGTGATATAACGTAATTTAGATACAGACATGACCCATCTTTGCATCTTTTTTTAAAGGACAAATCTATTGTCCAGTAATTCCTTCTTCCTGAAGAATGAATTGGCTCAAGAAATTCTGTGAATACATAAGAAGATGATGCTTTCCAAGTAGAATAATGCCTTCATAGATATCCATGAGTGAAGCTTTGCAGTGTGACACATATGTAAGAAAAAAGAAATACATAATTTTAAATGAAATATAGAAAGCATAATCAGCATAAATAAAACAAATTTTATGGACTTCAATTTGAGTTAGTGATTCTAAGAGAGAGAAAAAGAATAGAGATTGAAACAAGGTATGAAATTTTAAGGTGTAGAAATAGTTGCGGCATTCATTTCCAGAAGGTACCGTGTCCTCTTCGATTTTCCCTTATCAGTTTTAAAGCCTATGCAACTACCATTAATCAGTTTTTTAAAGGAACGGTCTTTTCTAAAATTAATTGTTGTCATCTTGTTGCTTTTAGAAAAATTCTGAACAAAATAATTCTTACTGAAATAAATAAGATCTGTGTGATCAGCAATTTTTAAAATTAGGCTTTTCATACTGTATTGAATTTGCATGGCAAAGTTTTGGTAGCGAGTGGGGCTACAGGTTGGCTTCTGGGAGAAGCTGCTACAATCTTCCCCCATGTCTGGGGGCCAATGCCAGCAGGCTCCAAGACAGACCTGCTCCTGACAAAGCTGAGACAATTAGCAACAGTGGTAGTACCTCGGGGATAGCATATTTAAGAAGGGAGAGAATAAAACAGAACAAACCTGCACAAAGGCAATTGAAGACAGACAGAGGAGTGAGAATATGTGAGAGAAACAACTCTGCGAACACCAAGGTCAGTGAAGAAGAAGGAGGAGGAGGTGCTGCAGTCACCGCAGCAGGTTGCCCTGCAGCCTGTGATGCAGATCATGGTGAGGCCATCTGTCCCCTGCAGCCCTTGGAGGTCCACAGCAGAGCTGAGATCCACCTGCAGCCTATAGACAATTCCATGCTGGAGCAGGTGGATGCACGCGAAGGAGGATGTGACCCTGTGGAAAGTCCATGCTGGAGCAGGCTGCTGGCAAGACCTGTGGCACTGTGGAGATAGAGCCCACCCTGGAGCAAGTTTGCTGGCAGGACTTGTAACCCCACGGGAAACTCATGCTGGAGTTGTTTGTGAAGAACTGTAGTCTGTAGGAAGAAGAATTGGAGAAGCTCACAAAGGAGTGTCTCCTGTGGAAGGGACCCCATGCTGTAGTAGGGGAAGAGCATGAGGAGTCCTCCTTGTGAGGAGGAAGGAGTGAAAGAAACAACATGTGAAGAACTGATCACAACCACCATTCTTCATCTTCCTAGGCCATTTGGGTGGAGGAAGTAGGGAAAATTGGGAATGCAGCTGAGCCAGGAAAGAAGGGACAGACTGGGGGGAGATGTTTTAACATTATTTTTTATTTCTTATTATCCAACTCTGATTTTGATTGATAATAAATTAAATTAATTTTCCCCAAGCTGAGTCTGTTTTGCCAATGATGGTAATGGTTGAGTTATCTCCCTGTCGCTATCTCAATCTATGAGCCTTTTGTCATATTTTTTCCTCCCCTGTTCAGCTGAAGAATAGGAGTGATAAAATGCCTTTGGGGGACACCTGGCATCCAACCTGGGACAAAACACTACAGATACGTTTGCCTGCTAAGTTTCAATTGAAGGATTCACAATAACACATGTATATATTAACAAAGAAGTACATATTCAACAAAATACTAATCAGTAAGACTGGTAATTTATTCCCAGGAAGTTTTAAGTATCTATAAAAGTGGATTCAGACAGGGAACCTTCTTTGTGGATATGGAATTTTATGTTTCAGGACGACTTGTCTAAGTAAGCAGAATACTGGCATCCATTGAAATTAGAAAATAATGACATTTTTTAATGTATTTAAAGGAAAAAAAAAGCTGGTAATAACAGTGAAGTATAATACATTAATATTTATGAATTATTATTTAGATGTATAGATTGATTACAAACAACTTTGAATTATATACATGTACTATCATTTCTAGTTCATAAATCACACTGACATTTCTCAAAAATCAAAAATATGATTGATATAGAACTAGTATTATCACTTCTTTGCAGTGAAACACCAGGTTATAGAAATTTCCAGTGACTGCAGTTTTTAGTATAGAGAAAATTTAAATGACTTACTGGGCTTTCAGATGTAAAAACCTACTTTAAAATTATGAAGGGAATGTTCTAATCTAAAAGTGAATGTGACATCTAAAATCTCACAGTGCTAGTAAAAGTTATATCTCAAGTTACTAACTATCATTTTGACCTTGTGAATTTAGTTTTATTTTCTATTACTAGTTGAAGTAGTAATAACTGAAATATTGATGTGGTATTTTAATAATTGTTATAATCAGTTCAAACAAACTACATGTTTAAAAAATTTAGAAGTATTTTGAGTGTGAATTAAGTCTACTGGTTTTAATCATCTCAGCTTCCCAATGCCTTCTTCTAAGAATCTCGTGTACTAAAGGTATAAAATTTGAAAAATAGCCAGTTGTTCCCTGCTCTGCTAATTATGCTGAACTTTCATTTGTAAAAGATGTAGGTTTTTCAGATTCATAAATTTATGTTATAATTTCACCAGGTTTTAAAATCATTTTTCCTAGCACTAATTTTAATTTTAAATTTTTTTATTTTTCTACAAAGGCAAGCTATTTTTGTGTGTCTTCCAGAGACTTGGTTTAAAAGCAGACGAAAATCCCAGGCAAACAAGAAACAGAAAAAATCAGTAATGTCATAAATGCTAGAGAGTTTAGTCACAGTTAGGAAGATGGAAAAGATTGGACGTAAGTTCTCCAGAGATTTGTTTGAGAGCTTGCTGAAGACTTGCTGGCAAAGGTTAATCTGATCAAGTTTTCAAAAGATGAAGCAGAGTAGACTAGTGCTTGCCTTACGAAAGTTGCAGTCAGCTTACCATGACAGTGAAAGATATTGAGAAGACCAATAATAATTTAAATAAAGCAAAGGAAAAAGAAAGTGATGTGGTTAATTCATGTAGATCCTATTCTGCTGCAGTTTTTGCACCCAAGTGCTAACTTTTGACAAGCTGCAAATTCACTTTTCTGCTTGAGATTGTTTTACTGTAAAGAATGTGTTTGAGAAGAAATGAATAAGTTTCACTTAATACATGCCAGTTGGCAGAGTTTTGTTTTCTTGCAAATAATTCTTAGTGAAAATAACAGAAGACCTGGGTAAGGTCGTAGGCTCTGGCTGGTGGCAATAAGCATCTGTGATGGTTTTGATGCTGTCATGTATTCAAAATAGAAAAATAAACTAGCAAGAGAGGGAAAAACAAAGAGGCAGGAATCTTTCGAGGGTTAGAGAAAGGTCAACTAACACTCAATTGCTATATATAAGTAGAGGCAAATATGAAGATTGTTTGAAAATAGTTTTGTAAAACTATTATTTAAAGGAAAAAGAGTTTTAATCATAGAGAGCTTTTAATCATAACCAGAAAAATGTATAAATTGGTTTCTTTACAGAATTAAGTTTAAAAGAGACAATAGAGATGGAAAGAGTTGTCTGAAGTGAAAACAGCTATAGTATCTTCTCTAACATATTTAAAACCCACCAGCTAGAAGACCAGATATGGAAAACCTAGGCAATAATATGTGCTCCCACATAATGAACTCTGGCCTTGGAAAGGTCAGTGTCAATGCTGCAGTAGCAGTATGATGGTGGCTCAGGAAAACGCACATAAATTTGTTCTAGGCACTTTTCTTTTGTGGTAAACAAATGTTTTCTCCAGGTAAGTCATTTACATACTTATTGTTCTCCAAAGTTTAGCTCTACTTTTTCAGTGATGTAATTACATTTTCTTTGAAGATATGTGTGGAATATCAGGCAACAGAAGCCTATTTCAAACAGTGTTACTTTTACAGCTTTGTTTTTCCTCATTTTGTTATTTTACTATCTCATTCAATTCTTCTATTATTTATTTGTTCGTTTGTTTTATTATTATTTTCCTGCCATTTTATTTCACTTGCTACATTTTTGTTTTCTTCATTTATTTTCTGCTCATATATCTTCAAATCTATTTTTATTTTAATTAATTATGTTCTACTGATTTGTGAGACAGAAAAAGGAGAGAGAGAATGCAAGGATTAGAAATACTTACTGTTTTCTCATCCATATTATGTTCTTCCTTGTCTTTCTAATTGTTTTCAAGGCATCTTAATATCTTTTTTTTTTTTATTCTCATATTTTCCTCAGCATAGATTCAATGCATAGACCACGAGTACTTCTGCATCATCATTAAAATGAGCACCCTGGCAATAAGAGCTCAGCTCTGTCTCTGTGAATTTCAGGCTGCAAAACTGAATTCATTCATCTGTTAGATACAACAGAACCTGGAGCATGGGGCAAGTAAGGGAGGACATCAGACCTGGATAACCTCTGGCCAAATTGCATCATTTCAGTAAACTCCTGAAGATATTTCTGACTCCATTTAGCTACTTTGTATAGATATAAATTGATAGATTATATCTATATCTATATCTATCTGTATGTGTGTATGTATGTATATAACCAGAAATATAAGCAATATGATTCAGGAACTTAAGGAACTTAAAACGGAAGAACAGGATGAAAAACAGGCAAGTCATGGACAAACTGCCTTTAGTCATGTCTTTAGTCATAGCCCTGCCATTACAAGTTTTCTGTTAGCCTTTGCCACTAAACTTCTTTTTACCTTTTTCCCTTCCCCACTCACCAATCTTTGCCCTCTTTTCCCTTTCTTCTGTTCTTTTCCTGATCATTACTCCTTTTATTTCTTGTCTCACTTGTCAGTTCTCTGCAGCTTCAACTTTCCTTTCACATCTCTTTTTTTGTTTAGAAAATACTTTGTGTTGCTGAAAAAAAAAGACCTCTCACAAACAAACAAATAAACCCTAACCCAAGGCAAAAAAAATGTCCCCTGAGATACATCTAACACTATCATCTAGAGGAATAGGATAATATCCCTTCAGAGAACTAACAATCTTATCTAACACCCTGTACTGTGTATTATGAAGATACCTTTATAGATTAAGATAGTAATGGGATTTTTCTTCATTTACAGTTTCTGATGAAATTTATTTCTAGTCTCTGCTGGCTAGAATTGCATTCAAAACATAACTGTCTAAGTTTCGGAGAATAAGGGCAGATTCTTCTGTCAAGCTGGATGCTCTGTTCTGTTGAGTACCGATAAGGATCGTGGCTGAAAACATTGTGGCGAAGCTAGCTCAGCCAGGAGAAGACACATTCAGAGCAGGGGGAACTGGGATCTACACATCAACAACGAGCTAACGAGCCACACATCAGGCTGGCTGACCACAGACATAATGTGCTGGAGGGCACATAGCCCCATCTCCTGATATGCACAGCTCGGCAAACAAAGGGGAAAAGTTGAGACCCTTTTAACATGGCCCAGGGCTTGTCGAGATTTGTTAATCTTTTGCAATCACCACTTCCCCCTGATTTCTGCATGACACAAGGGGCAAGGCGGAGACCCTAAACGTGGCCCAGGCCTTGTCCAGACTTGTCCCTCTTTTGCAATCACCACTTTCCCCCCCCTCCAGACTTTCCTCTACTCCGGGAGCTCTAAAAAGCTCACCTAACACAGCACAGTTTAGGGAATACCAGCCTCATCTAAGGGCCTGTCCAGTCTCATTGAAGGCAATACCAGCTCGTCCTCACCGGAGGAATACCAGGCTCACCAGGGGTCCTACCAGTCTCACTGGAGGAATACCAGCTTGGCCTCATCAAGAGAATGCCAGCCTACCGCCCTCACCAAGGGAATATCAGCTCGTCCTCACCGGAGGGGCCTACCAGTCTCACCAAAGGGAATACCAGCTCGGCCTCACCAAGAGAATACCAGCACCCTGAGGACCCTCCCTCTGAACCAGACATCGGAGGATGCTGCGCTCCTGACCCCAGCATCCTTGTTGTGGAACACTGAGGCTACACATCATCGTACAGGTCCTGTCATCCACACTGTGGGGCCGTAAGAGACTGGATCTCTCACTCTTTTCTTTCTTCCTTTCTCTCTGCTCTTTCCTTCTCTTCTTTTTTCTATACCCCTATTTCTTTGTCTCTCCTTCAGTATGTATATTACTTTCTCTGTCCCTTATACCTTAGTTTTCCTTCCCTCTCTACCACTCTCCTTCTCACTTTCCCTTTTGAACATATAAGGATAACACCATCTTGAAGCTCTGCTGGTGATTTCTGGTTAAATTTCGTATTGTAGCTACTGATGGTTGCCAATATATCGCTCGTAGTAGGATTTTTGATGTTAATGTGTTGATAAGTTCTGTTATACTTTTGCCAAGTCACCATTTGCTGTAACCAATATTCCAACAAGTACTTTTAGTAAAACTCACAATTGAATTGGACCCCGGAGGTGATTATGTGTCATTCACTTCACATAACCGCACAGAATTAACCCAGAGTTAACTCACACCTGGTCTCATCTGTTGAGTCAGGGCGCATGTTGCGTCTAGAGTTGACTCATCCCTCATCCCATCGGTTGGGATGGGACATGTTCAAAACAGATTTTTAAGATGCTATGTTTTTTGTAGGTCTTATTTGATTTAGCATTGTACGATCAAACTTTTAGTTTTTAATCTTTCTTTCTCCTGAAATACTTTATTTAATTTTTATTTAAGGCTACCAGGCATATTGTTAATATCTTGTAATTTAAAAGCTATGCACATGCAAAGGAAAAGTTTGAATTAACTGACGCAGCTTAAAAAGCATGATATAAAATAAGTTATCATGGAAGAAGACCTGTTTGTCACTGCAAAGAGCTTACCTAAGACTTTAGTTAAATATGTAGCTTTACATAATGTCACAGTAATATATTAGGCAAATGTTGCACTTAAGCTAGTTTAAAGAGTACTTGTCTCCGTACTTGTCTCATGGTGCCAGAACTATTTATTCATTTGCACAGTGAACAGGATCAGAGTAAGGTCCAACTGAGAAACTGTATGGCATAAAATTGATTAGGTTTACCTGGATTTTAGTTTTTTTTAATCACAGAGTGACATGCATAATTGTATAGCCACTATGCAGGGGGCAATAGAGAGGCAGAAATTAAGCCTGGAGCTAGGAGAAAACATTTGTAAATAGTTACACCAATTTATTTTTATTCTGTATTTAATGTTGCTCTAGTTACGTGATGTAAGGCTGGTATCTGGCTTCACTGTGAAGCATGACAGCTTGAGTTGTTCTAGTGGTCTTCAAAACAGCTAATTATTTTTAGGGAGGTCTACTGCTTTTCTGATAAAATTCATTCTTGTATCAGTTAGCTCTGAATGAAGTGGCTAGTGAACCATCACAATACCTGCAGCTCAGTCTTGTATAATTAGAAATCACTGCAGCTTAGTTGAAGCTTTGCAGAGAGATTGCTTTAAAATGAGAAGTTACAGAACCATGTATATGCTACTCATAACTTAGAGGCTTAGGCACCATATCAATGAAATTGCTGAAATAGAAGTAAAGCTTTTTTAGTGCACAGTTTTAAAGGTTGTATGTAACATTTAAAGCTTTGAGATGTACTGCTCAGGATCTATGCTGTAATTTGTATAACTGTGACTTGTAAGGACTCATTTTAATAGTAAGCAGCACTGTTGTTGAATGAACCAAGCAATGTACTCTTGATCTCCTCTAATGCATACTATAATTAGCATGATAATGAATGTTTAGTCTATGGAAATCCAGCACCTGATATTTCTTCTCGTTTTTTTTTGAAAAATTACTACATAATCAAAAAAGCAGTCTCTTATGGTGGTTTAGGCAGCTTCAATCCTAAACAGCATTTAAGCAGAGAATAAAAATTGGATTACCAAATATAAAAATGAACGGCAGAATTTTTTTGCATTCTGTTTTTGTTTTTTCCTCAGCATTTCAGTGGTTGTGTAAGCAGATGGAATTAAATGAACACATTTTCAAATATCCTTAACTGGCAGGAGAAATCATGAGTTTCTAAGAAAGGTCGTTTAGCTTCTAGATATTGGGATGAAACCTACAAAAACATTTCCCTATGTACAGTTTTAGAATACATCTAATTTAAATTATTTCATTCATACGTGATAAAAAAAACAACAACAACCAAACACAATTTCTTAAGGAAAGTTTTGAAGCAAGTCTAAAATGTTCTTTCTCATTTTTTTGTGTGCAGATTACTAGAATTATAGCAAATATTCTGAATTTAGAAGTACTCATACAGATTTCAAAGTAGAAGATAAAAACAGTTGATACTGGAGAAAATTGTGATGTTTCTTCTATTCTATGAAAAATGTCATTGGCACATATGCTATTTTCCATGAATCTGACAAAACACTTCATCTTCTTTTATAGACAAACCCTATTGCTTTGCAATGCAAACGGAACATACATTGAGCACTCAATGTTGTCATTTTTAAATGCTACAATAAGAAATGGAATCACATAAAATAAAATAATTGGATTTTGCTACAGTGTTGAAAAAAAATTGCAAACATTAATTCCTCTAAATCAATTAGCTCTCAATTTCTTGTGAACTACATTTCATAAAATAAACAGTTGTATGTATGGAAATGGCCTACTTAATTCCTTTGTTGTTTGCATGATTAGGAATAAGTTAGTAGGGGGGACTATTTATTCTAAATGAGAAACAACATTTCCTTGGCCTCCCACAGAATAGCATAATTTACAGAAATTCTTCAAAGGCTTTTATTGGTCCCAGCTGTGAACCAAAACACTAGTTATATGTTTTCCATATTATTTCAGCAATTCAGCACTGAAGGAGATTTCTAACTCCAGCATCTCTTCTTTATTCTCCTGTTGTCCTGCCTAACATTCACTTTGTGCCACACCGTAACCCCAAAGGAGAAGGCAATGCTTTAATTAAATAAATTAAATATTACACTGGAACCAAAATTCCAAAATTATGGGGCTGCTGGTCCTTAATGTGTCAGTGTCAACCAAGGTTACTACTATGCAATCCTGCCTACCTGAGATGGGATCATGGAGTATCTTCTAGCATGACTGTAACTTCAGACTGAGAATGTGGAGAAACTAGGACCTTTCTCTATAAGCACTTCTACTGTTGATTTGCACAGCATATCAGGTCATTACTAGGCCACTCTCCATCATCTTTGCAAAGTCTTGGGAAATGGAAGAGGTGCCTGAGGACTGGAGGAAAGCAAATGTCACTCCAGTCTTCAAAAAAGGGCAAGAAGGAGGACCGGGGTAACTATAGATCCATCAGCCTCACCTTCATCCCTGGAAAGGTGATGGAAAAACTCATCCTGGTGCCATCTCGAGGTGTATCAAGGATAAGAGGGTCATTAGGGGCAGTCAGTGTGGCTTCACCAAGGGGAATTCATGCCTAACCAACATCATAGCCTTTTATGAGGACATAACGAGGTGGATAGACGATGGCAAAGCAGTGGATGTGGTCTGTCTTGATTTCAGTAAAACATTTGACACAGTCTCCCACAGCATCCTTGCAGCTAAGCTCAGGAAATACGGTCTGGATGATCAGGAAGTGATCATCAAGAAGTTGTTTGTCAACAACTTGGATGAGGGAATAGAGTGTACTATCAGTAAGTTTGCTGATGACACAAAGCTGGGCGTAGTGGCTGACACGCCAGAAGGCTGTGCTACCATCCAGTGAGACCTGGACTGGCTGCAGAGTTGGGCAAGGAAAAATTTAATGAAATATAACAAGGGAAAGTGAATTGCATCTGGGCAGGAACAACCCCAGGTGCCAGTATAAGTTGGGGAATGATCTATTAGAGAGCAGTGTAGGGGAAAGGGACCTGGGGCTCCTGGTGGACAGCAGGATGACCATGAGCCAGCACTGTGCCCTTGTGGTCAAGAAGGCCAATGGCATTCTGGGGTGTATTAGGAGGCGTGTGGTTAGTAGGGTGAGAGAGGTTCTCCTTCCCCTCTACTGTGCCCTGGTAAGACCACATCTGGAATATTGTGTCCAGTTCTGGGCCCCTCAGTTGAAGAAGGACAGGGAACTACTTGAGAGAGTCCAATGCAGAGCCACAAAGATCATTAAGGGAGTGGAGCATCTCCCTTATGAGAAAGGGCTGAGGGACCTGGATCTCTTAAGCTTGGAGGAGACTGAGGGGTGACCTCATGAATGTTTATAAATATGTAAAAGTGAGTGTCACAAGGATGAAACCAGATTGTTCTTGGTGACAACTAATGATAGGAAAAGGGGCAATGGGTACAAACTGGAACACAGGAGGTTCCACGTAAATATGAGAAGAAACTTCTTCTCAGTGAGGGTGACAGAATGCTGGAACAGGCTGCCCAAAAAGAGGTGGTGGAGTCTCCTACTCTGGAGACATTCAAAACCCGCCTGGACACATTCTGGTGTAACTTCATCTAGGTGTTCCTGCTTCGGCAGGGGGATTGGACTTGATGATCTTTCGAGGTCCCTTCCTATCACCAACATTCTGTGTTTCTGTGATCTAAATGGTCCAATAAACATATTCGGTGAAATCTTGATCTAATATAAAACTTTACAGAAAGTTTGACATGATGACATTAAGGACTTTGGCTTAAGAAACAATAATTAAAGACCAGTACTGTATTGTACCACTTACAGTATGAACTGTTTGAAAATAATCTGTATTCAGGTATATGAGTGAGTTATCAATATACAAAGCAGCAAACATGCTTTAGGATGTATGGCAACAGCTTTGTGCAAGACAGCATGAGAGATTTTAATTAACTTCTTTTACAGAATTAAAAAATTTCCACTCATGGACAATTTGCAGTTCTCTAGTTTACGGTTAAACTTGTTAGGGTTTGATTTCACTAAGAATGAGAAAATGAGTGCCATAGATATACATAGAGGAAAAATAGGCATAAAATTAACTACATTCCTCAACAGAATCAAAATTAATAAAATCAAGCATTCAACAGATATTATTGAGATGCACACAGCTTTATTAACATTATAGAATAAGATAACTGTAATATAATTTATTTTTAATATAACAACAAATTCACAGAAATGTTAATTTGCCACCACTTAATAACATTTTTCATCTTCAGTCCTCTCTATTGAGTCTTTCTAATTTTCTTAAATCCATATAGCTATCTTGCCTTTTTCAAGTTTTCTTTCTTCAGACTGCTTCACCTACAACATGATTAACTCTTGATCATGCTGGGAATCCTCACAGTCAAGATGAAGTTCTGTCAGTAACTGTAAACAAGTCTGAATTTCTTTTTGTGTTTTCATTAGAACATTTTCTGTATTTTATTAGCAAGTCTTCCTTCCTTTGGAAAGGATATTGTTTATTGTGTTATGCGAATTAAATTTCCAATGGTTTCAGAATGATGTATATTTAAAACATTAATATTTGTTCCTTGAACAACAATTCTAATCCACATATTAAAGTACTTTTTCCTGTCCTTTATGTGGTTTACATCTGCTTTTATGGGTATAGTGATCATAGTCTTGTAACGAAGTAGTTTGTCAAGTACTAATAATTAATTTCAAGCATTAGAGTATGAAGACAGTACTGCTGTCTTTGGTATACCTTTTTCAGAAAATGTTACCTTTCTTTGTGCGAAAAAAAGTGTAGTGGGGGGAGAGTCTGAATCTCATTAAGGTTTTCGTAAAGCTGCTTTACAAACTTTTTTCTCGAGTTCCTGGCTGGTAATTGCTTGGAGTGTGTTCATATTACTTAAAAGAGTTTGGTGGCAGAAATCTCTAGACCAGCACCTGAAGTACAACATGGTTTAGAGATACTGACTAAGAACAGGAAGTCAGTGTAGATACACAGTCAGATTTCCTATCAATAAAATTTATTAGTGGGATATAGTACCACTCTGGCACAACTGTGCTATTTTTGATTCTGTGCCATGAATGACTATTACTAAATGATTCTGTACCATCCATGTCCATTTCTCAGGCTAGATATATCCTGAATCTCCTTTTCAAAAGGACTAGATTTTCGAAGTTTTTTGATGTTAATAATGATACAAATAATTCCAGCTAGGATTTACAGAGTAGTCCTGACTAGAATAAAAGCCTTTTATTAGAATGGGTCTAAAAGGAGTTTTGTTTATAAATGTTTTCAGCTTTTCAGTGGAAAGTGATTTCTATAGTTTGTTTGTTTGTTTTTGGTTTGGTTGGTTGGTTGCCCCTGAGCGTTTTTAAAGCTATGCACCTTTTTTTTTTTTTTTTTTTAATAAACAAGACAAAGTTCAATGAAAAAAAGTGTGAGTGAAATGTTTCCATGCAAAAAATATTTGTTTCATGGTGTTTTTTTTTTTTTTTAACTGTTCACGGCTTTTTTCATATTCTTCACCATCTTAAGGTGAAATAATGCAGAATATGGATGGATATATGTTGACTAATTTTCATTGGAACTGTAGTGTTATCTGATGAATATTTAATAGAGATTAAGCACAATTTAAAGGGTTATTTAAAAAGTAGTGTATATTTTTGAACACAGTATAAATTACACAACATCATATGTATGTAGAACAAAAATAATTAAAAAGACAAGGTGTTAAAAATTTATAGTCTTTTCAATGTATTTTATGCAGTGTGTTTTACACCAAATATAACAAATATTATTTCAATTGAAAGGTCCCTAACAGGTCCTCCCTACTACCTACAATTGAGACCTTCAGTATTAAACATAAAATAGCACAAATTGTACTTGATTTATATTTTCAACTACCTCATGAAAAATTACTAATTGATATTGTCATCCATAACAGGAGAAGAAACAGAGTTCTTAAATCTTTCTTCATCTTTCCTTGATTGTATATGGTGACTAGGACATGAGCAGAAACTAAGGTTCACTGGAATAACATGATAACTATGAAGCAGGTGACAGTGAGACATGCATATTGTCTACATAATTTTAGAAATGCACTGTTGGGACATGCTTAATATTCGTTAGACATTCTCTGTTTCTGTTGTTGTGGTCTATTGTGGGAGACAGTAAAAGGAAAGAAAGAATCTATTTTCACTTATAAGTTGTAAAACAATTTGTGATGCATTAAAGCAATGATCCTTGAATCTGCTGCCTTTGATAGCGGTTCCAAAATAATACCTGCTGTGCAGCATGAAGGGAAAGCTTCTCAGTGCAGTTCATTGATAGTGGAGTAACAATGAACTCTGATGTCTATTGTGCATGTTATATTATTCTTGCATGTGTTCTTGCTGTATTGTCCTTTTTATGGATTCAGAATAATATGCATTACTGTGAGTTTAATTAGCATGACAAGCAGATCTATTCCCCTCCCCCCTTGCCTTCCCCTTCCACCCTCCCCCAACCGGACAGTCCCTTCTGCTTGTATTTCCACAGCCTTTTTATCCCATCTTCAAAGGTTCATATTCAAACTACCATCCTTCTAGGCAACAGTGTCTGGATAGTAGTGTTTTTAATCTGTCAGAGCCACTCTGCAATCAGGATGAGATGTACTTATTGATCAGTTGATCTTTCCTCCCTTCAGGAATCTTGCCACTTCTTCAGTCTTTTCACTATGCGCAGTACCATGTACATGCATAAAATAACTTACTGTGTGCTAAAGATGATAAGACTATTTTGTTAGGCATTCTTCCTGATACTCCTATCAGTGTGCAAAACCCATTCTGCCCACTGAATATTCCAAGCAGCACAGTTATCAGACACCTAAAATATCTCTGATTTGAAAGTTATTCTGCTTTCCAGACTACATGGCTGCTTTGAAACTTGACCTGATAAACATCAGTTATATAAACTGATACTTGTACATTGTCTCTTTACCGTGTTTTGGTTTTATTAGCGATTTTTATTTTAATATGTATAATTTTAAGAGCATCTTAATGGCTTGATATGATGCAGAAGAGTTCTATGTGGCTCATTTCATGATTTTACATTTTTTATTTCTTTACCTTTGTCTGCAGTCAAATACACAGTTTTGACTAGAAAAAAAATAATAGACATCACTACTCTAATTTTGCTCAAATGAGAGAAAACAGCATCTCCCAATTCCTGCAGTAACCAGAAAGGTTTCTTTTGGAGAAGGGAATACTTTTTATTAATATTTCTGTTTTCCTGAATAATAGGTCATATCTATTACTGACACTAAGCTGTTCTTTTGAAAGGGTACCTTTGTTGGCACTTTGCCAGTGACCCTTTGTTCTCTTAGCTAACAGCAGAGGAAGTATCATGTCATCTCACTTCTTTCATCCTGTCTCTCTAAGTCACTTGGATGGTGTTCCAGAACTTGCATTGCTTAGAGAATTAAGACCAGGGACCCACAAGGATCATTGAGTCCAACTCCTGTCCCTGTATAGGTCAACCCCACAGTTCACACCATGTGTCTGATGGTGTTATCCAATTGCTTCTCAAATAATGTCAGGCTTGGGACTGTGACTGCATTGCTGGGCGGCCTGTTTCAGTGCTCCACTATACTGTATGCACCCCTTCGAAAATACAAATCTCTGCTCATTTAGCTTAAGTTTAGTTTTCAGGTGAGCTTTCTGATACCTAGTTTTGAATCAATAATTGAGAAAATACCAGACTTATTTTAATAATATGACTGTGTTATAGGAATAAGATGAAAACTTTTGCTGAAGACGTTGTGCCAAATTTAAGTATTTTTGTATTGAATAATGTAGAGAACAGGTCATTTTACATAAGAAGTATTTTGAAATAAAATATTTCTTTGAAATTCCTTTTGACTTTTTTTAGCCCAAATTTTCCACTTAACTACTACACTTTACACCATGTCATCTTGCAATCAGTACAGAGTGTTTCTGTTACTCATTCATTTTGCCTTCTTGATCTCTTAATTCATGTCTGATAGTATATTTTGTGTCCGTTGACAGAAGAAACAAGCCACATCTCCTTGCATTGAGAAGTTTTCTGAAAGATTCTTTCTAGTCCTATGTTTTGCAACATATCTTTTTATTTGAACTTTGCAGTGATTCTACACAGTGTGAGGCAGTAATTGATTTTTTCCTAACCTCCTTATAAATCTGGGTACTATTCCCCTTTTTATTCCACACAGAAAAATTAAAGATTTTTTTTTCTCTCAGAAAAGGGGGAAAAAGACTAGTATTCTGATACCTCTGCCAGTTCTGACAGTAGCGTTTATCCATCCATTCTTACAACCGATCACAATATTATCATTTATGGATGTCAGGATACATCTGCAATGAAGAAGCATTCTTTCTTGAAGCATTTCAAGAAGGATGTTTAAAACCTATGCCACAGTACCTGTTAAGAGATTTTTTTTCTTAGAAAGTTTAAGGTAGCAGGAAGACATTGCAAATAATAATTCTGATATCTATAAAACAAACTTAAAAAAAAAATCTGATGTCACACATCCCTTTAACAGAATCAGGAGAATCATTACTTTCCAGGCCTTGGAGGAAAATATTGGGGGAGGAGACATTATGGTTATTCTTTCTGTTAAGACAAAATATTAGGTTGGTGCAAAAATAATTGCAGTTTCAGATTGTGAATTTTAAATCATTATAACTAGGTCAAACACATCTTTCTTAAACAAAATAGGAACCGTTACAATCAATACAGTCTTGCCAGTGGGAAATAAGTTTGTTTATTCCTGTGTGGGAAACTACAACAGGTCTGTAGAATCCTTGACAGAGAGTATGGGAACAGAGATCAGCCTTGAAGATATTAAGGTTTACCCTTGTGGAGAGTTTCTGGCTGTGTGCTGTGAACAAGCCAGCGCTTGATGCGGCTGTGCTACACGGAAGGATTTCCCTGAGACACCAAAGACAGAAGGAAAGTAAACAGAAGTTGCTCTGCCCTTGACCCAGGCTGCAGGAGGGGCGTCGCCACTGCGCATGAACAGTTTGTGGACAGTGCCCTGCAGCCAATCACCATAGTGGGGGGGGGATGAGTGACTGTAAGTGTAACCAATTGTAGCCTGCGCTTGCCACATGGCCTTTTGGTATAGAGTATATAAGGCTTGGAAAAAACGTGGTCTCGGGGACATTGATACTCAGTGTTGTTACGAGTTCATTAAAGAGTACGGATGGTAAATTCACATGGAATTAGACTCCTTACTCTCGCCCGGCCCGCCCGTTCAATCAAAGAGCTTATGCCGGCATCTGGATTCATCGAATTAATTATTACTACAAATGGTAGCAGAAGGATGGATCGTTAGCAAAGCATAAGACTCCGGATCGACATTACTGCGGTAAGCAGCGTTCATAAAAATGGAGCCAAGCCAGGGTGTAGGAGTGTGTGCTTAGTCCGAAATAGAAAAAAGACAAAGCACCAGACGAGCTGGCCACTCGCCTCCTGCTTTAAGACCGTGCTGATAAGATAATGGATATTGAAACAGCCGCGGCACTGCTGATGACTATTCTCTCTAAGAGAGGTATTGAATCGTCACAGGAAAAGCTAATCACATTGATTTTTTTAGCTCAGAAGTGGGGACACTTTGGAGAAGTTCCACTTTTGTTTTCCCCAACGGAATGGAGATCAGTGGGGGACGCTATGTGGGACAAAACTATCAGAGGGGAAGAAAAGAAAGAAATTAAAGCTTTGAGAGAATTGTGGAAAACCATATTAGAATCATTACAAGTTATGAAATCGGAACAACGTGCCGCCCTAAGAGCCGCGGAGGCGCTTGTCCCAGAACAAACCTGGACTGATAAAACTTGTCCAAAAGAAAAGAGGGGCCTGTGGGCTACTCTGTGGGGTCTGCCTGCCATTCGGGGTGGTCGCGGGGTCCCGGCTCAGCCAATACTTTCACAATGCGATCTGCAGCGCGAATTGGAAACTTTGCGGCCCGTAAACAAAAAACCAGAAGTTTCCCCCTCCGAGTCTCTGGGGCAATGTGCCAAGAAAGCGGAAGTGCAACTAGTCGACTGTCCGGATGTGGGAGGCCCTGAGTGCCGCCCTCCTCCTACCGCTCCGCCTCTGCCCTGCCCCGAGCCGGACGCCCCCCCTCCCTCCGAGAAAAGCGTGAGGGCCGGGCCCGGACCGGCCGGGCTGCCGCCGGGGCCGGGGCCGCCTCAAACTTTGCCTCCGCAAGCACCCGCGGAAGTTTTTTGTGAGCCTCCTTCTGCATCATTGGGCTCACCCCAAGCAGTAGAGCAGTTACTGCAAGTTATTACCAACAAGCTTGAACAACTTAAGAGTGTCAAATGTAGAGAAAAATAAGGAACAAATTGAGTTTCAAAAGCCAGCTTGCCCTTCACAAACAATGCAATCAAAGGTACCTATAGATTCTACTGACCAACCGCAGCCCCGATGTGGCAGATGGTTAGGGGTCATCAAAGATGCCATTCTAGAAGGTGATTGGTCTCCAGCAAAATTAACCCTACCGGTAATTCAAAATATGAACACCCAGACAGCGGTATGGGAACCACACGATTGGAAAATTTTGCAGCACGCAAAACAAACAATCACCAACTATGGTATATGTTCAGAAGCAACCAGACAATTACTGCATTGGATTTTTACTGCTGATTTATTGTGTCCCATGGACTGTCAAAATTTAATGCGCCTATTATTAACTCCAGCGCAATTCCTCCTGTGGGAATCAGCCTGGTATCAATGAGCGCAGCAAGAAACAGCAAAACACACCAGTCCAAATGACCCATTAACCAATGTGGTACCGGATGCCTATACAGGTCGTGGACAGTATGCTACCATAGAAGTTCAACTGCGATTTACAGCTGAAATTCACCGGAAAGCTGCACAACTTGCCCTAGATGCCTTCTTAACCTTACGAGGACCATTAGCTCCCTCATTCAGCGGAATACGCCAAGGCACCACAGAAGATTTCTCACATTTTATTGACCGGCTACATGAAGGAGTAATGCAAAACCCGGACTTATCAGAAGAAATGAAAAATCAAATGTTTCGGCTGCTAGCTTTTGATAATGCGAATTCAAAGACTAAACAAATATTAGCAACTCTGCCACCAGGATCATCAGTAGAACAAATGCTGACACGAGTAGCCAGATCAGAAGATCACCGAAGTGCAGAGGTGATGGCTGCCGCTTTCGAAGGGGTCATGCAGAGATCTCTTCGATAAGTTAGCCAGCAAGTCTCATCTACAATGCAACCAGTTGTAGCAGCAGTTCAGCGATCAACAAATAAATTTTATAAATCATCATACAATTCCTGTCATCACTGTGGAAGTAAAGAACACGTCCGAACGAACTGTACTGCGGCAGTTTGGTGTGACAGATGCCAGTCTAACACTCATGCTACAAAAATTTGCCGGAGATCGGGAAATGGTCAAGTGAGCGTGAGCGGAGTGCGCGCGAGGACACAAAGAACATCTCCGAACCTGTATCACAATCAGCGACCAACCGTGAACCAGGCTTCTTTCACCTCAACAAGCCAAGCACCGCAGGAAGCCTCGGAGTTGATGTGAAGACAGCAGTAGATATAACCTTGACCAATACTGCAATTCATAGAATACCAACAAATGCTAAAGGACCTTTATTTCGACAAGATAGTCTCATTGGAGGCCTATTGATTGGCCGTTCTTCTGCTAGTATCAAGGGTCTTATACCAGGGATAATTGATGCAGATTTCACAGGAACTGTTCAAATCCTGGCCTACACTCTGCATCCACCAATTTTTATTCCTTCTCAGAGTAGAATAGCTCAGGTAGTAGCATTAGAAAACTGCCTACCAATGCTTCCAGGAGTTCCTCCAGCATCCTCAACAGAAAGGCGTGATAAAGGATTTCGATCAACAGGTCCTGCAGTTTGCTTCGCCTCGTCAATGACTCAGTGTCCCATGTTACATGTGCAACTATTTCAATCTGATTCTACTGTTGTTGTAGAGGTAAATGCAATGCTTGATACTGGAGCTGATGTCTCCATCATTAGTCAATTCAAATGGCCATGAAATTGGAAACTTCAAAAATCAATCTCTTCCACTGTAGCTGGAGTAGGGGCTCAAACTGCTCCAAATATAAGTGTTGATCCCATTTCGATTAGTTTCCCTGAAGGTCAATGTGTTACCCTTAGGGTGTATGTAATGGAATTGCCAAGCAGCCTTGAGGCGCTTATTGGCCGTGACGTCTTGGGGCAACTTGGTGCTGTGTTAACTACTTCACCTTTTCCTTAGTGGTCACTGGAAAGCAGTTGCCCAACCCTCCATTGACCTGGTTAACAGATAGCCCAGTTTGGGTTGACCAGTGGCCATTAACGGAAGAGCAACTGCAAAAAGCACGTGAATTAGTAGAAGAGCAATTGGTTGCAGGCCATATCAAGCCTTCTACTAGTCCATGGAATACCCCGATTTTTGTAATACCAAAAAAGAGTGGAAAGTGGCGATTATTACATGACTTGTGAAAGGTAAATGATCAAATGCAAGCCATGGGTGCTTTACAGCCTGGATTACCATCACCTGTAATGTTACCAGAAAATTGGCATATTCTAATTATAGATTTAAAGGATTGTTTCTTTACCATTCCTTTACATGAACAAGATACACAGTGTTTTGCATTTACACTACCTTCTGTAAACAAAGCGGAACCAGCTAAAAGGTATGAGTGAGTAGTGCTACCGCAAGGTATGAAAAATTCTCCTACACTGTGCCAAATGTATGTTGCATGGGCACTTCAACCTATTTACGATTATTATAGTGGATTTTTCTCAGTGTCCAACCAAAATTCAGCATTCAAACAAGACCAGAAGCAATTGGAGAATTGATTCGAAAAGGAAGATCTCGAATATTAGAAATTAGCGGTCAGGAACCAGATGACATCAGTATTCCGATAAATGGAACCGATTTAGAATGGTGGCTGAGACATTTGATGCCTATTCAGAATGCATTATTAGGATTTATAGGCAAGGTACATTCACAACAACCAAAAGGTAAACTATGGCAATTCCTTAGAACAAATCAGTGGTTAGGGAGAAGCAAAGTAAAAGCAAAACCTGTTGAAGGCCGTACAGTATATACAGATGCAGGAAAACGAAGACACCAGGCAGCATGTGTCTGGCAAGAGAATAGTCAGTGGAAACAGCATTTAATTGAAGGTTCAAAAGAGGATTCATTGCAGACTTTAGAGCTCACAACAGTAATATGGGCCTTAAATAATTGGCTGAAATCTGCTTTAAATGTTGTCACAGATTCTTTGTATGTAGCAGGTGTAATACCCAGAATGGAAAATGCTCTGCTAAGACAATCGAATAATCCTCGATTAGGAAAATTGTTTGTACAGTTAAGAACTATTTATATAAAAGAAAAGAACCCTGCTGTGTGATTCACATCCACAGTCATCAATGGAATCTTGGTCTAGGTGAAGGAAATCAAATTGCAGATAGTTTAGTAAGTTCAGTACAGCACATGCCTCCAACAGATAAATTCCAACAAGCGAGACAAAGTCATGAGAGCTTTCATCAAAATGCCAGAGGTCTCCAAAGAGAATTCAGTTTAACTTTAAATGAAGCAAGAAGTATTGTACAGGCATGTCCTCAGTGTGGAAGCCAGATGTTAGGTATAGGAATCGCTGTCAGTCCTCGAGGTTTAAAAGCCTTAGAAGTGTGGCAAATGGATATGACACATGTGCCAGAATTTGGAAAACTTAAATATGTGCATGTCACAATTGACACTTTTTCAAAAATGATATGGGCTACTGCTTTACCAGGGGAAAAAGCACTACATGTATGTAAACATCTCACAGCTTGTTTTGCTGTAATGGGTGTCCCAGAAAAGATTAAGACAGACAATGGCCCTGCCTATGTTAACCAGAAAGTTAGAACTTTTCTAATGAAATGGAGAGTGAAACACATTACAGGTATACCTCATTCCCCAACAGGCCAAGGAATCATCTAGAGAGCACATCAAATGATTAAAGGGTATTTGAGCAAGCAGAAGCAGGAAGAGTTAGATTGTCAACAGCGTTTAGCAAAGATGTTGTTTACCTTGAATTATTTATGTCTAACTGGAGATCATGAGGAGCCTCCTGTGATCATTCATCATTATCAGATCAGACTAGGAAGGAAAAACACTTTACCGGAATTCATGGTGAGATATCATGATCCCATCACTGGATTGTGGAAGGGACCAGTACCTGTTATTTTTAATGGTAGAGGGTATATGTGTCTCTCCACAGATCAAGGTCCATTATGGGTTCCAAGCCAAGCAGTAAAGCCGGAGTTGAAACAAACTCAACCAAATCAACTCCCTGCAGCAGAACCTTCGGAGGTCACAGAGTGAGGCATAACCTTTGCATTTGATTTAGCTGTGACATGTATGTGTACTATAGTTATATAAGTAGATCTTTAAACACCACTACCTCTTGAGTAAGTTTATCAACACCCAGCACATCGTTTGTTATAAGTTCAGTATCTTTAAACCAAAGTTTTTGGAATTTATTTAATCAATCCATTGTGATATTTAAATGGCAATGGAATACCTCAGGTTTATTGCAAAGTGCACTGTTTATGTCGATTGTTGTTGTTATTTATATGTTATGTATAAGTTGTTTTTTATCACGTATCAAAGAAGGATTAGAGCACACAGCTAATCAATCCTGGCTTGTCCAAAAAGAAAAAAAGAAGGAATTGTGGAGAGTTTCTGGCTGTGTGCTGTGAACAAGCCAGGGCTTGATGTGGCTGTGCTACACGGAAGGATTTCCCTGAGACGCCAAAGGCAGAAGGAAAGTAAACAGAAGCTGCTCTGCCCTCGACCCAGGCTGCAGGAGGGGCGTCGCCACTGCGCATGAACAGTCTGTGAACAGTGCCCTGCAACTAATCACCATAGTGGGGGGGGGGATGAGTGACTGTAAGTGTAACCAATTGTAGCCTGCGCTTGCCGCATGGCCTTTTGGTATAGAGTATATAAGGCTTGGAAAAACGTGGTCTCGGGGACATTTATATTCAGTGTTGTTAAGAGTTCGTTAAAGAGTACGGATGGTAAATTCACATTGAATTAGACTCCTTACTCTCGCCCGGCCTGCCCGTTCGATCAAAGAGCTTATGCCGGCGTCTGGATTCATCGAATTAATTATTACTACATACCTTTGAGAAGAATGGGAGTAAAGGAGCATCTGGAGATACTAAGTTGTACCTGTGAGAGAGAAGGGAGTAGAAGAGTAACATGGATGATAGCAAAATTAGCCAATGAGATGTTACTGCTGTAACTTGTAACCAATAGTGAAGAGACACATGAGTTCGTAGAACTGTACCAAAATGCACTTGTAGCAATAAATGTCATCTACTACTTTCATCCTGGAAGAACTTGGTTCATGTTGTCTGTCCGTATCAACCGCGACATTCCTGTAGCATAAAAACCTGTGCTTCAGGATTTGATGGACTCTTGGAATGCGTTTTGTGCATCGTGTTGGTTGTGGAAGTGTTTTCCCTGCAAAAAGTTGTCGAGGTGCTTGAAGAAGTTGGTAGGTGGTTGGTAAGAGGCCAGGTGAATATGGTGGATGAGGCAAAAGTTAGTAGCCCAATTTGTTCAACTTTTGAAGTGTTGGTTGTGTGACATGTAGTCAGGCATTGTTGTGGAGAAGAACCAAGCCCTTTCTATTGACCAGTTCTGGTTGCAGGCAAAGTTTTTGGTGCATCTCTTTGATTTGCTGAGCATACTTCTCAGATGTAATGTTTTCACCAGGATTCAGAAAGCTGTAGTACATCAGACGGCAGCAGACCACCAAACAGTGACTGTGACCTCTTTTGGGTGCAAGTTTGGCTATGGGAAGTGCTTTGGTGGTTCTTCTTGGTTCAACCACTGAGCCAGCCATCACCAGTTGGATAAAATCCACTTTTTACTGTACATCACAATCTGACCAAGAAATAGTTTGTTGTTGAGTGAAATAAGAAGACAACACTTCAAAATGACGATTTTTTTTCATTTTCAGTCAAGTCATAAGGCACCCTCTTATTGTCGACATTGCTATAAATAGTTTTCCACAGTAAAATCAGTGATTTTCAAGCATAAATTCAAGATGAAAATCTACTTGTGTTTATGTGTTCATGTCCTTTTTATGGATATGTAAAAATTTTGCTGCCTGATGTATGCATATTTATGTACATGTGCTGAAGCTTAGTGTTTCAAATTAACATTATTTAAGTGCACTAAGTGAAACTATTTTAATTGAATTAGTTTTATAGGAAGTTGTCTATTTTCTTATGCCTCCAACTTCAAGAGCCTTCAAGAGTTGTTAATTTGCTACTCCTTGACTGTAGGAGGAAAAGTTGCTGCCTACACACTTTTCCGTAACTGGTGATATCCCTGTGACCAGCTGCTTTAATGCTGTTTGGAAACCGGGCAAGTTTCTAGTTTGTTTTCTTTAAATGGAAAACTAAACACCAAAAAGCCTTTTCTGGAGGAGCGGGACAGAGATTTGCTTCCCTGCTGTTCTTCTTCAATCCTTGTTCTTGAAATTCAAGGTGTGCTGGTAAATAATTACCAGATGTGTGCTGGCAACAAATACAGGAAAAACTTCTGTATTTGTTACAACTACAATAATCTTCTGTTGTGTCTTTGAGTGTTTTCTGTCTTCTTCTAGCATCTCCCACACCAGTGAGTTACAAGACTCTTCAGTATTTGAACAGGAACACTTTAGTAAAATCTGCTGTTAGCATTGGGTGTCTAATTCTATATAAAACAGAGAGCATCCTACTAGTCTTTCTAAAAAAGTTGTTCTGGAGATTTAATTATATACCTCTTCGGAGTTTTTGTTGAATGCTAGTTTTCACTGTCTTGTGGAAAACTTCTAGCAAGAATCACCTGTGTGATGATGCTAGAAATTAGATGTTCTGAGGAAAGTGGAAATTACTTTTTATATTTTTAATATTTCAGGAATTTGTTTCTTATTAAACTTTGTAATCACTATGAGGAAGAAGATAATACATTGTTTAAACATATCCATTCCAGTGGATTTTATAAATTAAACCTTTTTGCCTGATAAAATGAATAATGTATATATACCACATACTTATTTTGCACTTATGAATCTTTATGTTCCTTCATCCATCCATTTCTATATTTTGGCAAATGAACAGGTTCATTTCTTGTTTTCAGTATACAGACAAGCATTATCTGGATGATAATCTACTGGCCTGGGATTCATTCCACAAGACTAACAATTATCTGACATTAATTGATCTGAACTCATATTAATAATTATTGTCTTAAAATATGTCAAAGAGCTGTGGTAGTTTATTAAGTACTCGTGTTAATTTTCATGACGACCCACAAAGACACAAGATATGGTTACAAATATAAATTCACGAAACTTTTGTTCTGATCTGATCACTGCTGTAGCCCCTTTAGAGCGAAATTTCAAAAATCTCTGTGGTAAATGGGATGGTTTACTTTGTAGAACTCTATTATATACTGTAGGATCTGAAAGGTAAAGTTATAAGGACGGTGAAAAATAGAAAGCTTTTCAAATCAATTTCTCTTTTGAGGGCTGTGAGTGATTTCAAATTGTACTAGAGGTTACTTCTCAAAGCTTCCTGTAGGGAAAAAAAAAAAAAAAGTTAATGGCCACAGCCTAATTCTGTGCCTTGAGATTACTGAGATTACACTAATGTTTATGACATGCTCGAATTGTTAGTTCCTTGCTTGCCATTGCTCCTGCATGCTGCCAGCCACTATGCATTTTATCTTTTATCTTTATCAATTTATCTTCTGTATCACATGAAGGAGTCAAAAACTATTCATATTGCTTTATTTGAAGATTTTCTAAATTCAATTTAATTGAATTTATTTAATCTGTATCTGAACTTGCTTGAAAGCTATGACTGTTTGCAGGTCCTTAAAAGTTAGACTTGATGAAGTCATATCAAATTCTGTTTTCTTGATTTGATTCTGACTTCCAAGATTACCATATTTCAGAGTCTGACATCTAGAGTTCGTTTGTGCTTATCTGACTAAAGTTGGTTAATATTACAATATGGCAGATTCCAAGACTCTATTCAGGACCTCTGTGCTGGTTGCATTTGAAGATTAAATATCTCCAATATCTCTCCTGCAAAAAATGCAAAACTACCTTTAAATATTGACTGTCAATTTAATTGTGATTCACGTTAGAGCGTGCTTAGGCCTGCCCAGGAGAATGTATCTCTTGAGTGGAATTAGCTGCCAAACACAAATTTCTTCCCAGGCTGTCTCTTTGCTTCAGATTCTCAGCATTTTTATTCAGAAAGGGTGAGAGATGCAAGAGGGTCATTTACTGTTACAGTATCTTTGAAGATATTTTAAACTCCATTAAATGTCCTGCATAAAGCAGATTTATTATGAACGTCGAACAATTTTAACTTAGTGAATCATTCAGAATTTTTAGTGAGTGAATCATTCAATTGTTCAATGAATCATTCAAATAATGAAGGCAGAAAATGTCTTTATTATTTGTGTAGTAGTTCAGACACATTTCCAGAATGAAGCTTCTGGTTTGAAATGCTTTTTACTTTTTCTTCTTGTACAATGAACATCTATTAATGATTTAAACGTGTACTCAATCATGCTGAACTCCATGAAACATTTTCTGATGTTCCAATTGCTTCTATGAATTCCTCTCCTCTCCTCTCCTCTCCTCTCCTCTCCTCTCCTCTCCTCTCCTCTCCTCTCCCTCTCCCTCTCCCTCTCCCTCTCCCTCTCCCTCTCCCTCTCCCTCTCCCTCTCCCTCTCCCTCTCCCTCTCCCTCTCCCTCTCCCTCTCCCTCTCCCTCTCCCTCTCCCTCTCCCTCTCCCTCTCCCTCTCCCTCTCCCTCTCCCTCTCCCTCTCCCCTCCCCTCCCCTCCCCTCCCCTCCCCTCCCCTCCCCTCCCCTCCCCTCCCCTCCCCTCCCCTCCCCTCCCCTCCCCTCCCCTCCCCTCCCCTCTCCTCTCCTCTCCTCTCCTCTCCTCTCCTCTCCTCTCCTCTCCTCTCCTCTCCTCTCCTCTCCTCTCCTCTCCTCTCCTCTCCTCTCCTCTCCTCTCCTCTCCTCTCCTCTCCTCTCCTCTCCCCGCTCCCCTCCCCTCCCCCTCCCCCTCCCCCTCCCCCTCCCCCTCCCCCTCCCTTCACCTCCCCTTCCCCTCCCCTCCCTTCACCTCCCCTTCCCCTCCTCTTCCCCTGCTCCTCTCTCCTCCCCTAACTTCTCACAACTGACCTCTATCTTTTTGTACATGTTGGATAGATGAGTATCTGAGCCATTGCATCTTTACCTCTCTACCTAGGCAATAGGGTAAGACTATACGTGGTGAAATGGTACTGCATGAAGCAACAAGGTAAAAATGTATTTTGCCCACTTAGAATCAATTTTTAAAATACGTTTTGGGTTTTTTTTTTTGAAAGGTTTTGCTATTTCCATGCTGATAATTTGCATAACCAAAAGATGGCAGCAGCCAATCTGCAACTGACATGTATTTACAATATTTGTTCTTCTGCAGTTGCAAATTTATATTTCCTGCTGCTTTTGATACTGTCGCAGTACTGAAAAAAATACTGTCATATTATTTCTCATCAAGAATGCTTTAAATAAGAAATATGATTACTGATTACAAAAATATTTTTTATTCAGCTAAATAAAGCAAACGAATAAAAATATATATGTTTGAATGTTTATTGCCATTTTAGCAGGTGCATAGAAGTATAAATTATAGCAGCATCAATGAATAAATTAATCATAATTAGCACTCAGTTAAAATGACTTTTTCTCATCAAAGATGTCAATGCTATAATTAGACCTCCTAATTTTAGATGGGGAAGGATATTTACCACCAAATGTCTGATGCTTTGGAGAGGAAAATACTGACAAGTGTGTATTATATAGCAAATTTACTAATAAAATTAGAATTACAGTTAAAACACTCCCAAAGCTGGAAATGAAAAGCTAATGTGTCCATTTGCTTTATTGCAGTTGAATATCTCCTATTTAACGTAAAAATTTAGTAATATAATATAAACTGAATAACATAGACTTGACTTTTCCACTCTGCCTTGAGAGCAAGGACTAAGTCACATGAACTGAAAATTAGGTGGTACTTATATGCTACAGTATGTGACATAAACTCCAGAACTTATCATTTAGATCAACAAGACCCAAATTTTGGTCATGAAACCTTTAACAAATCTGAAGTTGCACTCTTTCTTCTCCATCTAGGTCAAGTTCATAAAGTTCCTTGGACCGATTCTCATTCTTACTGCCACTACAATTGCAAAGTATTATGTCCTCCCCTCCTCTTCCCTTTTCTCCAATTGAAAAAAAAAACAACAAAACCTTAAGTGAGCAGAAGTTTGACATTATCAGTTATGGAGTGAATGGAAATGAAGAAAATCGTAGATCAGAGGAGGGAACAATTCTATAATCATATCACCTATATATACAATTTCTATGTGTGTTATATACATAGACATGGATTAACCAAATAAGGCATGATGATTTAGTAGTTTAAACTTAATTTCTAATTATAGGATAGAAAATAAATCAGAAAAAAATATTTCTCTTAAATCCCTGTATATTTTTGAAAGCCCTCAAATAACTCCACATATTTCAACATGTATCTGGCACATCAAATTTCCATGATACCATTTTATTTGCAAACAAGGAAGAAATTATTATTCTTCAGACTAAAACTCTTTGTTAGCATTTTTACAGCTCTACCATCTAAAATGTAAATAGATTTTCTGATCAAAATCAAGTTTTCATAGAATCACAGAATGATTTGGATTAGAAGGGTCCTTAAAGATCATCCTCTTCCAAGCTGCCTGCCTTGTGAAGGAAGGGTTGATCAAAGGACCCTCCAACCTGGCCTTGAACATTTCCAGGCGTCGGGAATCCACAACTTTTAGGCGAATGTTTCATATTTCATAATATTCATTTCAGACTGGCTAGGTAAGAGCTAGTTCACTGATTACTATTTATTTACTATTTATGACTCCTTTATATATATAGTAATAGTCGATCCTGAATGCTTTGTAAAAACATAGTCATGAACCATCTTTCAGAAGCAGACTTTTTCCAGCACATTAGGTCTACTTTTTATTTGTTTGTCATTTTATTAAATTAGCTAAATCAGCTGTATTTGAAGACATTTTGAATAACTTCAGTATTTACTGCAGTTAATGATTAGAAGTTGTTTTTCAAACGGTAAATAAATCTGGATAATTAAACTTTGTTGTTTTTGTTTGTTTGTTTGTTTTTTAAAGTAGAAATTTATTTATTTTTGTATTCCTGATGAAAGTTTCCTGAAGTTTACCCCTCCTCCCCAAACATGGAAGTTGTATAAAGGCACTGATGATTAACCTACTAAAGGAAACTGGACCCTCTTCCTTGTCTCTGTTTATCCCTGCAGTCATTATTATTTCATATCCCTCAGATATTCCCAGCCTGTGTTCTTTACAAATTCTCACCAGTTTGCAGCTTTGCAATCAATTATTTTTTTCATCCCACTTACATAATTCTCTCTCATGGCAGGAAATCAGAAGGGAAATTAATCAGTTTTCTCTAAAAGAAGATTTAAGGTTAAACAGATAAGATTCTCATATGGACTTTGAAACATTTGAATGAAGTAGTTAAAATAAAATCTGATGAAGGTGCATTGTTAAAAGCAAAGATTGTTATAAAGCTGCTTTATCATTTAATGAAAAACAACAAGGATTTACTCAATTTGCACTGCACTTTTATGGTCTGGGAGTAATAACCTCATGAAGTCAAATATGACACTCCGTGTTTGCACTGGTTTTCTTCAATTTAGACTTAACAGTGAAACCTGATTTTGGACCCACACTCGAAATATTACAGAATGCCACTTAGTTATAAATCTGGTGTAAAATGGCACATTGAAGTTGAATTCTGGGTTAACTTGTGATGTTTGGAAAAGACGGTTTTTGCTGAGAATGCATTTCTGATTCTATGACAATAACCTTACTCTGAAACACCCTCTTAAAAACATTTGAAAAAGACTTACTTCTACACAGATGGGAAGAATCAGAAAGTATCGCTTGAAGGAACCTGAGTTGTGATATGACTGTCCTATCCTGTGCGTTAGTCATCACTATAAAGCATTTACCCCAACTCTGTGTTATAATTGACTGGCTATATGACCTGATCCTACCCTTCAAAAAAGGCATTTACTGCAATGAAGAGTGAAAATAATAACATTGTAGTAATAATTCATAAAGTGAATAGATTTTACAAACTTTTATACATCTAATGGATTTTATTTTTACATTAAGTTGTCACATCTTTTGGGTTTTTTTGAGCAAGTGAGGTGATATTGGCTATTTTAAAATCTAAGATGCATTATAGGTGCATGTACTGGCCCTGGTTAAGATAGAGTTAATTTTCTTCATAGCAGTTCTGTGGTGCTGTGTTTTGGATTTTTGACCAAAACAATGCTAAAAATATGCTAATATTCTAGCTTTTGCTGAACTACATTTGCACAGTATCAAGGTCTTCTCAGTTTCTCACTCTGCTTCCCCAGTGAATACACTGGCAGGGGAGAGGGTGTGCAGTGGGCAAGGACGCAACACAATTGACAGATGACCCCGACTAACCAAAGTGATACTCCATTCCATATGACATCATGCTCAGCATTAAAAGGGAAAAGAGGGGTCTTTAGCGGGTTAATCATCTTTTGTTTTGGAATTGGCTGGGCGTCGATCTGCCTAAGGGACATGGTGAGTGATTGCTTTTGCATCACTTCTTTAATTTTGTTTTATTCCTTCTTCTTCTGCTTACCATTCACTTATTAAATACTTGCTTGTTTGCTTACTTGTTTGTTTTACCTTGAACCCCAAGTTTTCTTGGTTTTGTTCTTCCTTCTATCTTTCTCTGTTCCACTGGAGGAAGGAAGTGAGAGACTGTGTGATGGTTACCTGCAATAGAGTTAACCCACAACATTATATTGAGAAGAAGACACAAGTATTTAAGATCAAGAATGTTTAAGCATAAGAATAAATGGTCAGATATGAATTCACCAGATACTGCTCACCAAATCCAGATCCGGACATTGTGGAATATGAGCTTAATGCAAGTAATTAAGAAAGGGTTGGAATAGCAGTACCTGCACAAAGTTCCATGAGTAAGATCACATACAGAGAATCGGCTTACCTAACCTAGTAATACATATAAAGCCTTAGAACTGAGAATTTAATCAAATTGAATTACTGACTTATAAACTATACAGGAGATTATAATACTAGTAGGTCAAAATACCTGTGAATTTCTGTAGTCAGTGTTCTTCTTTGCATGGCTTGCTGTTACTACTCGAAAAAAAAGGCACTGTCTAATAGGAATAGTTGAACAGCTCAACGTCTGAACAGCTCAAATGAATTTCTAAATATAGAATATTTCAGGAAACATGTAGTTTACTCATCAAAACTATTTATTAATAACATTGATCTATGGAAGAAGTATGATTTAAATAAACAAAACCAAGAATAAATCTTCCTGAGCACACTGATGATGGCAATTAGTTGTAACATAGATATTTCTTCTGTAATATCTATGTCTTACTGCAGGAGTAGTCTCAATATTAGCCCTAAGACCAAATTCACCAACTGTGATGAGTTCTTTCTTTATAAAAGCATCCATGATCCAGAGCCACGGGACACTCATGTTTGTGTGAATCTTGTCCTTACAAAAGACTCAAGAGTACATGCAGGATTGTCTTGATGTCACAGCGTGAACAGTAAAACAGTTTGTGACCTCCAAGAGACATTTTTCTCTACCAGCCTGTGTTCCTGTCCTCTATTCTGTGCATTGGCACTCATCTGAGCCCACTTATCAGTAGAGTAGGTTTTCTACTAATTTAACTCTCTGGGAAAAAAATTACACTATCAGCTTAGATGTGACATGAAATTTCACCTTTCATTTCAGTATGGAGTGGCACATAAAGAACAGTTAACCAGAGTTATAGGAAAGAATTTTGCCCAAATGAACAAAATGATTACAAAATAAATGTGTCATTTGGATTTGTGTGCGGAAACAGATTACTTTCTTCCAAAACACAAGTAAGTTTCTAAGAATATCAGTTTCATATGAAAGTGCTTTAGAATGCTGATTTGACCTTAGTATAAGCTATGTGTTTGGTAGATTAAATAAAGAAAATGAGAATGGTATCAGCTGACAACTGACCAGGAGAGACCACTGAATTCTTTGTTAAAAAATTAATTTTTGAGTAGTATTTGACAAACATGGATTTTAGCAGGGCAGAATTTTAACTACTAAAATTATTTCTTACAATATGTACACAATTCTGTTTGCTGGAAAACAACTGTAAAACTCACATTGAAATTGTCCAGCTGAAAAAGCTCAGACAAAACTAGTTTAGACAACAGAAGCACTGCAAGACACAAGTGGTTTTTCTCATAGGTCAAATTGGTTTAAATTGCGTTAATTTGTTTCACTTTTGCCTGTAAACATTTTCAATAAGTAAATACAACACCACACTTTAAACACACTTTCTGTCAATTTTACGTTGGTTTAGCTAAACCACAAGTTGTGTTAAATCACAACTTTAATCTGAGACAATTTTGTGAGTTGAGTGAGCCCAAATAGAAAGTAGTAAAATAAACCACCTTCAGTATGTAGATATCAGGATTAACAATGACTCATTACCAAATCTTGCAAAATTCTGCAAGCATTCAATTGTTTTGAGACCATATTTCACAGGACTGACCAAACATACTGTGTTCTGATTGCTGTTTCTGGGGAGGCAGAACATACTTTTCTTTCAACAAACTCTTTTGGTCAAACTTTCTGTACTTTAATCAAACAGAATTTACCATGTGAGGTGGTGGCTGTCTGCTATTACCTAATCTGATGTTTACTTTTTACTTTCCATGCCCACCAATACACTACTCTTGAATATAGTGGAGATAACCTATTTTGCATGTACTTTTTTACAAATAATCACCATCACAGTCTCTACAGACTGTGCTCAATACATATCTGGATGAGAGGTTCAATAATTGGTTTGTTTGGCTTGGTCATTCACATGCAGAAAAAAAAGTTTGTGTATCACTTGCCTGTGATATGATGTTGCCAGAAATTTTTGGTATCATACCCTGCTTAAAACGTATCTCAGTAAGCAACGAAAAATTCTAATCATGCTTTTAGAGTAGATGCACTTCAAAATACATTTCTGTGTGGCCTTCCTTAATGTTTGACAATTTCTGCCTCTCCTCCTTTAATTGGTATTATTTCTCTTCCTGTAATTGTAATTCTTAATTTAATAGCATAAGAGACTTTAGATTCTTTCATAGGCCAGGCATTTCAGTCACTTGTATTTCACTTACATTCTTCTGACTTACCCTTCAGGCAATTTTCAGGCGGAGAAGATTGGTTCACATAGAGATTACTCCAACTTATTCTTTGAAGCCAGATTTCCTCAGGCACTGTATCAAATGCTTTTCTGAAGTCCACTTATATTACATCTGGTATATTCCCATTTGTCCATGGACTCCCTTATGTTATTCCCACCTATGGTGAGGGTCAGTCGACTAAGTGGAAGCTGAAAGATACTGCCACAAAGAGCAGGCTTGCTGCCTCCTTCTGCTGAAGCTCGTCCCCTGGAGTTTCCCTTGTCCTTTCTTTGTAGCAAAACAGTCTAAACTTCCATTAAGAAATCTCTTTTTACTTAATAAATGTTCAGCTTGTATTATAGATGGCTAAATGATACCGATTTTTTTTATTCTTTCTCACATCTCCAGTAGCAATTCAGGGTACAATTCCAGGACCAGTTCTGTTCAACAGATTTATCAATGATCTGGATGCAGGAGTTGAATGCACCATTAGCCAGTATGCTGAAAATACCTAATTGGGAGGTGCTGTTGACCCTTTTGAGGGACAACAGGCCTTGCCAATAGGTGTAGATAGATTGGTGCATTGTGCAATCATCAGTAGGATGAAATTTAACAAGAAAAAATGCCAGATTCTGCGTCTGGGAGGAAGGAACACCAGACACAAGTATAAATTGCGAGAGGAGTGGCTGAAGAGCAGTCTTGCTCTTCAGGAAGGAATCTGAGAATTCTGGCTGACAGGAGGCTCAATATGAGCTCAGTACCAGTCAGCAGTTTGTGCCCTGGCAGCTGGAAGAACAAACCACATCCTGGGTTTCACTAAACACAGCATAACAAGCTGGTCAAAAGAGGTGAGGATCCCAGTCTACTCAGCATTGGTGTGGCCTCGCATTGGGTGCTGTGCGTGATTCTGGGTCCCACAGCTTAAGAAGGATGTGAAGGTCCTTGAATGTGTCCAGAGGAGGGCAACAGAGCTGGCAAAAGGGCTGGAAGGCATGTTCTATGAGGATCATGTACGAATTCTGGGCTTGTCTAGTTTAGTGAGGAGACAGATGGGTGACCTCATTGCTCTCTACAGGGTTCTGAGGAGCAGATGTGGAGAGGGAAGTACTGGTCTCTTCTCCCTGGTATCTGGTGATAGGATGTATGGGAATGGTTCAAATCTGCATCAGGAGGTTCAGACTTGACATTAGGAAGCATTTCTTTAATGAGGGGGTGATCAAAGACTGGAACAGACTTCCTAGAGAGGTAGTTGATGCCCCATTCCTGTCAGTGCCTTAAAAAGAGTCATTTGAACGGTGCCCTTCATAATATGCTTTAACTTCTGGTCAGCCCTGAAGTTATGAGGCAGTTGGACTAGATGCACATCATATTCCTTAAAGTATTCCATTCAGATGCCTTAAAAGCAAAGGCTTAATTCAATGAATTGTTTAAGCCTGACAAATCTCTAAGTCTGTTGAAGAAACCTGGGCACAAGGTTGCATTTAAACAGTACTGAATCAGATCTTTAAACGGTTATCAAAATAAGCTTTGTGTAGGCATCAGACAGTCCACCAATAGCTATTAAATAATGGTGTAGATTCTGTTATTGAATGATGTTCAAAACACACTTGTTTACATTAGACTTGTGTTTATTTCTACCATTGCTGAACCTGAACTGTTTCTGATCAGAGAGTATGAATTACAAATGTAATATGTATTTATTTGTTTGGGGTTTTTTTAAGGCTTTAAAGCTATTTAAATTATACTACATAGATCTGTTTTTCATCTGTTTCCTTTGAATGCATTCCCTGCTCCACTTAGCTAATTGCTCTATGGGGCTAGGCACAGCCATTTCAGCAGTAGCAAGAAATACCAGACTTTGTATTTCTCGTGAGCCTGACTTCTCTGTGCCTTACACATTTATTCCATTTCTTTCTGCCTGCCATGATCAAGTGGGAGAGAAAGCTGATGTTTTCTTTGCATCAAAACCTTGCCTAAGTTTAATGCAAGTGAACTCTGGCCTTGGATAAAAATAAGAGCATAGGTGTTGATACACTTTAAACTGGACCCATTAAAAATGTCCAACTTTGCTCTCAGCACTGGATGAAAGGGAAATTCTCTTGCACTTTTTCTGATGAAAGGAAAATATTCTGCAATGTGCAATTGATATACGCTCTTCCTTGCTATCTTGGCATACAGCCATGCCAGACCAACACTGAAAAGACATGAGCGTGAAGATAAGTCCAATAGTTTGCCCAGTTTACTCTGTAATGCAACTTTTCTACAGGGAAATTTCTAGTATATAGTGTTTCTCCTGTGCTAACAAAGAGGACCCTCTGTACTACCAGTATAGAACGTATATTTTTATATGAACTAGTTATAATAGTCTGTATATACACATATACTGTAAACACTAGAAGGAAGAGTTGTTTAATGTGACAGTAACAGTGACAGTGACAGTAACAATAACAATAACAAAGAGAAAATAGAAAATTGACATAGAGAACAAGAAAATTTAATCTGATTATTAAGAAACTTTTCTTAACACTTTCTGATATTATAGAACAGGCTTTGCAATGAAGTCCTTCAATCAGTCTGATCACTTTAAAGCAAGTCAAAAAAAAAAAAAAAAATTAAGGAAAGAAGTCAAGAGTATTCTACAGGGAATAATAATTTGTGTTCTATGGGGAAAATGACTTATGAGCTCTTTTGTGTTTCTGATTTTCTTCCTAAGACAGGCATAGGACATTTGCCTTTAAAAAGAGAAATTTCAATTATCATGTAAAAGAATGTTTTTGTCTCACTTTTATAGGATAAGCTTTTTCATGTTTACAGTACAGAGGAAAAGGTTTTATCTACAGAAGAAGCAGAGAACATCAGGATGCTGAATTTTTGTCCTGCTCCAAAAGTGCAGTCCATCTTTTAAAAGTTTGTTTTGTTTATATGTCCTGGTCATTAATTCCTAAGGAAAAAACCAATATATTGTGTTTCTGAACATCAAAGAACAGAATCAGCTTAAATAGTGGACACCAAGACAACAAACTAAATTAGTTTTCTCATCCACCTTGTCATCATTATGCCCTCAAAACAATCTTTGAAGTTACTTAACTACCTGTTATTAAAGATTAAAATAGTCTAATTGCGTAGTACAGAAGGAAGTATTTTTGTTTTCTGAATAGTATAAAGCTTGGATCTTAGAAATCCTTAGTCACAAATCTCATTGACTGCAGGTTTGCAGGGTCGTGTATCTTAGGCATGGGCGAAAAAACCATTGGAGGTTCTGCAAAATCTGTGTATGTGTGAATTGACATGAAGATGGCAAGAATCAGAGAATGTAGTTGGCTGTAGGCAGCTACTGCACAACAAATTTTTCCAGCACCTATGAATAGCTAGTTTGAGGTATTTTACAGAAAATTCTGCACTTATTACAAGAGAAAAATTCCAAAATCTTATTTTATTATGTGAATGAATATGAAGCTCGGTGATGGGGAGGTGGAGAGTAACTGGCTGAAGACAGATTCTAGTGAATCTGACTTCAAGCAAACAAAAAATGAGTCAGATTTTCAATATTTTTATACTAAAATTTCCCCAGTGTATAAACAAAAGTAGTGTAACATTTTCAAACATATTATACTGGCCAGATTGGACATAATATCTTGAAATAAATTGAGCATAGACTAGAAGCCTTTATATATTAACCTTTCGTTACCTGAAGTTAGATTTCCAAATGAGAATCAGTATTTTTAAATTTTTCTAGATCTCTTGAGAGTATTCAGTTCTCTTTTAAATTTTAGCACTGTCTCTGCTGTTTGGAAACAGCAGTCTGGAGCAAAAATGTCTGATTTAGTGTTCTGTTTAACAGTAGTGCAGGTCATTGGATGCTGGGGAAAATGATTATTTAATTCAGGTTTCTGGAGGAGGACAACATTGAATTACAGATTTTCATAAAAGATAGGTAAAGAAAATAATTTGTCCTCAGGCGTATTCTCGTCATGACCTAAATTTTGATTACTGTGTATAAAATTAATGAATAGGGAAATAAGGTAAAGCACTCCATACATGATCTGTCAAAGGACTTTGTTAGGGACATGGGTTTGCTCTGTTACTGTCTAATTACTTTTTTGCTGTTAGGGTTTTGTATAAATTGATTGAGCAAATGTTATTACCAATGATAGCCTAAAGCAGGATGAGTCAAATATACAGTAATATAAGTTGTATGTGGTAAGTACACTACACAATAAAATGACTTCCAAATCATAAATCCATGGTTAGGAAAGCTTTAAAGAAGCATAGATCTCAGAATCTTAAAGGATTTTGTGGAATAAACATTAATTTTAGGAAAAGTACTTCTGCAAGGAATTTTGTTCTACTCAAATAGCTATGTACTATAGCTATAATACTGTGGTGTTTTAAAGAAATATACATAAGTGTTTGTTGACTATTCTACCAGACATAGATAAAGAAATTTTAGGATGAAATAAGAATGACATTCACTATTTTAAAAATATGTTCATTTATATAAAGTAGAATTATTACGTCTAAGAATTTGTCATATTCCTTGTTGTTCATTCTGAAAAACACACTAAGTACTTTTTAGAAATGGATTAATTTTGCATTATATAGTTTTTAGTGTGGCTATTACAATAACTTATGTCTTGGTCCTGCAATTCACCTTTACAAATGTGTTGAGGTTCCACACAGAGAGTACTAAAGATGACTATTCTGAATATAAGATACCTGTATTTGTTTTAAGTAATTTTATAAAAAAGACATGTTTTGTGTGCTTTCTTTAGAAAACTGAAGAACTTATATGTTTTCATTAAAAAAATAAATCCCAAGAAATGTTCCATAAATATTGGTAACTATGTCCTGGCAATACTGGTTTGTGTATTATAGGCTAATTTATTTTTTTATTGGTAGTTACGTACTGTGATTTCAAGTAATGAAAATTATTTTCCCACCTTTTCATGGTACAATGTAAGCTGTTTTACAATGTCTGAAATATTTTTTAACTGTAAAGGGGGAAAGGGTATGTTTTTAATGTTATGTTAGTTAAAATCCAAATCTGTATAAGGACTTACATATATTGTATAACAGAACAAGTTAATAAAAATCTGAAGCATTTAAAAAACAAAACCCCCCAAAACAACAGCAACCTCCCCCCCCGAACTTCTCGATATCTCCATCCTACTGTAAACCCAAGAGACACACAGAGAAATTGAAGTGTTGTGCTTAAGATCAGAAGTCAAGTAACTACTGGGTCTGATAACAGGATCTTATTCCTTCACTGCAACATCCTTCAGCTGTCTCTTCTTCATATACTTAAGTGATAATATCTTTAGATATTAAAATCAGTGTTATGTGGCTTAACAGTACAATTAGTTTAAACACTAAAATACCAGCCTTAAGGAAAGATTGTCATTGACAAAACCACTCCTAAGGTACAAAATCAAAACCAGTGGGGATAACAAAAATAATGATTAAAAAAATAGAGAAATAAAAGAAAGAGAAACGAAAGACAGATCAGGAGTAGAAAGCAAATAGTCATGGTGTCTACCTATAATTTTTTTAAATTTGAACAAAACAGAAACCAGGAAATAAAGGCTTGATATTTCCTCTGTAAAGTGTCAATAAACTTCCTATTCACGTTTTTCTGTAATGGTAAACATATCTTTGTCTCTTGAATATTAATTCTAACATACATTTTTATGAAGTAACTGAGACAAACTCCAAAACAAGTCATGTAAGCAAGTGGATCTTATGCTTTCAGTGGAGAGTCTTCATTTCTGTAGAATATTCAAAACAAATTAATTCTAAATATCTTAGGAAGAAGGTGATGCAAACATTAACAAAACAGTGTATCCATTCCCATAGGCTAGGTCTATTCAGAAAGACTCTCCTCCAGAATGTACCATTTGGCTCTTAGCTGGATTTATGGTACCTAGTGCAAAACACCATGATATTCTTGTTCTAGGACTGTTGTTTTTCCTTCTCATAAACACTTGCTGAACTTCTGCAGGCTATAAACAAACTTTCATTCCCATGCTCTGTACAAAACTTTATAGGAAGGAGCTATCCAGTACTCATAATAGTACACAGTACAATTAAATATTCCAGTGGAAAAAGCAGAGATTTAGGACAAATTCCAAATACGTATTTCAACAGTAGCTACAGTGTTCCAAGAATTCTCAGAGGAGTATGTTCTCCAGAGAAAGTGAAATATACTTTTCAAAACAAAGCATTCTCTGGAGACAATATCAGAAACTTGAGACAAATTTGATGTGTTTTGTTTTGTTTTTTGGTTTGGTTTGTTTTGTTTTGGTTTGTTTTGGTTTGGTTTGGTTTGGTTTAGTTTGGTTTGGTTTGGTTTAGTTTGGTTTGGTTTGGTTTGGTTTGGTTTGGTTTTATTTTTTGCTATTCATTTATACTACCGATTTATGTATTAGGAATTTTTATTAGAGGAGTTAACAAAATGTAAGTAATGATGGATTATTAATTATGGAAAACCTTGTGAAGCTTCGTTCTTATGTACAAAAATCTTAAAGATTCAGTCTCTAACTTGTAAATATTTTCATTTAATTATTGTATGAAAAAACACTACATTAACACATTTGCATTTAATTTCATGTAGAAAGAAACAAATAGATTGGATTATAATTTTCTTCCACTCTTTTGTATGTTGTCATGTTGAAAGACTTTTATGACTCCATTAATCAGTATGAGTAAAAATTAAATTAGTTACGCACATAATTGTAAATCTTCAGGAATTTCCATGAGAAAGTGTTGTCCCTTAGCAGAATTCTATTCTCTCCACAAATAACGATATAAACAAATCCCTACTTAAGGTACAAATCCAATCTTTGCTTTTACTGCAGAGATGTGATGCAACTTCTGTCGTGTTGCTCTTTGTTCCACTTATGATTCAGTTTTTAATAAACCCGCTTTTAAGATATTGTCTTTGGACCATAACCAATAGATGCATTCCTCTGATTGCTGAACTCCGGTCACTCACTTGCTTCCTCACTCCCTTTTGTCCTGAAAAAGGAATAGATGCCCAGTGCTGTCAAAATACAGGGGTGGATACAGCTGTAGACTTGCTACACCTTGCATTTCTTCAGTGCATCCATCCCTGATGTAGTGTTCTGTAACAAAACAATGAAATGATTAAATTTCAGATTGATTCTATCTTCCACTGTCTTTAATTTGGCCGTTAGGAAGAGGCTAGCTATTTTAATGAGATTATTTCTTCACACTGATCAGATATGAAAACAGTTGAAAAGCAGATTTGGAGAATGTCAAGTCAGATTGCAGGTTCTGAGTTTTCTTTTCTTTTCTGAAGTGACCATAACATTTCTGAAGTTTAATTTAAGCAGCCCCGATATCTCAAGAACTGCAGTTTGCATTTGAAAAGTCTATGTGTCTTTTAGTTTGCAAACATTGTGTTTAAAAGCTACCATTCTTTTTCATAAGTTCATTGCATCTCTATGTGTAAAGGGATTTCTCAGTTATAAGCTAGCACAAAACTGTGATTTGGTTTCCTTACCTTTGTTTAGAGTGTCATGTGGGAAAGGATTACTGGTCAGTCAAATTAAATGGAATTACATTTAACAGTTTTGTAATAAATAAAAATTTTCATTACATGAGCTGAAATAATACCCTGTTTAATTTAATACTGATTTTATCATCATAGAGTTAAATCTCACTGTGATCTTCAGATTGGATGATGAGATCCATTGTCTTTATATTTAAAGTAATTATAGTTTCTATTTAAGTGCCACCTGTTCAAACTAGACATGTAATTGCTCTGATTATCTGTTGCAATCAAGTTGAAACAGTATGAACTTTTTAAAAAAGCTATTTTAAACAGGTTTTTGTTTTAGTTTATAGTTATAAATATTAAGTATTTATTTACACTCTTTTAAAAATTAAAAAAATAACATTTTATAGGGCCCATGCAATGTCATTCTATTTATCATTCTTGCAGTATTTATTCTCCCAAGTTTCTCTTATCACACATCCTTGTTTGATGTAAGCTTTGAGACTGTCAAAGCTGGTGCACACCTGCATAACTTTAACTGGAAATTTGTGAGTGTTCCCTATGGAACACCTCAAATAGAAATTTTGTAATTGTGTGATGGTGGATGCATAGAGCCATTTGCAATACTGCAATGAGTTGCTCAGTTCTTTGGCAACTGACATAATAGACCAATTTCCCCCCATTTACCTATAATTGTCTAAAATGGTCAAGCTGAGAAGATATTCCCCTGCAGGGTCTGGGGATATGCTTTGTAGGCAGCTGGGAAAGATGCAGTGCGGTTCTTTGGTGTCCACAGAAGAACTTGTCAACAGTCCTGTGAGTTGATCCTCTGCTCAAGCTGATGCTCTGGAGGCAGAGGAACATTTGAAGCAGCAGGTTGTGGCTGTTAGGTTCAGGTGATGATACCATCTCATCACACAGTATAAAAAGTGATGCTAATGGACCACTGACTTACCTTGAATAATGCTCAGTTAAAAAACGAACAAACTGACAAAAAGAAACAAAAACTTTGGATAAAGTTTTCAACCATGAAAATGCTGAGATATGTCCTGGTTTTGGTTAATTTTCCTTTCAGCTGATTTATTCTAAGTAGCTGCATTTTTCTGAAGTTGTCTGCATGTTTTTCAGACAGTGTCCACTCCAGAGCTGATAATACCTGCTTTTTACAGTTTACTGAGCTAAAGGTAGTAATTAAATGCCCGAAAAGTCCATGTTTGCTACTTATTTCTACAGCAGCCAAGGTCACTGATAGACCTCTTATGTTCCACAAGCGAAGGGTCATAAAATAGTCCTGTTTGCAGGCAGGCATGGACAGAACAGGTGACCCAAATTGACCAACAAGGTATTCCATGCCATATTCATCAAACACAGGTTAAAGCTGAGGAATCACAAGGATCTCTTCTTCGTCCATGGCTGGCTTTTGAGGAGAACCCTGCTTGCTGTCCTGCCTGTGGTCCTGATCCTGCTTGTAGTCAGTGAACTCCTGAACTCAGTTCTTGTCTACTTCAGAGTCCACTCCAGGACTTCATGGCGTCTGCCCTGCAGCAGCTGGGATGATGCCAGCCACCTTGAAAGGCAATTATAAGGTCATCCAGGAGAGACAATATTGATTTTGTATATTTTGCATAATTTCTCTTGGTATTACTAGTAAAGCTGTCATAATTTTCTGAGTTGTAAGCCTCTCTTCCTTTTCCCTCTTTTCCCTTTTCATGGTGGGGAAAGAGTGGGTTAATAGAGAGCATCTGTCACTTTGTTTATTGCAGCCTGATATATATGATGACAAGTCTGTGGTGTAATTCCTGTCACCTCAATTCTGACTACCTCTAATCTTTCGGACTTCAGTTTTCTATTATGATCAAATACATTTAGTTATATTTAGTTGTATAAAACATGCACAAATAATCCAAAAAATTTAATGAGGAGTAATGTTTCTATTTAAATATTTACCCAACTAATCTACTGAAAAGTGCCCATAGCTTCTAGCTGCTTAACCACCAGAAAGACACTAGTATTTGGAGAAGGTAGGAGGAAAGGGAATGACACGATCTCAAAAAAAGGAAAAAAAAATAGACAAATCCACTTTCATCCCTTCCTTAGTCATCAAAGAAATAGTCTGTCATGCTGTAGAAAAATAAGCATATATATTATATGGAAGATGCAGCTGCAGCAGTAATGAAACCCTGACTCCATTAAAAACTTGCCTGTTTTTTCTAACATCTGTCACTTTGTTTAATAAAAGATACTGTGGTTTATAAACTCACATGCCCGATTTTTTCACTGATTTAAGGTGGCATGGATTTCACCACAGGATTTTTTGACAAAGCATGTTAGACTTTTAAAGTAACTGTTTTAAAAAGAGTCTAAATATGTTCTTGTTAGTGATGGTTCTTTTACAAGGCTTTTGGAATGCAGTGACAGTTAATATGTGTAGTGCAACTTTTCATAGAAACATAGAATCATTTTGGCTGGAAGGGGCACTCAAGATCATAAAGTCCAACCATAACCTAAATCCTAGCACTAAACCATACCCCTATGAGCCTCATCTATATATTTTTTAAGTCCCTTCAGAGATGGTGACTTAACCGCTTCCCTGGGCAGCCTGTTCCAATGCCTGACAAGCCTTTCCATGAAGGTACTTTTCCTAATATCCAATCTCAACCTTCTCTGGTGCAACTTGAGGACATCCCCTCTCACCACTTGCTACTTAGGAGAGGAGACCAACACCCTCCTTGCTACAACCTCCTTTCAGGTAGTTGTAGAGAGCAATAAGGTCTCCCCTCAACCTCCTTTTCTCCAGGCTAAACAGACTTGGTTCCCTCAGCTGTTCCTCGTAAGACTTCTTGTCTAGGTCCTTCACCACCCTTGTCTCTGAACTCTTTCCAGCACCTCAGTGTATTTCCTGCAGTGGGTGGCCCAAAACTGAACACAGTATTCAAGGTGGGGCCTCACCAGTGCTGAGTACCAGGGGACAATCACTTCCCTAGCCACATTGGCCACACTATTCTTGATGCATGCCAGGATGCTGTTTTCCTTCTTGGTCACCTGGCATGCTGCTGGTCCATGTTCAATCGGTTGTCAACCAACACACCCAGGTCCTTTTCTACCATGCAGCTTTCCAGTCACTATTTCCTCAAGCCTGTATCACTGCCTGGGGTTGCTGTGACCCAAATGCAGGATGTGGCACTTGACCTTGTTGAATATCAACAATTGGTCTCATCCCATTGGTCTAGTGAGTCCAGATCCCTCTGTAGAAGGTGTCATCTACAGACTTACTGAGGATCCACTGAATTGCCTCATCCAGATGACTGATATTAAACAGAACTGGCCCCAATAGTGAGCCCTGGGGAATACCACTCATGACCGGCCGTCAACTGGATTTGGCTCCGTTCACCACAACTCTTTGGGGCCTGCCATCTAGCCAGTTTTTACCCAGTGAAGACTATGCTCATCCAGGTCATGAGCTGCCAGCTTCTCCAGGAGAATGCTGTGGAGAACAGTGTCAAAGGCTTTACTGAAGTACACAACATCCACAGCCTTTCCCTCATCCACTAAGCAGGTCACCTTGTCATAGAAGGAGATCAGGTTGGCCAAGCCAGACATGACTTTCATAAACCCATCCTGACTGGGCCTGATCACTTAGTTGTCTTCTGTGTGCCACATTATCATACTCAAGTTAATCTATGCCCTGACATGGCACCGAGGTCAGACTGACAGGCCTGTAATTTTCCAGACCAGCCTTCTGGCCCTTCTTGTAGACAGGCATCACTTTTGCGAACTTCCAGTGAACAGGGACCTCTGTAGTTATCCAGGACTGCTGATAAATAATTGAAAGTGGCTTAGCGATCACCTCTGCCAGCTCCCTCAGCACCCTTGGATGGATCCTGTTTTACCCCATAGACTTAGTGTGTCTAAGTGGTGTAGCAGGTCGCTAACTACTTCCTCTTGGATTATTGGGTCTTCATTCTGTTCTCCATCCCTGTCTTCTGGCTCAGGGAGATGTGCACCTGACACACAACTGGTCTCACTATTAAAGACTGAGGTAAAGAAGGCATTTAGTACCTCAGCCTTTCCCTCATTCTCCATCACTCTGTTTTCCCCTGTATCCACCAGAGGGTGGAGATTCTCCTTAGCCCTCCTTTTGTTGCTGATGTATTTATAGAAGCATTTTTTTATTCCCCTTTAGAGCAGTAGGCAGGCTCAACTCTAGTTGAGCTTTGGCCCTTGTCATTTTCTCCCTGTGTAACTTCATGGCATCCTTGTAGTCCTCTTGAGTAGCCTGCCCCTTCTTCCAAAGGTTATAAATTCTCCTTTGATTCCCAAATTCCAGTCCAAGCTCTCTATTCGGCCAGGCCAGTCTTTTTTTCTGCTGGTTTAGCTTTTAGTACATGGTGACAGCCTGCTCCTGTACCTCTAAGATTTCATTTGTAAAGAGTGACTAGCCCTTTTGGATTCCTTTTCTCTTCAAGACTGCCTCCCAAGATACTCTGCCAACCAGCCTTCTAAACAGGTTACAGTCTGCCCTTTGCAAGTCCAAAGTAGCAGTTCTGCTGATCCCCCTCCTTACTTCTCCAAGAATAGGAAACTCAATCATTTCATGACAATTATGCCCAAGGCAACCTCCAACTGACAGGTTACCCATGGGTCCTTCTCTATTCACAAACAACAGCTCCAGTGGGGCACCTTCCCTAATTGGTTCACTGACTAGCTGTGTCAAGAAGTTGTCTTCCGTACATTTCAGGAGCCTCCTAGACTGTTTATTCTCTGCTGTGTTGTATTTACAGCAGACATCTGGTGAGTTGAATTCCCCCACAAGAACAAGGACTAGCGATTGTGAGACTTCTCCCAGCTTCCTCAAAAATATTTCATCTGCCTCTTCATTCTGGTTGGGCGCATCCCATTGAGACAGGTGCATCCCATTTGTTTGTAGCAGGACAGGTGTCATATAAACCAACTCATGATCAAAAACCCAAAATTCTGCTGGTGACACCAGCCAGGTATTGATCTGCTGGATCTTCCTGCAATTTCCCTCATCATATCCTGCAACTTGAGGGACAGAGGGGAACACTACTTGTGCTCCTGATTCCTTAACCAGTCGTCCCAAGGCCCTGAAGTCCCTTTTGATTGCCTTTGGATTTTCCTTTTCGGTCTCATTGCTGAGTACCTGAAAAATTGCTAGAGGATAATAATCAGGAGGGCCTAACCGGGGCAGGAAGTTTTCACCTCTTTAATCCTGGCCCCAGAAAGGCAGCAGACTTCCCAAAGAAGTGAGTCTGGTCTGCATATAGAGCTTTCTGTTCCCTTTAGAAAGGAGTCTCCTGTGACCACAATCTGCATTTTTCTTTTTTCAGATGTTTTGATGAAGGGTGCAGGTTTACTTCTCCTCTGCAGCACCTCCAACTTAGTTGAACCACCTTCCTCAATATTGTTCTTTGGTTCCACTTGCAGAGCCTCATGCCTGTTTTGCAAGGAATCTGGAAAAGTGGAGTAGTCACAGCAGAGTCTCCTTCTGCACCAAACAGGAACATCCTATCCCTTGAGTCACTACGTTTCACCATGCAGAGAGAGGGTAAGGAGTCCTCTGTACGATTTACCCTGTCTACTTATTGGGCCTTCCTCAGGGAAGGGAGGGTGTGGTTCCACCTGTCTATGTCCCTCTCACACTCCCTGTTACTCAACCTACTCACCTCCTGCAGCTATGTCACGACACAAAGGAGTTCCTTTACCTGGGCGCACCTCCCTCAGCTGTGCTTGCCACTGCCTTCTAGTATGAGTGTATGAGCAGGGCACACCCTGCATTCTGACACCTGGGTGGCAGCGTCCCACCGGGTCTTTGTCTGGGCAGCTGCATCACATGTGGTGCGCATCAACCTTATGGAAGCCACGGCTTTCTGCTGAGTGGATACCAAACTCCTTGGTTGAACTGATCAAGAGGGCTTTAAACTAGGTTTGAAGGGGGAAGGGATTGAAACTGGGCTCTCCAAAGATCAGCCTAAGGACAAAAAGCCTGAATTAAGAGTGAAATCAGCAGCCCACTTGAAGTGCATGTACACTAATGCACGCAGTATGGGCAACAAACAAGAGGAGCTGGAAGCCATCGTGCAGCAGGAAAGCTATGACATAGTTGCCATCACAGAAACGTGGTGGGATGACTCGTATGACTGGAGTGCTGCTATGGGTGGCTACAAGCTCTTCAGAAAAGACAGGCAGGGCAGGAGAGGTGGAGGGGTGGCTTTATATGTTAGAGAGTCTCTTGACTCTGTTAAACTTGAGGTCAGTAGTGACAAGGTTGAGTGCCTGTGGACCAGAATCAGGGGCAAGTCCGACAAGGCTGATGTCCTTGTGGGTGTCTGTTATAGACCACCCGACCAGGATGATGAAGGAGATGAATTATTCTACAAGCAGCTGGCAGATGTCTCAAAATCGACAGCCCTTGTTCTTGTGGGGGACTTTAACCTGCCAGATATCTGCTGGGAGCTCAATACTGCACAGAAGAGGCAGTCTAGGAATTTCCTAGAGTGTATAGAGGACAATTTCCTTCATCAGCTGGTAAATGAGCCTACCTGGGGTAAGGCCTTGCTAGACCTACTGTTTACAAACAAAGAAGGGCTGGTGGGAGATGTAGTGGTTGGCGACCGCCTGGGGCATAGCGACCACGAAATAATAGAATTTTCAATAGTTAGAGATGCAAGGAGAGCCACCAATAAAACCTCTACACTGGACTTCCGGAGGGCAGATTTTTGCCTATTCAGAAGTCTAGTTCAGAGCATACCCTGGGAAACAATGCTTAAAAACAAGGGGGCCCAGGAGGGTTGGACATACTTCAAGCGGGAGGTTTTGAGGGCACAGGATCAGGCTATACCAGTGCGCCGAAAGGCTAGCCGACAGGGAAGACAACCGGCTTGGCTAAACAGGGAGATTTTGAAGGAAATCAGAAATAAAAAGAGAGTTTACAGACTGTGGAAAAAAGGGCTGGCTACCTATGAAGAATTTAGGAAAATAGCTAGATCGTGCAGGAAAAAAATCAGGGAAACAAAAGTGCAGTTTGAAGTTAATTTGGCCAATTCTGTTAGGGATAATAAAAAGTCCTTCTTTAAATATGTTAATAACAAAAGGAGGGGCAAGGAAAACCTCCATTCTCTACTGGACTTTGAGGGAAATATAGTTAACAAAGATGAGGAGAAAGCTGAGGTACTTAATACCTACTTTGCCTCAATATTTACCAGTCAAACAGATGGCCCTCAGGATAACTGGCCTCTGGAGATGGTTGACAGGAATAGGAAGCCAAATAGTCCCCTTGTATTCCAAGAGGAAATAGTTGGTGGCTTACTGAGCCATCTGGATCCTCATAAGTCTATGGGACCAGACGGGATCCATCCTAGGGTGATGAGGGAGCTAGCAGAAGAGCTCGCCAAGCCGCTCTCCATCATCTTCCAACAGTCTTGGCTCACTGGGGAGGTCCCAAATGATTGGAAACTGGCAAATGTTACCCCAATCCACAAAAAGGGCTGCAAAGCTGACCCTGGCAACTACAGGCCTGTCAGCCTGACCTCGGTGCCTGGCAGGGTGATGGAGCAGATCATCCTGAATGCAATCACACAGCACCTCCAGGATGGACCAGGGATCAGACCCAGCCAGCATGGGTTTAGGAGGGGCAGGTCCTGTCTGACCAACCTGATTTCCTTTTATGATCAGGTGACCCACCTAGTGGATGAGGGGAAAGCTGTAGATGTGATCTATCTAGACTTCAGCAAAGCCTTTGACACTGTCTCCCATAATATACTCCTTCAAAAGCTGATAGCCCATGGCTTGGACAAGTGCACTCTCTGCTGGGTTAAGAACTGGCTGGAGGGCCGGGCCCAGAGAGTGCTGGTAAATGGGGCTGCATCTAGCTGGCGGCCAGTCACTAGTGGTGTCCCCCAGGGGTCAGTGTTGGGTCCAGTCCTGTTTAACATCTTTATTGATGATTTAGATGAGGGGATTGAGACCACCATCAGCAAATTTGCTGATGACACCAAGTTGGGGGGCAGTGTCGACCTGCTGGAAGGCAGGAGGGCTCTGCAAAGAGATCTGGATAGACTGGAAAAATGGGCTGATTCCAATGGGATGAAGTTCAACAAGGCCAAGTGCCGGGTCCTGCACTTTGGCCACAACAACCCCCTTCAGCGCTACAGGCTGGGCACAGAGTGGCTGGAGAGCAGCCAGACAGAAAGGGACCTGGGGGTACTGATTGACAGCAAGCTCAACATGAGCCAACAGTGTGCCCAGGTGGCCAAGAAGGCCAATGGTATCCTGGCCTGTATCAAAAATAGTGTGGTCAGCAGGACAAGGGAAGTGATCCTTCCCCTGTACTCTGCATTGGTGAGGCCACACCTGGAGTATTGTGTTCAGTTCTGGGCCCCTCAGTTCAGGAAAGATATTGAGGTGCTGGAGCGGGTCCAGAGAAGAGCAACAAGACTGGTGAAGGGACTTGAGCACATGACCTATGGTGAGAGGCTGAGGGAGCTGGGGTTGTTCAGCCTGGAGAAGAGGAGGCTTAGAGGTGACCTCATCACTCTCTATAACTACCTGAAGGGAAGTTATAGTCAGGTGGGAACTGGTCTCTTCTCCCAGGCAGTTAGCAATAGGACAAGGGGACATGGGCTTAAACTCTGCCAGGGGAAGTTTAGGCTGGATATTAGGAAGAAGTTCTTTACGGAAAGAGTGATCAGGCATTGGAATGGCCTGCCTAGGGAGGTGGTGGACTCACCGTCCCTGGAGGTTTTTAAACTGAGATTGGACATGGGTCTTAGTGCCATGATCTAGTAAATGGGCTGAAGTTGGACCAAGGGTTGGACTTGATGATCTCTGAGGTCTTTTCCAACCTAGCCAATTCTGTGTGTGATTCTGTGTGATTCTGTGTGTAACTGGCAAAGCTTCCCCACCTTTCTTGCACTCACTTCCACATTCAAACTGCCTTGTCACAGTCTGTTTGCCCACTCTGGTCGCAGCACTAATTTTAAATGACTTATACATGTTGGAGACATATGGAGGATCTTCAGCAGAACACATATGAGTAAGGTTTATGTTTAAATAAAACAACTGTATTTCACCTGTCAGTGTGTTGAAAGTTTGTAGACCATGAAGTTACATTCATTAGCATTGCTATGCATGCATATAAATACCATTCTTATGACAAATATATTTAGTAATTTACTTGTAATAACTTTCCTCTCTACATGTCTTCCTACATGCAATATATTTTTTAGGATGGGTAGGAGTATGATTATTCAATATGACGCATATTTTATGCAGGCTACTAATGTGTCTCTTAAACACCCAGCATCTGAACTCTATTGCACCTTTTCTGATGACAGCTAGTCTCAGTTTAAAGGCTTGAGCAATGGAGATCCTACCAGGTTCATAGATAAGCTGTTAGAGTGATAAACTGTCCCTGCTGTAAAACATGTTTGCCCATGTTTGATTTTTCATTCACTAGTTTCATTTTCCAGGGAGTGGACTTATTGTATTCTTTTCTCCTAGATTAAAAAAGCTGGCTAATGTTAGAAATTTGTTCCTCGTGTACTTTCTTGTAGCTTCTGGTCAAGCTGTGCCTTAATCTTCTTTTCTTCTTTCTGAAGAGAATGAACTCATTAAATTGCTTGCTGTGCAAAACATCTTTGAGAGGTGAATCATAGCTGACGCACTTTTCTGAAACCTTTCCATTTTGGAATGAACTGGACAACATATACAGAAAACTGCCTGCTATGCCTTATGAAGTGCTTATAAACTTACTTCTACATTTTATTTTTTTCCTTACGTGTCACTTGACACAATTAATTTTAAATATAATCTTGTTGTCAGAGTCCTTATCAATAAAACTAAATATGTCTTTTAAAATGAGTTTAATGCTATTTTTTCCTAAATACTATAATATTTAATTTTTTTTTAAATATCTATTTATATGAAATTTAAAGTCACTTACTTTCAAGTGTAATATCTTGTATTTACTCTTACAGCCACAGGTGTGTTCTTTGCTTCAGTTTTCTAAGGAATTCCCTCAAACTGCTAGGCAAATGCACATGTGTTTTAAAAAGTATGGACAACACCTCAACCAACCCTCTGTTCTTCATTATCATTGGAAAATATCAGCGTGTACCTGCCACAATGATGTGAGCTGCACAGTCAGAAATATAAAGAGGGACTTAGGAGACACAGAACTGTCTGAGTAGGGAAAGCAGGTGATGAGGAATCGGAGGCAATGCTACTGGTACACCATATAATATCTGAGTATACACACACACACAATGTTCATTACTCCTGAGTCATAAATTTTGTTTTACAGACAAAGTAAGGATTATATGTATTACAGGGAATATTTATAATATATGTAATTATATATAAATGTATATTTTCTGTCTTCATAATTTTGTTGTATATACATATATACCTATAGAACATGCATTACATAGGTATTATATATAATATACACAAATATATGTAATTATATCTATATAATAATGTACATATAATGACACTAACATTATTATACAAAGGTTTCATTGTCATTCTAACAGTCTTAATAAGAAATTATTATATAAATTAGAACTTTTTAGAAATATGCAGGAATTTAAAAAAAATTCCTCTAATCTTTAAACATTTAGTGACAATCAATATTTTCACTTAAGGAAAAAATGTGTCTTACCGTTAATTCATATTTTATTTCAAATGATGCTAGATTTTTTTTTTTTTTCCATGAAAACTACCTTAAATTTAGTTATAATGTAAATATAACAAAAATGATAGGGATGTACTCGTGATTTTCTATACGAGACTAAATACAGACTTTTCTGACTCTGAGAAAGGTGTAATATTTAGCCAACATGGCATTAAATGAATCATTCAGCTATTCAGTTCAGGACAAAATTAAAAATCTGTATTTACCAGATAGTCATGTTTCTTTCTATCTCTTTGCATCACTCAATATATAGATTAATATATACATATAACTATGTATGTAACCTACATGCACACAATCATATATATAGATATATATATGTGTGATGACATAATACGTAACTACAGAGATGTTTGTTTAAGAGACTTGAGGTTTAGAGGAAAGAACTGATAAATATTCTACCGAGGGTTAAAAGATGGATTCTCATATTCTTCCTTTAATATAGTATACCAACTGCAACACTTGAAAATGACAGATACTCAAAAAAACTCCAACTTGTTAGAGATCTGGACAGAATATTCTGGGAAATATCAACTTCATTTAGAGCCCAATGGAAGGAAAGGCCAATTGAATAAGGAGAAAGGGGAGAGAAAATGGTATTTAATATATTTGGTGAGAGTAAAAGATGGATACTAACTGAAAGGAAGCAAAATAAGGAGCAAATAAGTGGTTCTAAGACAAATGATGTAAGAAGTGGATATACTGTACATTATCCTGCAGGAGATGACAGATGTTTCTAAATCCAAATGACAAAGTATTTCTGTGAGCAGAAAAATGCGACATTACGTCTTCAAGAAGAGAAATGATATATAATACAACATGGTTACACAAAAGAGCTGTCACATATGAGCTCTGAATGATATGTCAAAATAGAAGACAGAGAAGTGGAAAAATCAGTGAGCGGTAGCCACTATGGCAAACAACAGAGATCCATCAGCAACATGTTTAACTGTTATCAAAGAGGGCCGGGAAATTTCACTGAGCGACATCTCAGCCACACTGGGAAAACTATAAACTTTCTTTCACAACAAGAAATAAAATAAAAGAAAGTTACGGCGTCTGAGGTTGCTTCAAAATAGAATCAAAGGCTCTCATTTAACAACTGTGTATAGAATAAATCATTCTCTCTTTCATCTCTTTAAGTGCACTAGAAGATGAGCCAGACCCTCCAGAGATGAGTAATGATCAGAGCTGGGCAAAAAGCCCTCTGAGCACTTGTAACTTTGTTTCTGATCATACTTTTAGCATTGATTTTGGGCATAGAGATTTTGGTCCTTTGAAGGAGACTATGTCCATAGGATTTTTTTTTCAGAAATCTATGTTATTTTTACAATAAAATAACTTTCCACTCGTCCCTCCCTTCCTTACATTTTCCCTTTCAGAGACACCTACAGTCATAGCAGCTGCATAATTAACAACAGCATGTCCAGATTTCACAAAGAAATTATGGGGCCTGTAAACTTCCAGGATCCCCCCTTTACTGTGAAACATTCAGATCCATCTAACAGTAATAAAATTGGGCAGGTTATCTTCCCTATCCATACCTAATTGTTTATCATCTCCATTTAGAAATATGGCAGCAAGGTAAGGGAACTCTGCAGAAGAAACTTGAGGTACATGTACAGAAACAAACTACCCCATTTGTGGTCAGTAAATCCCATGAGATCTTATCCCTTGCTAGCTTCTTGCATGACGTCAGTTGTCTCATAAATCATGAAAATCTAAGATATGCAAAAGGATTAACAGTAGCATGGTGGTAGTTGTCACCTCTCTGCTCCTGTCTCCTCAGATTCTCACTGAATTCCAAGGTTTTAATTTGCCTTCTGCAAGTGAAATTTTGTGTACTGCAGAAATCATTGTTCAGATTGCTTGGATTACAGAACAGAAACAAAGTTGAATAATGATCAGCTAAATTCGTTAAGTTGCAACAAATAATTGTCAAGCTCTGTGGAAGGTATAACCATTGCAGTGACAAAATTACCACTGCTCTTAATTAAAATATTCATTTTTTAATAAAAGATAGACATATTTTGTAATTTAATAGAATCTTTTTTCCTTATATTGGATTTTACTATGAATGGCATTTCACTGCTTTTGTCCCTGACATTAGGCAATTAGATGCCACTAACATGATTTTCAGGAAAAATAAGAACAGGAATATTAACAGGTCTATTTTTTTGTTGTTTGAGTTTTGTTTGTTTGCTTGGGACTTTTGTTATGGTTTTGATTTGGACTTGATATTTCTTAACTATGATGTCATTAAAACTCAGTGTTTACCTCCATGTAAAGTTTTGCATGCTGCCTACATCTTATGCAAACACGGAATATATACTGCCATAGTTTACAAGATTTTCCGTTATAAATTTGAAACACAAATTTTGTTTCAAAAGTCTGGAATAACTTTTGTAGGTCACTGAAAACACTGACAGTAAAAAATTCATAGCAACCCATTATATTTCTGTGATGAATTTCATAGGGAAAAAAACAAAAAAACAAAAAAAGCAAACCTGCAGAAATATCAGAAATATTTTAGAGTGGATTTCTAATGTATTAGTTCTACTCTTTAATTTCTTTCCTCCACTAGTTTTGACATACTATTTGAAATTATTGGTATCTTTATCATACTGAAAATGATACTGGATGAATGTACAAGAGAATGAAGAATTAGTTGAATTTGCATGAAGAGAAAAAAACAAACACATCTTCACATTTTCACATGGCTGCACATGCCACATAAATCATAAGTGAGTATGCATTTTGTTCTTTAATGGCCTAATAACCTCCTGTTCTTCCTATCATATATGGAGTGCTATTTAGGTTTTGTTAATGCTTATGTGATTTGGCTTCAGCTTTTGGGACTAAAGAAATATCCCAGAATTGTGCATACATTCTTCTATGTTGCATTGCTATGTAATCACTGACTCTATATGCCTCATATTTTTCCATGTGTTTTTCTTTACTTTGTCATTCTTTTGCTACTCCTTAGATTCTTTGTTAAAAAGCTAACAGCCTTTGCCCTGTACGTGGACACTGACATTGTAAACTGAATGGGCTCTCTGGATAGTGCAGGGTAGTGCAAATAATAGATTAAATATCCTCTTTATTATGTATAAATGTATTTTTACAGTAATTAACATTGACTCTCATAATTTAGTCTTTCTTAAAGATATTTGATTTATGTCAGTGGAGGCTGACTTGTTTTATTTGCCTTGAAGCAAAAAGCCACAGCTGAATTTTTCAGTACATATACCATTATTTTATTGAAACGAGTAACTCAGTCCAAATTGTGTACCCACAGTGTTGTTTGCGATCTCGATAGCAGATTCTTGGTTATTCCTTCGTAATGATTGGAGACCTCATTTCCTTAATGGTGGGTTCAAGAATATGCACAGGGATTGTTTGTGCTGGTTCTTATGTGAGACTCTTAGTCCTTGATAGCACTACTTCAGGAATACAAATATATGATTTGTGGAAAGTAACTTGGGTAAGGATGAGAATCACATATGGTGACTGGGAGATGGAAGATTTTCAGTGTTGTAGTTAATTTAATAATCTCTAATAATGTCTTCATATTTATAAAATCTGCTAGCAAAGGGAAGTGCTTCATTTCAAAAGCAGTGATGTCTGTTTATCTTTCACCATGTTTAGAGATATCTCAGTTTTTATTCTTTCCTTAGGACTATTGATATTCTTGACTATTCTCAATGCATTTTAGAAGTAAGTATTTATCCCTTTCCTTCCCTTTCCTTTCCCCTTGCCTTTCCCCTTCCTCTTCCTTCTTTCTTTGCTTGGAAGGGAACTGTTATAGTAAATAAAGGCAGAGATTGTTAAATAGTATTTCTACATTATTTAATTATTGCAGCAGGGAAATGCATCAGAAAGATGCCATATCTGTCACTTAATTCCATCTTTTATAAGAGTCCCAACAGTTTGAAACCAGTTCTCTCCCAAGAAGGAGACATGGAAACAGCTCAAAATCTCTTCTGTAATGAACTTTGGTTTCTTTCTTTTCTTTTTGAGAAATAATTGGTGAACTCTTGTAAGAGCAAATCCTGAGGGCAAGAGCATACATGCAATTTTTTTTTTTCCTTATAACTTTTGAAGGTCATTTTTACATCTGCTTTAAGACTACTTGAAGGTCTCCTTTTTCTAAAATAATATCCTTTGTGTTAGCAGCTTTAAGATCTGATTTTTCATTTACCATTAAGAAGCATAAAATATCATGAACATCGCTACTAACTTTTAGTGAAGAAAAAATAAAGCACGACATCTGCAATGAAACCTCAGAGTAGCTGTAGCATCAGAAAAGGCAATGTTCTGCAAAACCATTTTACTGAAGAAACAGAAAGTATGCGTTTACCTGGATAGCTTGATTGCAATTTTATTCAACTTCTTTCTTTATAGGCAGAATACTGTTCTGGTATTTCAAAGTATCTGTGAAAAGCCACAAGAAAATTATGAGTCTGGTTACTCAATATAGGATAATGAATATTGTGGCCCATAAAATCATGGGATATGCATCTAGAAAATCTGGAAAAGTTGTGCAATTATGCAGGTTTCTGCAGCAAAGAACAAGTAATGTTATGGTTCTGCTATGCATATATTTTGCTATGCAGATGATTAGTGCCATGCAAATATTGACCTTTTTGGTTTTCTGGTCTAATTGAACAGCTGGAAATATAATTGTCTTAGGTCAACATAAAAATAATTACTTTAGCTCTTCCTTTTTTTTTTTTTTTTTTTTAAGAAGTATGTCTAGTTGGGTCACAAAAAAATTACACCTTTTAAACTTTCAAATACTGGGAGTTATTTCAAAATAAACCAACATTTAGAGAATGTCAAAGGAAATATTTTTATTTTTAAAAGGACTTTTGAAAATAACAACTTAATAAAGTTGACAAAGATTCATGTTTTTTTATAGCAACTGAGATACGAAATTTTCCTTTCTCCAGATTTTTTTTATTGTCAGTTGTACTGATTGTTAATATTTGTCTATACATCAGTAGAATTAATTAAAGATTGTTAATTAATTATTGATCAATAATTGATGCTAAACTACTGTTGCAGATGAGACTAGTTCATGAGACAGGATTATGCTAATTGCTGTAAAGAGAAGGAAAAAGTCTGATACTAAAGGAATATGAGTTGTCTACATTGGGCTGAACAAAACAGTAATTTGATTTGCTCTCACACATACTATTGTAGAACTGATTCCTTTAACCACTGACAAAATCATTACACCAAGCAGGACATAAAGTAGCCAATTAATCAACAGTTATCTTCCTTCTTTGGAGTGAATCCCCCACAGATGCAGAGGTGTTGGTTTTGGCTTCTGAGAGCTGGGAAATCTGGAAGTTTTGTAGAGATGGAAGCACTGTTAAAATGACATACGGAAACAGTGACAGAGAAGTTAAAAGAACAATTGATCTTTTGTTATAAATAAATAAATACTTTAATAAGATGAACAATGGTATTCTTAACCTCCTTTGGGGTCTGAAGTTTCAGCAGCAGGAGATTCGTATCTTATGATAGTCACTATCACTGTTTGTTCAGGATTGTAAAAGAAATCTAACCTGTAAGAAAGAAATGTAAAGTACTTCATCTCTGCACCTTAAACATGACTTACCTAATGGTGAGATTTATCTATTGTAACTCAGCAATAAAATCTTCATGACTTTATTGAAATTATTTAAGAAGTATCTCAGCTCACTCAGCCAAAATATATAATCTGTTCCCTACATATGGGCATCCATATGGCATCCAATACAAACCCTACAGGACTGACAGAAGAGGCAAGACTTACAGAGGAGTCTTTACTTTCTTAGGTATCTGCTTGAGGCCAGACAACACTATAGGACATGTCAATGAACATTAAATGTATCTCAGGTGGTGTTTCATATCAGGTAACTAGCTGGACTGCCTCCAAGAGTTCCTTCCGTACACTTTCTAATATGCTAGCATCACCTTTGATTTTGCTGAATTTTTATTCTTACATGACTCATACAAAGTGTAACCGTCAGAATGTAAAATGAGTATCATCTAACTTTATGGGTTAAATTGTCAAAGAAGTACACGGGGAATTTAGCTCAGCAATACTATTAACAAGAATGTCAGACAGAAACTCCTCATTTACTACTTTTTCTGTGCTTGCTTTTAACTCAGTTGTGGAGTCTTTCCCAAATAAATAGTGACATTATAAAACACTGCATAAACAATTCCAGAAACAGAAAAGAATGTTAGATGCTTTATTTAAATTAAGTTTGATAAAAATAATTTAAAAAATCACAATATAATAATAACTACAAAAGGAAAGACCTTTTATTATTGGAATTGTGAGTGTTGGTGTTTACTCTTACTAACTTAGTTATAGAGTGATTGTTGGGAGTGATCTATGAAGGTCGCATCCCTTGCTGAAATAAGGGCCAACCATAACAGAAATTTTGCAGGGTTGTGTCCTGTCATTTTTGAGTACCATCCAGGATGACAATCCTCTGGATTTGTTTTCTAATGTCTGATGAGAATTTTTCTCACTGTAACTTGTGTCTGTTTCTTCTTCATCCACCACTGTATGCCTCAGAAGTGTTTGGGTCTGTTTCCTGTCCACCATTCCACTAGGTATATGGACACAGCAATAAGATCCTTCCTTAATCTCCTCGTTTTAAGATTGAATAAATCAAATTTTCTCAGCTGCACCATGTCTTTCAGCCCTGTAATTTTCTTTGTCATCGCTCACTGGAGTTGTCACTGTACCTATTTTTGTATTGAGGATCTCAGACATAGTCCATGATCATTGGTTAAAAGAAGTCCCACATTGAATATTTGAGATCATTTTCTTTTAAAAGAAATGGGAATGGAGTGGACGGAGGATAAAAAATTTATTATTAAATTATTAAACTGTTACAAATACTTGTGCATGCATGCATGATTATGATTAAATACATATATATCTAATAGAGATTTTGGCAGTGCATTGTTAAATTTATACACTATATTTTTTTCAATTAATAGAATATTTTAATCAACATAATTGAAATAGTTTCTGAAAATTCATAGGGAGATTGAACTACACATGTAAAACACAATGGTCTAAGGAAAGGAACAGACAATATTTAACAAAGCCCATTTCATTCAAAATTTTTTCCAACGTATTAGGCAGTTGGAGCAGAAGACAGCATTTCTTAATCTTCCATTACTCTTTCATTACTGTGTACAAGAATTGCACTGTGATTACTTTGTGATTGAGGACAATGAAAGACTTAATTTTGTCCATGACTCTCTATCACCTCATTTCTATGCAGCATTTCATGTTTCTTGCGATCATGGAAAGAGTACAAAAAAGTGAGATGCTCTGTGTATTACTGGTAGACAAATAAGTAGTTTTTCCACTTTGAATAATTAAAATAACTACATAATGTAATTTCAAATCAATTTTTTTTTTTAAAGGAAGGATAGAAGAGAAAGGTGAATTATTCTTTTTACTTTTTAACTTTATATGATTACAGGGGGAAAATATTGTTGTTGAAACATTAAAAGTTTGAAATTGGTTGTTTTGATTTCTTTAATATTTTCCTATGCTTGAGTGTTTCACTGAAACTGTTTTTTTATGAGTTCCCATTGACTTATCATGTATTTAAATATGCACTTTTTGATATGATATTAGAAAACCAGAAAGCAACAATGACAACTGCTATCTACCAATATAGTGAGCACTTGTATGAAATAGGAAAAAATTGGAATGTTCATACCACTTGAAACATTTTATCTCAATTCCATTTTCTACAGTGTTTTAAGGAAGTATCCTTCAGGATAATGCCACACAAATCTGTCAAATTCAGATTTCTATTCAGAAGGATTTTCTTTTGTGCTTAAATATTTCCTCCAGAGAAAATTAACTCCATTTCAATAAGTTTTTTTCCTTTTTTTTCTATGTGAAAATATAATAGCAAACTCATCCTCTTCTTTGAATCACTTGACTTTTGCACATACTTTCATCAGACTCATCATAATGAAGATCTGCAAAAAGTTAATATCATGAGCATTCAGTGGAAGTTTCGGTCTGTTGTTATAGGGAAATTGAAAATTGTCTGATGTAGCAATAACCCTGAAAGAACTGTTTGCTATAGTCATTTGAACCTCCTGACTAAATCCTTGAGAGGAACAAAATAATAATTTATGACAAGGAGTCATCAGATGTGTGAAAAATCGTGAGCTAGTATTGACTGAGATCTTGAGTTTTTCTGAAGACTACTTTCTTCAAAGAAACCCAAAACATTAACAAGGTTTTGTTTTTTTTTTTTTATCTGTCACTAGCAGGGAGTGACATGGTTCTTAGATTATTTTTGGGGGATCACATAAAATAAACTTGCTCTTTACTCACCAATAAGCTGATGACAGTGTTTGGCTCACAAAGACCTAATTCACCAATCATACTGAGAAAGCAATTTCCTTCATTGATGGTTTTGATTGACATAAGATTTTTCTAGGACAATTGCACTAGAACACTGCATTTCATAACCCGCAATTATATAGGATACAGAACCAGTCCTTTTGAAAATACTACAGCATTATACAACAGCTCTTTTTTGCCATGAATCTGGGAATGATTTTTTATTTGTTTTACTTTGCCAGATTATGTATTTTGAAATGGGTAGTGGTGGTGGCTGTGTGTGTGTTTTCTGGTTGTTTGTACAGGGAAAGCTATGTCTGACAGAAAACAGTCTAAGTGATTGAATCTAGTGATGTTATACAGAAAAAAAATAATCTCCTTTGTGATGTACTAAATTTTGTGTAAAAAGTTGTTGTTAATTGGACCCAGCTCTTACATGTATATTATAAATTTTTCACTGTGTGTTCTGCCCTAGTCAGAGCCCTTCTACAGACTGTTCATATCTGATACAAAAACTGTATATCAAAGTTTCTGACAGAGTAATTGTCATTCTGTTATTCTAACAGAACAACACTTAATGAATCTAAGCAGTGTGATCAATATTCTCTGTGGTAGAAAAATACCCTTAGCTTCCAGGTCGAACATAATTTTGTTAGATGGAACGTATTTTATCCCAGAGACGATAAAAACAGAACTTATTTTGGAAGTCAAATCTCTCTCTTGTGAGATATATAAGTAATGCAGTTTGTCTGTCTATTTGTTAAACAGCGCATGAACTGGTCATAAAATAAAAATATAAGGAAATTGTTTAATGCATGATATTTCCCTTTGTCCCATCCCACTCAGTGGGGTGAGGGCAGAGTTAACTTTGAATACTCTGTGCAGTAGCCAGGAGTAACAACAATTACTCAAGAGGTTCAATTAAATAACAAATTTACTTAAAACTCAGTGGAATTACAGCAAGTAGTGGCTTGGCAAAAGTCTGCAACTATATAATAAAACTTAATAAGACTTCAACAACAAAAATTTCAACGATATTACACCTACATGTCCAGAATAACAGAAAGAGAGAAAGAGAGGAAAAAAAGAGGTAGATTAAGGTATCAGAAGGTAAGGTTTCATCACTCCAAAGGTCCACTGATCCAGCAACAATCTCTGTAGCTCTCTTGGTGGTAAGTGCGATGAAACTTCACACCAGTGTCCCAAGTGAGAAGATATTTTTTACTTTTGTTCATTTGCATGTGACATAGGAGAGGGTGGCTCATCTCCTCCCTCTGCTCACTCCTCATGCTAATTAAGGAAATTGTTCCAGAAATGGGTTGGTGGTCCCAGAAGTGCCCAAAAGTGAGTCAGTTGGTTCTCTAGTGGTAGCTGGTGATTCGTTATTTCCACTAGCTGGTCAGTGATTGCTGAATGATCCTGACTTTGTTCAAGCCAAATTAATGAGGGCCCAAGGAAAAGATACTGTTAATAAGGCCTTCATTTTGCAAATAAGAGGCCTCAAGGAAGAGACACCATTAGTGCCTTTATCTCAAAGACTGATACCTTCATTTTGCAAAGAATAGATAGGCCTCAAGGAAGACATAAGCACTCTCTCCGCAGAACTTATCTCTTCCAGAAGTTGCAAAAAACAGCTGTTTAAGGCACAAAGAGGTGCATACCATGCCAATCTCACCCTTTTCATGTGTTTACATTCAGAGATTTTAAGAATAAATCAGGTATGAATTATTGTGTAAAGAGTAAGTAATATTTCCCCTTATTCCCCCACCCCTTTTTTGTTCAAGTGTAAGATTTAGATAAGGAAAAATACTCCATGATGAGAAATGATGTTTTCTTGGTTAATGTTGTTCGGTTATATCACTATCTTCTCTCTTCAAATCCTGTGTAACTATGTCTGGTCAGCACTTACAGCTTGTCTACTTACTGATACCTAGGAAGATCTACACAAATAGTGAGCTAAAATAAAAATGAAAACAGAAATGAACTGAAAAATTTAAAAATTCTAAGAAGTATCCATAACTCAAAATTCAAATAATAATAAAAGTCTAAACTACACCTATGCTGAAATCAGATAAATTAAATTATATATAATCTAACTAGAAACTAACCTCACTCATTTACTAGAAACAGTCAAAATTAACACAGACATCAGGAAGAGCTAGTGTCCTTTTCCAAAAGACAGCCATTTCTCATGTTAGATACTATATTAACCTTAGTGCCAGGAAAGGTGATGGGAGAAGTAATAGTTTCCTTAGCAGAGCTGCATTTGAATGATGTGCAGTAAAGAAAACATAAGGTCATTCACTAAATCTTATGAAGAAAAACATTCTGAATAACTGCTAGTTAATTTGTTATGTGTGTGGAGTGAGGCAGTTATTCTTAGGAAAAAATAGTGTATTATTATGTAATTAAAGCTCTCTTATAGTTCACGCACAAGGTGGGCAATTAAAGTTTGTCTCACCATCATAGTTCTACAGTTCTTAACTTCTCATAATTTGATGATAAATTCCTAATAATAATTTTATAGCACTGTTTATTAACATTTATGCAATAGTCATATTACAAACTTCTTAATAATCTTACTTCTTAATTTGAGATTGTCAGACATATCTTTTGCTTCATACAACCTTATCAATGAGTTAGTCGCATTTTGACCACCTGTTGCAGCAGCAGACTCTAAAGAAAAAAACCAACAAACCAAAACCATCTGACAGGTTCAGTTCCATTGCATGCTAAAAAAAGTCTTATTAAATAAATTATAGCTTTTTCTTCTGATTTTATGGAACACAGAACACAATGTTACTGGTTTTGAAAACAAAACAAATAGGTTTTCTGATTACCAATATAACAAGAAGAAATTAACAAACTATTTGCTTGGTAATCCATTTCTTTTAGTTGGCAACCGGGAAGAAATAATCTACACTGTTTTGCAGAATACAGAGAATTACTTTCTGTTTCTCACATTACATAAGTACCTGAGAATTCTTTTATAGAAAATGCTGGGTTTTATGCAAATTGTATAGTGAAGCTGCCATCTCTACAAAAGCATGATGCTTAAAAACTATACAGGTATATGCTAATATATAAGGTACTGTGTAGCAAAGTAAACCGTCTTCGAAGAGCATATCACTGATTCATGACAGACTCCAAATAATCATTTTGATCTTTAGTCTGGACACAGGTCACCTAAACAACTGTGACTTCATTAGCTAAATTAATTTATTTAGCAATTTAAGTAGACCTAGTGTAGGGAGACTAAAATCTCTCTCAGACAGAGGCTGAAACAATGACTACAGGTGGAAATGCTGTTTAATTTTCATTTTAAGACTCTGGCTTTGTGGAGCTCAGCCACAATTGTAATGAACTAATATACATACAAAGCACCAGGTGTTTAATCTACATTCCTCTTCTTTAATTATACTACACCTCCAGAATTCATGAAGATGGGAAAATGGTCACTGGCCTCTGACAATTAAGTCAAATAGGAAAATTTCCTTCTTTATTTCACAAAAGGCAGTGAACAATCAGATCTGTTGTGTCTTTGTGAACAGCCTGCAAATCTTCGTTTTCGTAAGATAGGTGAACTTGGCAGTTAGAGAAAGGCAGTCGAAAAACCTAAACAAAAGGGAAGCGAGAAGATGAATGATCTTTCACTGCTGGCTTTCTTTTACGTGTTTTTTGGAGAAGAAAGATTCTTGTTAAACTGTAACTTTGCAGGTATGTCCCAGTACTTGTACCTTGTTCCTTATGTGGTGCTGGTGATCCACAGTATAATCAGGCCTTCCTAGATTTGGGTCAGGTGCAAATTTCCTGAGAAGGCTAAGGGGTTTGTAGATTCCTATTTAAGCACTGCCTGTGTAGGACAGATGTTCTAGTGTTAAGTGTGAGGTTTAAGTCAAACTGTAAGCAGAGACCATCCTATGCCTCATTCCTCATCTGACTGGTCTATAAGTTATTTTCTCATCTTGAAATGCAAACCAGAAAATGGTCAGTCACATCACAAACCACTTTTTTGTTTCCTAATGCAAAGCTTTTTTTTTTTTTAAATTCAGCTGTTTCTGTCAATTGTCAACTTATGGGCACATTGATATTCTGTAGTTATTGCTGAAACAATAAAGAAATCCACCAATACAGAACCAAAAAGGGAAAATTTTCTATCACATCATTCTCATAACATTTACTATACTTACTAAAGCAAAAAAACTCATAGCGTGTAATTTAACATAATCACAGTTTAGTTTACTTTCCTTTTTAATACATTGTGCTCTTCTGACAGTTTTCTCTTTGATAACATAATGGTTTTACAGAATTTTCATAGGTATTGTTGTTATTGAAAGGACTTTTTAAAGCCTGTAGTCTCACCAGTGACACTGTGTCCCAAATATCTCTATTCTACTCGAATTTAAAAGAAGAGCTGAATAGCACAGTGCTTCTATTTAAACAATTTGAAACCAATAATCTGCTGTTGAATTACTGTGAAAGTTTGCTAGCTTCTATTTCAATTCAGGATCCTGTTTGTTACAGAAAGTGGAAAAAAAGAGAAATGAAATTTTTCAGGCATATTAATAACAGTTGCTTTTTCATTTTTTTTCCCTCTCAACACAATTTAAAAACTTCATGTATGACTTAAAAAATTTTGTAGGAAGCACTAAAAGGTCTAGAAATGTTAGATTTAATACATGACTATGATCAAATAATTAATTGTGACTAAGGATTTACTGAAGATCACTGTTGAAAAGATTCACAGGATTTCTAAAATAAAGAAAAATAAAATTATTTGACTCAGACTGAAAAATAGGCTAATAATCTACCTCTAGTCTTTGAATATTGAAAAATCGTTAATAAGTGATTCATTTAATATTGTGTAGAAACTGGAAACCATTGTAGATTTGTACATGTATCCTTATTTTTTCTCAGAGTTCAGTGCTGCTAAATCCTTCTCCAGTTAAGAAATATACAGTTTTTACTGAATGAGATTAAGCAGAAGTTTTCCAAAGCTGCAAAATAGTTATACACATCATTCCCTGAGTATTGCGATTTTCAGAACTGAGGTTTTGTGTTGTACATTGGTTTGTGTTTGAAGGAGTCATCTTGGGATCACTGCAATTGTCTTCACTGGCAAGCTCTTTTCTCACACCCCTTGAGTGGATGAACTGCAAGACAGGGACTGGGGTAGCAAAGTCCCCCTGAGTGTGAGGATCAGGTTTGTGACCAGTTAAGAAATCTGAACATACAGAAGTCCATGGGACCTGATGAGCTACATCCCAGAGTCCTGAAGGAATTGGCTGGTGTAGTTGCCAAGCCACTCTCCATGATATTTGAGAAGTCACAGCAGTCACGTGAAGTCCCTGGTGACTGGAAAAAGGGAAACATGGCACACATTTTTTAAAAAGGTAGAAAGGAGGATTCTGGGAACTACTGACCTGTCAGCCTCATATCTGTGCCTGGGAAGATCATGGATCAGATATTGCTAGAAGCCCTGCTAAGGCACATGGAGGACAGGGAGGTGATTTGGGACAGCCAACATGGCTTCACGAAGGGCAAGTCCTGTGTGACCAACCTAGTGGCATAGGACTAGATGGCCTTTGAAGGTCCCTTTCAAACTGAACTAGTCTATGATTTTATGTTTCTCTGAAATAATTTTAGAAATACATTAGCTGCATGCCTATGGGTGAGTGAATCACTTCACCGTTTGCAATAGTATTGCATTTTTATGTATGTAGATCAGGTAAGTTCTCAGTTACTGTTTCATCTTTGAGTTCCCATATGCCTTCTGGGTGACAGAAACAGCAGCACCCATTTGTTTATTACCTTTATTAACCTTACAGGTCAGTAGTGGCAAGAGGATGGAAAGTGGCCCACAGTTATTAAGACTTCGATTTAGGTGAACGGGAACTATCAATATTATTGAACTGTAAGTCTGCTGCTGAACTATGTCACACTCAGCATATTTGTAGGTGAAAAGGACAGCTCATCAATTGCTGAATAAATTGAATGAGAAGAATTATCACAGTCATAATGAAAGACAGAGTAGCTGCTTCCCATATTGTAGTTAGTTTAACTTCTTACTCTTCTTTTGCAAATATTTTTGCTATTACTTCTATGTCATGTAGACCGCAACATTTCTTTACCCATCTGTCAACCACACTGATAGTAAGAGACACTGCTTTTCTCTCTCTTTTTTTTTTTTTTTTTGAGTTTGTAGACCACAGATGTGACATGATGCCTCTTCCAATAGCTCTCCAAATCTCTTTGGCCCTTACAGCATTGTGTTAGGTCCTGTTAAAAGTGTAAGGAATTATATTTCCTTCTGTATGCTTGTGTTGCAGAATTATAAATTTATTATTTTTCTTCCAAGATTCATAACTGAGAGTATGATACAATATATGTCAATTTCTGTCTATCTATGAGTAGTAAGTACACATACATACCTGTATGCTTGAATGCACCTATAGCAAGACCTGAAAAAGAATGTAGCAATGTGGGTGTCTTCTCTCTGTCTGCACTCTGCTTTGTGAAGAATGTTCCTGTCAAACGTACTGAAACCAGCCTCACTCTCCAGATCCTTGTCAAAGGTGCTTCACCGACCTCTCCTCAATACCTCGCAGCTGAAGACTCAGAAGCTCCTGGTATCCCTCCTACAGCACAGTACTGCAAAACACACTCACAGTTACCTTTGGTGATATCTGTTTAGGCCCATGTCAGGAGAATGGCATGCTTTGGCAGGGTTTCTTTGGTGGAGCTGTGTGCACTTTGATTCACTGTCCACTTTCACTAGGCACTGTTGGTTAGAGTCCACCTTTTAAGCTGAATTCCAGGTGGAGAGAGCTGTATAGTATGTACTCAGGTAAATACACTGGTCCACTGTTTCACCGTCTGTTTGCTAAAAGAGTTTGAACTGTATGATGTAAATATATAGAAAACACTGAAGAATAACTATTTTATTTATTAATAAATTTGCTCCTCACCTGAAGAGGAATGAGAGCTAAATCTCTACCCACATTCCTCAAATTCAGTCTTTTAAACCACCCTCTTTCTTAATTATTAGTTTTGTATTAGTACTTAAACTCCTTATCACTTTGTTTTTCTAGATGCTGTATAAGTTTATTTGTTCAAAACACAAAGCAGTAGCTTCTTTAATGATTTTTCCTCATCTATTCTGTTTTTAAGGTGTTGTTGACAAGGTGGGTCTAGTTGTGTGCAATATGCATCTACTTTTTAAAAAAAATATATTACAATGCTTGGACTTTTTTGCTTATGAATACAAGTTTATAAGTGAACAAAGTAAGCTGTAGAAAGAAGGTGAAAAAATACATAGAAACATTAGAAAAGCTGACTGGAAGACAAAATGTATGAGGTAGACAAACTATAGCCAAAATTAAGAGCACAAGAGCAAAAGTAATATGCCAGTATCAGTATCACAAATAAATAATTCCATGAAGATTAAGAAAAACATGGATTTTAAAACTGCAAGAGAAATAGACTATGCTAGTGATACTTCATTCTTTTTCCATTATATTATATTTCTTCAAACAGCCATTTTTTTTGTGGGCAATTAATATAGAGAGGCAAATGAAAGAGGATTTTTATCAAGGGTCTCCTTCATCCCTTGCAATACAATTACTTCAGGCTCAGACCTCCAAGAGATTATTGAGTCCTCCCTGAGCTATGCAAAGACACTGGCACCTTTGGGAAATTATCTATAGAGTATGCTCACAGAGCAATCTGTGATTTCTTACATATTGTTTTCCCCTAAAAGGTAATAACTCTTCTGTTAAAGTTTGATTGTCCTTATAATATCAAGGTAAAAAGAAAGCACTGAGGGCTGTGACTTCTTCTTCAGCTAGAGTAAGATGTTTACTTTCTCCACGCATCCACTCGTAGAATTGGAAACCTGTATTGTTTCCACAGCCTCTAGTAATTATTGATCTTAGTTAGAACTAAATAATAAGCTCAAAATTTTAAGTCTTTCTCAGAACCTGGAAGACTTATTGATTTTCCTGACACTTCTTTTATTCTCAGGGATAGATTCCTAGACAAAATATCCTGTCATTCAGTTTTCATATTAATTATTGAAGAATCACAGTGATCTAGATAGAGTACATAAAAACTGATTTTAACGTCCCAAATAGTGTTTAAGACACCTAAATTACGTGCTTAGAGTCTGTTATGTATCATTATTTAAAATTTTTTTAGTGTTTTTGGGGGATGTTGTCTAGTCATTACAGCATTTCTTACTTTATAAGTTTTGATCTGTTCTGACCTGCACATTAAAAATAAAAGCCCTCTCAGTAACTTGTTGAAATTGTTCTAACCGTCTCAGCCCATAAGGAGTTTTCAAAGTAAATTGTTCAGTGATTTGGCAGCCCTAATTGTATTTTCTCTTCATGGAAAGAAAAGGAAACAAGCAAAAATGCTAATGTGGCAGTCACTACATGCGAACTCCTTCTTCTTCCTGTGTATTTTTGATGCAAATTGGTTGCTGTGATCTGTAAATGCGTGATTGTTTTTATTCTGGTTTTTGTTTTGAAGGAAAATTGGAGAAGCTGTTTTTTAGTGCTATGTAGTGTATATTATCCAAACCTGCTTTCCAGGAGGTATTAGTTAGCCTGTCAAATGCATATTGTTCTAAAACTATTGAGAATAATGAGGTAGGATTATTACTTATTCTGTGTATGGCTGCACTGAAGGCACTTTATTAACTACAAGCATGGATAACATTACGAGTTAGTCTTCAGACAAAGGTTTGCAAACATTATTCTCTAAATTTCAGATGAAAAGACATAATATAACATTTGACTAGTCAGGGTCAATACAAGGTGGGTTTGGCTGCCAGGACAAATGTATATTTAAACATCATTTAAATAAAATCTTTCTTCAGTATAAAAAAATAGTGTTGTATTAAATTGTTGTAAGGCAACACTCCTTGAACCTTTTTTGTTGTTGATAATATCATAAGAACAGCTTTTTCTGCAGAGAAGCTGTGGGAGCAGTCAACTTTCACAACAGTTACAATGCATTAAAGTAAATTGGTGAGCCAATACCAACCTCAACCACGCATGATTCAGTACCATTGTCAATTTCACAAAATAAATCTGAAAGCTGTGCAAGTGTCAAAAGCAAAGAGACAAGTTGAAGTTGCAAGTTGAAGTTGCAAGTTGAAGTTACAAGTTGAAGTAACTTGTTCCGTTACTTGACAAGGTTTGTCACTACACAAATAGAAACATAGACAAAGCAGGGAAATTTAATGCCTTCTTCACCTGTGTTTTTAAGATTGATGATGGGTGCTTGGAACCCCAGGAATCTCAGTTGCAAGGTGATGATTGACGGAATCATAAACTCCCAGCCTACTCTGAACTTGTTCAATATTTGCTGCTCCAGCATAACATCAGTTAGTGGGGCCCGATACTATTCATACTAGGGTACTGAAAGTGCTGGCCAATGTCATCATGGGACCTCTCTCCATTATTTTTCAACAGTCTTGGGTGTCTGGAGAGGTGCCAGTCAACTGGAAGCTGGCAAATACTGTTCCAGTTTTCAAGAAGGATAAGAAAGGAGACCCTGGTAATTACAGGACTGTTAGTCTCACTTCTGCATCTGCTAAAATTATGGAGAAGGTTACTCTAGGAGTTCCTGAAAAACACTTGAGAGATAACGCAGTCATTGGTCATAGCCAGCACTGGTTCATGAGGAGAAAGTCCTACTTAACCAACTTAATTTCCTTTTATGACAAGGTCAGCCATCTAGTTGACCAAGGGAAACCAGTAGATGTGGTGGGTTTGGATTTTAGCAAAGCTTTTGATACTGTCTCTCACAGCATCCTTCTGGACAACATGTCCAAGCACACAGCAAGACAGATCTGTAATACGTTGGGTGAACAATTGCCTGATGGGTTGGGTCAAAGAGTTTTAGTAAATGAGGTTACATCAGGCTGGTGGCCAGTCACTAGTGGGATTTCCCATGGCTTAATTTCTGGGCAAATGCCTCTTAATTTTTTATAAATGATCTGCATGCAGGCATTGAATACATGTTAAGTAAGATTGCTGATGATACTAAATGAGGAGGAGCTGTGGACTCCCTCAGTGATAGGAGAGGCCTTACAGGGAGATCTGGCTAGACTAGAAAGCTGGGAAATCACCAACCATATGAAATTTAACAACAGCAAGTGCAGAATTCTCTACCTGGGGTGGGGTAATCCTGGTTACACATACAAATTGGAAGATGAGAGGCTAGATAACAGCCCTCCAGAATGCAGTCCAAGGGTCTGGGTTGATGGCAAATTGAACATGAACCAACAGTGTACCCTGGCAACTAAAAGGGCCAACAGTGCCCTGGGATGCATCAAGCACATCATTGCCAGCTGGTCAAGGGAGGTGACTGTCCCACTCTGCGCTGGTGTGGCCCTGCCTTGAGTACTACGTGAAATTTTTTGCTCCTCAATATAAGAAGCACATCAGACTACTACAGTGTGTCCAGAGGAAGGAGAGCAAAAAGGTGAAAAGCCTTGACGGAAGGACTTATGAGGAGTGGCTGAAGTCACTTGGTTTGTTCATCCTGGAGGAGAGAAGGATGAGGGGTGACTTTATTGCAGTCTCAAAGGAGGGCAGTGGTGACTGGTAATAATAGGACAGGAGGAAGTGAAGTAAAGCTGAATCAGTGGAAGTTCAGTTTGGACGTTAGAAGAAAGCTCTTCACTGAGAGGTGGATTGGTCACTGGAACGGGCTCCCTGAGGAAACAGTCACATCACCAAACCTGTCAGATTTCAAGAAGCATCTGGACAATGCTCACAGTGTTAGGTATGTCTGCAAGGAGCCCAGAGTTGGATTTGGTAATTCTTATGTGTCTCTTCGAACTTGAGTATTCTATAATATGATTCTATGATGCTCTGACTTTCTACAGTCTGATCAAAAGACTTTATTTTTGTAAGACTTTATCTCTGTGAAGAAACTATAGAAACTATTGAGCTAAATTCCATGCGAACGGTATCCAATTATTTTCTATAATATAATTATAAGTCATATAAATAATACTGTACAATATAACATTGCATTAATTATAGGTCTATTTTCATATCTGCATATATACTGTAGAAGTCATACTCCTTTCACAGATCAAATGACTTATTTGGCAGTAGTTGTTAATCAATGACCTTCTATGTTTGCATTTTTATTATCCACTGTAGGCCTCAAATGGTGTAATATCAGACTGTTTGGAAGAATATCGCCGTGAGAGTTACTTTGTATTAATTTTTCTTTTATTTTTACATATTTCAATTTACTCAACTGTTTATAGAGTAGATAGTGTACGGAAAATATACAATCTCCTTCTTCACAAACAAAGGCACTTTCTAAACTAGAAAGTAAAGGACAAGTGCTCTCTTTCTTCTTCTGCCTGCAAAATTATGACTAATATCTATAAGCACCTGATGTAAGAAGTGAACATGTATTTGGCAATGGATCTGTTGTGCAGGAAAGAACTTTTCAATTTCTGACTTGCCCTTAATATGTATATGAGCAAAACACTTGAAAACTTACTTTGGAAGATAAGATTCCTCCACAGAGGTATCTAGAAATGCACTTTTGTTTGTTATTAGGGAGTGTCTTATATAATTTTTTTCTGATTTTGCTTATTTAGGAGGATACGAATAGTATGTAAGACCAGTGAGAAGAGCTCATTTAGGTGTCAGATACTGTATCTAATTTGTGGTTTGTTAGTGGTTAAAGTGTTGAGAATATGAATACCAAATAGATGTGACCAGTATTCACTGAAAGAAAAATATGCATTCCTGATTGCTGTAGAAGTCGAACATCTGTTACACTTCTAAAATCCGAGTATAATATACTCAATTTGTTTTGGAGAAAGTTTCACATCTTAATAAAAGAAAGTCTAGTCTTCAAGGTTGTACCCAAGTAATTTCTCCAGCCTTATCACTTTCACATGTGCCTACAGGCTACACACACATTTTTTTTTAAACACACTGAAATGCTTTGCTTGTGAGACATATTACAAAAAATGGAATACCTGTTCTTTCTGTGTCTCAATCATCCTTCAGTACTTTCACTATGTTATAATTACAGTTAATGAATAACTGAAATTTTGATTTGTTTTCCACTGCTGAAGCCAACTGTCTAACCCATTTTCAGCTGTAGGTAACTGTGTGATCTGACATCAGCAAGTATACACATAGACTTATTAATATCAATACACCTTACAGCTTAATACTCTGAGACTAAAAGCAGATGGACACATACCTAAATGTCTATCAAACAAACTCATATTCATAAACTCTTAATGGAGCACAATGGGTGGTATTCTTTCTTGGAGCAATTCATGAATGACATTTTAAAAACGAAAAAGTAATTTACCAACCATTTGGTGGTAGGAAAACTAATAACAATAAACTAATTTCTACATGCTGTTCTAATAATAATTAGGAAACCACTAATATTTCTGAATAAAGAGAAAAATGCAGTAAATAGTGAGATCTTCTAATCTAGTAGAATTTGGTAAAAAAATCTGATTAGAAAAAGAACATTAAGAAGTATTGTGATGAGGGAAAAGTAATAATTAGGGGTGGATGATATAGGAAGTCTAAGTCTTAGAGGTTACCTGGAGATCAAACAGCATTGATTTTTTATGGAGGGGAAAAATCTAAATGTTGAAACTGTGAAGCTAGGAGAAAGGTAATTGTTCAGAACACAGGATATTTTATGGAAACAACAAAATCACGATACTTTAAGAAAACCAAATGTGAGGAATTACTTGGAATAATGTGTTGGTTGTCAATCTCATCATTCATGTTCAGTGTATTAACAAGTGGGCTTGTTACTCATGTATCAGTGGCCATTATCAATCTTTTATCCCAAGTCCCTAATTTAAAAAATGTTTCTTCCCGGGTCGAAAGAATACATGCAGCAGAACTTAGTAGATTTCTTTGTTTAGCTGCTACACCCTGTCTTTCCTTGGGTATAAGTAATTGGCACAGTGGAGTAGGGTCCCCTTCTGTTGGAAGGTTCACTAGAGAGAGTACTAGCTCTCTATCTCATAGAAAGAGGCAGGGAGAGTTGGGAAGGGTCTTTCAGTTATAAACTGAGAGAAATCCAGAGAGGGCACCAACTCTCTACCTTGTAGAAAGAGTCAGGGAGGTGATCTCTCAGCATTTAGACCAGGAACAGTCCAAGCAGTGGCAAGCCATAGCTGCCCAGGAAATTCCAGTGATCAACTGCTTACACTTTTTTGAGAAACTGAAGGAGTAAAAAGTATGTCCTGGCCAGTCAGGAGTGACTCAGGCTGATAACAATTGTCATGTTCCAAAAGCAGTGGCAGAAAGAATTGCATCACTTGCTAAAGAGAAAAAACTGTGGTGGGGAAAGGGAAAAGCCACAGTGTGTGCTACCCTAGGAGTGACCCTGGTGGCAGCTCAAAGGACTAGGTACATGGATAAACAAACTGAGCAAGAAATGGTTGAGTTTCCACAGGACCAGCTAGCCACAGAGTGCAATAACTCTCAGTAGGTTCATGCAGCTCTATCAGATGCATTAGCCTGAGAAAAAAGTCTTAAGGTTTGAATTGGAAGAATATGGGCAGAGGTCAAATGACTGGACAGAACTTGATTCTGTTCCAGACAGTGAGCCTTCATTTACCAACCCAGCAGAAATGACTGAGAAATAAGATTTTAAACCCTTGTATCCCGCTAAAGAAATGGAAATCAGCCGGGAAGCATTTATCCAGAAAATGGGCAAGCAACAATGAGGCCCCTTGTTAAAACTGAGTCTACTGATAATGGTCAAATAAGGGTAGTTCAGGAAGTTGCCACCTGAACAATACCATACTCTGTGCCTGAATTATCAAAGATTCAGGAGAAATACAATAGGTTAGCACAAGAAACAGAAATAGAGTATGTTTGGAGAATTTCATTAACAGGGAGATTGAATTCTGCTCTCAGAAGAGGAAGCACAAGGGTATTGGGGGCCTGGAGTGTTTCTGACAACTAATGATCAAAGAGAACTGTGGTCATTACTTCAACAAACCACGTTTTGGGCAGGGAGGGGTGGACCCTTTAGAAAGGGGAGACCCATTGTGCACTGAAACCCCCACTGTATCACTTAACTGAAAGTTTGGAAAAGTCTGCCAGCGTCTGGCTAATGCACACCTGGAACGTAGTTCCCCAACAGCCTTCCCTGATGTCATTAAATGCAAACCCTGACAGGATGACTGACCTGATACAGGGTCTTCCTGACACACTGAAACTGTGTACAGTGCAACTGCAAGACCATTTAAGGGACGCACTAACCCCGGATAAGGTGGCGGTGAGGGTGAGGTGTGGTCCCCAAAGAGGTCCATCCATGACTTGGGGAAAGGTGACTCAGGAACTGATCATTTATTGGAGGAGAATGCATCTGATGGGGGGAGTCACAGAAACAAAAGCTGCTCTATGTGGAACCACAGGTAAATCAATCTCCCCTGGGTGTCTCAGGGACCCAGAGAAACCTCTTCTGGGCTGAGGGAATTGAAAAGGGAATTCCCCAAGATTTAATGGATGGAATGTCTACCATGACCTTGGAAAAGCTTATGAGGACATTGAAGACACTCCTTAAAATGAACTGCCTGCTCCGAGGAGCAGGAGGGTGGAGCTCCAAGCCCTGTGGGCAATTATGACTATCGTCCTTGAGACACCTATTGCTTCTGAGGGAGATCTGAGTGACCTGAGAGCACTGAACAAGACCCACCATCCCTGATAAGTGAGCCTTCCTTCCTCCCTTCCTCCCTTTTCCCTCCCTCCCTCCCTCCCCCCCTTCCTCCCCCCCTTCCCTCCTTCGTTCCTCCCTTCTCTCTTTCTCTCTCTTTCTCTTTCTCTCTCTTTCTCTCTCTTTCTCTCTTTCTTTCTCTTTCTCTCTCTTTCTCTCTCTCTCCCTCTATTCCATCTGTATCAAACTGAGGACATGTATCCAGTAATGCAAACAGACTCCTATTTCAATAACTCCTCTGTAATTTTGTTTGTACTGAGGTCCAGATGAGGTGTCCAAATCAGTAGTTTTTATAAATTTGACTTATTCTAAAAATATAAATAAACTTACTTTAATTTTCATGATATTTTTATTTAAGCATAACAAATTAGTTTGGTACAGAAGCATAGAAATTCAGTGGCATATCGGATATCATCTTCTAGTAACCTGAACTTCCAGTTGCTGCTCCAAAAGGAACAGATCTCTCAAATGTTCTATGTGGCATCTGTCATCCTTGTGAAAACACCTCTGATCTCTTGTATACAACACATCTAAAAACTTGTTTTTCAGCACTGAATCACAGCTGGTATGTGATTTTTTGAATACGTCACAAAAGGGGGTAGGAGGCTGTACATGTGAAGGAAGAACATGCAAATCTGGGAAATCCTTTCTTAAGAACATTTGAAATCATATCAATATCTCATCTGATGAGACAATGTCCTGCTTTCTGTTTTCAAGGTTTTGTCCTGTAACTCTGGCTGTGAACAATCAAATGAATGTTAAGATTTAGCCTCTGTTTATAATTAGAAGATCCACACAAACCAGTACATATTGAATATATATAAGTATGTAAACCTACATACTTATATACATACACATATATACAAATACATAGATATACCAACATAATGCAAAAACCTTTACTCCATAAAGCATAAGAGGAAATCATGTTGTTTCTGGCATTTCCTAATTTAGCTACCTATAAATTATAATATTTATGCTTAGTTTTGGAAAGGTCTGTTCACAGAGCAGAAGCTGGGAAGCTGCAGTGTGATATGCAATCAAGGTACCTCCTGTAAATGTTAAATATATTTCCTTATTATGTGGAATTGTGGAATTGTTTTGGGATGCTGTCTGACTGACATACTGTAATCACTGAGAGGAATCATAGTTATTTAAAAATATATATGCACACAGGTCAAATAGAGAAACAGTTCATTGAACACACAATTGAAAAGGTTTCTGCATCCTATTTAGCTTAGTTTTTGTATTGTTGTACATTTTTTGCCTGTACTATGGAATTAGTATCTGTTGATTTTTGGTAGTGTTTTGTTCATTGATTTACTGCAGTTTTTAGGGACTTCAGAGAATAACATTCTTTTGCCTCAGGCTATGTAGTGGTAATACAGCTGTTCTACAGTTTCTGCAAAAGACTACCTAATTTAAAAGCAAAAGTTAGTCACAGAAACCTGCAGTTTCAAAATAGTTGACTTACCAAAATGTTGAGGTCCAGGTATTTATTCGGGAGCCATACTGGGAGTCTTAAAAATCTGAAAACAACAAAAAAAAGCACACACACACAAAAAAACAAACACAAAGCAAACAGACAAACAAACAAACAAACAAACCAAAACAAACCCTGCAACAACAACAACCAAGCAAAAAAACCCAAACATCACATATGCTATGTTTCCGGTTTCCATGCAGAAAAACAGCTCAACAAACTTCAGGAGTACATAGCACACCTTTGAAAGGTAAACTACACAGTGAGAAAAAAATGTGTAAAGAAGGACTAATATGCATGTATTTGAGTTGGGTGTATGAACCAGCTGGCATAAAATAGGCATGCCAGGAATACATATGTTTTTCCTTACCAAAGTATTATCTATGATTTCCTTGTTTTCCTTTATATTTTCAGTATAAGCAAATGCCATATGGGATGTTGAAAGCTTTCGATGGAGTCTGACAAGCTGAATTCTATGAATGCTTCTCTGTGAGGTGAGGAATATTAAGCGTGTAGAAAAGCAAGTCTGTAAAATTTTCACTTTGTCTTTTCATTTTGTTTAATCTCTATATTCATAGGTATATTGTATTTGGCCCACAAACAGTGCCAGAGCTAAGTGCCAGCATTCCCTCAGTAGATATCTGTTTGTTCCCTTGGAGAAGAAGACATAAAACATAAGCTAGTATCTTTTATTGAACAGAGTGAATGAATTAATGCCTTGACAACATTTATATTTGCTTGATCATTGAAGAACTGGTAAGAATCAGGCAGAGATGGAAAATGTTGATTTCTCTTCACACGGTGCGAAGGATAACCAATCTTATTTTACTTTTCAAGTCAGTTACTTGTTTCAAGTCCCTTTGCGGAGTACTTTTGCCCACACTTAAGGTGGCCTTAATTAAATTTTGTTTCCAACAACTCCTCAAATAATTAAAGTATGTAGAATTAAAGGATCTTCACTTTTAAAATGCAGTGCTTACACATGGGTCTAATGTGATTTTTAAAAGCTACATTAAGTCACATCTTTCTTTGAATATCCCCATGGAAATCAAACTTGAGATAGGGCAAGTATTTTCCAGTACAAGCTATTCAGGTATCTGACGATTTAAAGTAATCCTCTGAGTTGTTCATTTAACAATCACTTCTCTCTTATCAGTGATGCAAAATTACTTCACAGTATCACAGTATGTTTGGGATTGGAAGGGACCTCGAAAGATCATCTAGTCCAATCCCCCTGCTGGAGCAGGAACGCCTAGGAGAGGTCGCATAGGAATGTGTCCAGGCGGGCTTTGAATGTCTCCAGGGAAGGAGACTCCACAACCTCCCTGGGCAGCCTGTTCCAGTGTTCTGTCACCCTCACTGAGAAGAAGTTCTTTCTCAAATTTAAGTGGAACCTCTTGTGTTCCAGCTTGATCCCATTACCCCTTGTCTGATCATTGTTTGCCACTGAGAAGAGCCTGGCTCCACCCTCATGGCACTCACCCTTTAGATATTTATAAACATTAGTAATGTCACCCCTCAGTCTCCTCTTCTCCAAACTAAAGAGACCCAGCTCCCGCAGCCTTTCTTCATAAGGGAGGTGCTCCACTCCCTTAATCATGTTTGTTGCCCTACACTGGACCCTCTCCAGCAGTTCCCTGTCCTTCTTAAACTGAGGGGCCCAGAACTGGACACAGTATTCCAGATGGGGTCTCACCAGAGCGGAGTAGAGGGGAAGGAGGACCTCTCTCGATCTACTGACCACCCCGCTTGTAATACACCCGAGGATGCCATTATCCTTCCTGGCCACAAGGGTACAGTGCTGGCTCATGGTCATCCTGTTGTCCACCAGGACCCCCAGGTCCCTTTCCGCTACACTGCTCTCTAATATGTAATTTCCCAACCTATATTGGAACCTGGGGTTGTTCCTGCCCAAGATGCAGGACTCTACACTTTCCCTTGTTAAATTTCATCAGGTTATCCCCCGCCCAACTCTCCAACCTGTCCAGGTCCTGCTGGATGGCAGCACAGTCTTCTGGCGTGTCAGCCACTCCTCCCAGCTTAGTGTCATCAGCAAACTTGCTCATAGTACACTCAATTCCCTCATCTAAATTGTTAATGAATATATTGAATAATATTGGCCCCAGTATTGACCCCTGAGGCACTCCACTAGATACTGGCCTCCAACTGGACTCCGCACCGTTGACCACCACTCTCTGGCTTCTCTCTTTAAGCCAGTTTGCAACCCACCTCACTACTCTATTGTCTAGACCACACCTCCTCAATTTAGCTGTGAGGATGCTGTGAGAGACTGTGTCAAAGGCTTTACTGAAGTCAAGGTAGACCACATCCACCGCTCTGCCATCATCCATCCACCTTGTTACATTCTCATAAAAGGCTATGAGGTTAGTCAAACATGACTTACCCTTGGTAAAGCCATGCTGACTGCCCCTAATGACCCTCTTATCCCTGATATGCCTTGAGATGACACCAAGGACAAGCTGTTCCATTACTTTCCCAGGGAGAGAGGTGAGGCTGACCGGTCTATAATTACCCGGGTCCTCCTTCTTGCCCTTTTTGAAGACTGGAGTGACATTTGCTTTCCTCCAATCCTCGGGCACCTCTCCCATTTCCCAAGACTTGGTAAAAATGATGGAGAGCGGCCCAGCAATGACTTCAGCCAGCTCCCTCAGCACCCGCGGATGCATCCCATCTGGACCCATGGATTTATGGATGTCCAGACTATTTAATTGCTCCCTAACCCAGTCCTCATCGACTAAAGCAAACTCCTCCATTGACCTGGCTTCATCCGGAGTCTTAGGGGTACAGGGTTCCCCAGGACAGCCTCCAGCAGAGTAGACAGAGACAAAGAAGGCATTCAGCAATTCTGCCTTCTCTGTGTCTTCTGCCACCAGGGCACCCACCTCATTCATCAGTGGGCCTACATTGCCTCTGGTATTAGTTTTATCTGCTATGTATTTGAAAAAGTTCTTCTTGCTTGTTGAAGTCTACTCACAAAATGATTAAAACATTTAAGACATAATAACAAACACAAAATGATAAATAGTGAAAAACTAAAAATGAAGCATTAATATTCTCTTCTCATGAATAATGGCATTTGTATGAAGTATAGCCACAAATTCATTGCATGGTTAAGTGTTGAATTATTTCTCAAACTAAGGATGTCTAGATGTCTTCACATTTACACTAAAAGAAGTGGGCTGTGGTAGAACTATAACATCTGCCTATTAAAAATTTTTTTATAACTCTTTTCCTTAAGCCCAAGCAAAGTTAAATATTTGCCTTTTGTTTTCTCTCATTTCCGTTTAATTTTAACTTTATCTTGCAGAATTTATTTGAAATGCTGATGGACAATTCCAGACTGTTATTTCTAAGTCTTCTTTTTTTTTTTTTTTTTTTTCTAGTGACTGTTTCAATATATTACCTTGCAGCTAGCATATGGATTTTTTTGGATCAGTCACTCATTAATTCAAATAACTATTTCCTGTTAATGTGGTTCTTCTACATTATCTTAGCTGCAGAAACAGTACAGCTGTAATGTAAAGACAACATCAAGTAGAAGTCTTTTACAGTCAACAGAAAAAATGAGGAATACAAAATGAACAGAAAATTATACACCAGTACTGTGAATGGCAGAGAACATGAAAACTACAACCTTCTAAAACTCTTGATTTGGTGTGTTTTTTAATTTGTTTTACAAGACAGTAGATAAGAGTTTCTTCTGTTTAAAAAATACAGAAGGAAAATTCTTTATATTTCTTAAGACTACATTATGGAAGAGTTGTGTGAATTATCTTGGACTAAAGGTTTGAACATTTTCATCAATAATAATCCATTCAATATGCAATAGTTTGAATGTGATCAGTCTGTACAGAAATGGCCAAGAAATGAGTAAAGTATGGTTCATTTGCCACAAGAATATTTCTGTATTTGATAATACTGCGTGGGAATATTTCTCTATTTGTTAGTATTGTGGATTTTTACATCAGAAAAGATTGTCCAATTTTGGGAGGCTCAGAGTAGAAGTTACGCAATCCAATGGAAAGAAAGGCCATACTACCTAGAAACAAAATGTGCAACAGTAGCAGAATAGCTAAACAAAACAGAGCAAAATTTTGAAGATACAGCTGTGGCCAGGGTAGCAGGGAACTTTGACACCTGCTGAGGCCCTCTGCTGCTGATTTCAAAGGTGACAGAGACTGGCTTTTGAGCAGGGCATTCTAGTTGATTCTTTCCTGGCACATTGTTTTACTGCTGCAACTAATAGATGAGAGTTGTGATTTTAAGCACTGCTTTGAGAGGAACTCATTTCCCTGTGAAGGCAACACCCACTTTCCCAGCCCCACACATTTATCCTCTTGGTGGCAGAAACTATTGCCACTGCTCTGTAAACAAAATCACAGAATCAAAGAATGGTTAGGGCTGGAAGAGACCTCTGCAGATCGTCTAGTTCAACCCACCTGCTAAAGCAGGTTCTTCTACAGTAGATTGGACAAGAATGTGTCCAGGCAGGTTTTAAATGTCTCCAGAGAAGGAGACTCCACAGCCACTCTGGGCAGCCTGTTCCAGCCCTCTGTCAATCTAAACATAAAGAAGTTTCTCCTAATATTCAGATGGAACCTCCTATGCTTCAGTCTGTGCCCATTGCCCATCATCCTTGGGCACCACCTTGCCCATCCATCACTGGGCACCACTGACAAGAAGTCTGGTCCCATCCCCTTTGCATGCACCCTTGAGATATTTAGCAAACATTGATGAGATCCCCTCTCAGCTCCTACTTCTCCAGAATGAACAGCCCCAGCTCTCTTAGTGTCTTCTTATAAGACAGGTGCTCTAGGCCCTTAATGATCTTGGATCCAATACTGACCCCTGGGGAACTTCACTAACTTAAGGCCTCCAACCAGCCTCTGCACCATTCATCCAACCCTCTGAGCTATACCATCCAGCCAGTTCATGATCCATCTCACCGTGCATTCATCCAGCCTGCACTTTCTGAGCTTACTTATGAGGATATTGTGACAGACAGTGTCAAAAGCCTTGCTGAAGTCAAGGTAAACAGCATCCACTGCTCTTCCCTCATCTACCCAGGCAGTCATACCATCATAGGCTATCAGGCTGGTCAAACATGATTTCCCTTAAGTGAACCCATGCTGCCTACCCCTGCTAACCTTCATTTCCTCCACATGTGTGGAGATGACATTAAGAATGAGTTGTTCCATCATCTTTCTAGGGATGGAGGTGAGGTTGACTGGCCTATAGTTTCCTGGGTTATCCTTCTTGCTTTGTTTGAAGATTGGAGTGACACTGGCTTTCCTCCAGTCTTCAGGCACCTCTCCTGTTCTCCAAGACCTTTCAAAGATGACGGAGAGTGGCTTTGCAATAACATCTGCCAACTCTCTCAATACTAGTGAGTGCATCCCATCAGGCCCCATGTATTTGTGGAGGTTGAGGTTGTCTAAACGATCTCTAAAATGATCCTCCTCTAACAATGGAAAGTCTTCCTTTTGCCAGACTTTATCTCCTCTATCTATGGGTCTGGAATAGCTGGGGGGTGGTTTTAGCAGTAAAGACAGAAGCAAAGAAGACATTCAGTAACCCTGGCTTCTTTGTATCATCTGTCATGAGGGCACCCACCTCATTCAGCAGTGGACCTACATTTTCTCTAACCTTTGTTTTGCTGCTGATGTACTTGAAGAAGTCCTTCTTGTTGTCTTTGACATCCCTGGACAGATTTACTTCCACGCGCAGCTTTGGCTTCCTCCCCACATCCTTCCATACTCTAACAGCCTCTTTGTATTCCTCCCAGGTGGTCAGTCCCTTTTTCCATGTTACATAAACATCCTTCTCCACCTGAGTTTTGACAAGAGCTCCTTATCCATGGTGGCCTCTTACTCCCTTTACTTCATTTCTTCCTTACAGGGTTGCATTGGTCTTGGGCTTGAAGGAAGTGATGTTTGAATACCAGCCAGCTCTCTTGGACCCCTCTACCTCTAGAGCCCTATCCCATGAGATTCTTCAGGCAGGACCTTGAAGAGGCCAAAGTTTGCTCTGCTGAAGCCCATAGTTTTAGTCCTACTTATTGTCCTGCTTCCTTCATGCAGGATCCTGAACTTCACCATCTCATGGTTGCTGCAGCTGAAGCTTCCCCCAACCATGACATCTCCAACCAGTTCTTGGTTTGTTACGATAAAGTCCAGCAGCACGCCTCTCCTCCTTTGCTCCTCTATCATCTGTTGTCTTCAGTGGTCTGTAGGAACCTCCTGGACTGTGCATTTGTAGCTGTGTTGCCCACCCAGCAGATGTCAGGGTGATTGAAGTCTCTCATGAGAACCAGGGCATGGGATCATGAGGCTACTTCCAGCTGTCCAGAGAAAGCCTTATCAACTTCCTCTTCCTTATCACATGACCTGTAGTAAACACCCACAACTGTGTCCCCCTTCTTAGCTTGTCCCTTAATTTTTACCCATAAGGATTTAACTCATTTGTCATCCTACCTAGGCAGACCTCAAAACATTTGAGTTACTCTCGCACATAGAGTGCAACTCCTCCACCTTAATTTGCTGCTCTGTCTTTCCTAAAAATTACATAGCCTTCTATGACAACATTCCAGTCATGTGAGCTGTCTCACTATGTCCCTGTAACAGCAATGGGATCATGGTCCTGTGAACATCTATAGATCTCTAATTATTTCTGTTTATTCCCAATGCTGTGCTCATTGATGTACAGACACTTAGGGAAGTACTCAAACATATGGGTTTCTCATGAGGTGTGCTGAAAGATCCACCACAGCCATGTGCTCCCTTGAGGTGATTAGTCTTCTGGTTCTCATCTTGGGAGGCAGCTAAGGAATATTTGTCACTGCTGTGGCTGATTTGGCATATTCCCCATTTGGATGTGGTTACATGACCATCACCACTTTGGACCCCACCCCCAAGCTCATCAGTTTAGAATCTGCTTCACCTCACCCTTCTGTGCTTGGTGCCTCATCTCACAGCATGTCACAGGTAAGCCTGATTACATTAGTTTAGAGGCCTGTCAATGAGCCCTGCCAGCTTGCATGCAAAGACCTTCTTCCCCTTATGTGTAAGGGGAACTCCATCCAATGCTAAAAAACCCTGGGCTTTGTAGGCCATCCCATTATCACAAAAGCCAAAATTGTGGCAGTGGCACCAGCCACAGAGCCATGTAAAAACAGAGTGCACCCATCTGTTTCTTCTAATGTCACTGCCTATAACTGGGAGAGGAGAAAATCACTGGTGCTCCTGATTCCCTCACTAATCGTCCCAAGGCCCTGAAGTCTCTTTTATTGTTCTTGGATTAAGGGTCTCAACCTCATGGCCACCCATCTGGAAGACCAATAATGGATAGTAGTCTGTAGGCCATATCAGACTAGGAAGTTTCCTGGCAATGTCCTTGACTAGGGCCCCGGGAAGGCAGCAGACTTCCCTAAGAGGAGGGTCCCTCTGGCATATTGGACCATCTGTACCCACTAAAAGGGGGCAACTATATCCCTTCTTTCATTTCTTGTAGAGGCAGTTGTAATACAACCTGTAGGCCTTTCAGATTGTGTGAGCACCTGTGATGTAGATGGTGTAGATGGTCCTTTGTTTTCATTGGCCATTGGCTGACCTTCCACTTCCAAAGCCTCGTACCTATTGTATAGAGGCATGTGGGGGGGAAAGGGGCAGGGGGGAAGGGGCAAGGGGATGCTTTGCCTCCTGCCTTCGGTATGAACTGGTTTCCATCCACTCGCTTCCCTTGACCTTCTTCAGTCAGTTGTGGGAAGGTTAATGGACTCTCTTGGTCTTGGTTACAGGGTGGTGGCCTTTCAAGTCTCAGAGAGACCAGAGCTTTATCCCACCAGTCTTTTTCCTTCTCCACCTCTGTGATGCTTCTCAAACTTTCTACCCCTTTTTTTATTTCTACCACTAGAAGGACCAGGTCATCTACCTGGTCACACCTCACACAGCTGTTGTCTCTCTTACGATTCCGTGCCAGTGTCTGTCATTCCCTGCTGCCCAAGGTCTGGATGGCTGCATGTTTCCATGGCAGCTTTGTGTATGTTGCTGTCTCCTTCATGGCAAATGCAGGGGACTTACCTTTACTCCGGGTGGCTATCATAAGAAGGCTCCTACTGCATGGATGATAACCACTAACTGCACTAATCTATTGAGCTACCAGAGCTTCTTCGTTCTTCCTGCTCACCCTTATGCATGAACTACCACATAAACTGTCTCACTCTTGTTTGCTGGTCCTGTTCACTACACTCCTGGTTGCCTGTGCTCCCTAGGGGCCATTTAAATCTCCTGGCACACCCCCCTCCACATCAGCCTCTCTCACAAGAACTGCTGCTTCTCAGTGCAAATGCCAGAACCGCCTCTTCCTCACATCTTCCTGACTCTGAGAAGCCCATTTTCTACCCCAGTCTAGTGCTCAGCCACACGAGCTAGCTGCTGCTTCCTCTGTGTGCCTCACTGACTGACTGCGGAGAACAGTGCTGACTGACTCTACGAAGAACAGAAGAATCACAGAAACAAGTAGAAATATAACCAATTTTTTCTTGGGGCTTTATATACTTCTGCTGCTTGCCTGCAGAGATTTGAAATGTTTTGGTACAATTTCTTATTCAGCATATGAAGTGCTAGATGTTACAGAAACCATTTAATGAGAAATGTGGAAATGGCACTGGGAGCAACCACTCTCCTAATTTTGAAAATACATCTTGCTTTTGAACAGTAAAGAATCTTTTGCAGTTGAAAGGGGGATCACTCAATGCAAGGATACAACATGTAAAAAATCAGATAATTGTGTGTTTATGTGCTTAAGAATAAATGATTTGAGAAAATCAACGAGCAACATATCTTAAAAATATGGGAAAAGTAGATGAATACTCAAGCAGAATGAGAAATAGTCAGGAGAAGTGTATATGCAATGAAGAGGTCAAAGGAGTTTCAAAGTTGATTTATTTATTTATTTTCTGAGATTCTACTAGAAGGCTTATTCCTGGCAGATTCCTGAGGGTGAAGTCACAGCCCATAGCAACTATTAATTCAGTTAGGTGAATTTCAGATCATACGGTTGTTAAAATAAAGGTACAATAATACATAGGAATTTTATCTTTTTTAAACCAACATCTCTGTCTGTATATTTTATGAAAATAGTGATGGATTATGGTGGTTCAGGGGTCTGATTGTGACATACAGCCTTATGAAACATACATGCATAAGGAAATATAATAGCCGTGATCTCTCTAGGGAAGGCTTGTTCCGTATAAAAGTTTGTTTCAGAATAACCGTACTTTTAAATCGTAATTTTGCTAGAGATAGTCATGCTAGAAGAGGCATAAGTTCCCAATGCTCTTCATCTTCACACCATACTGTGGGGTTGTACAGCCAGAGCATTATCACCAGGAGTCACGGGTGTAGCATAGTGTGTACTGACTCATCATATGAAATAATATGACAGCCAAGTTGAGATGAAGAGTAGAAAATGGAGACGTACCGTTGTCAATGTCTGTTTACACACTCACTATGTGAAAGAGACTTTTTTCTAATTACAAATCTACTTGGATGTGGTTTTCTGTCAGTTGCACATCTGCAAATGGTGACTGAATTGCATGCTGAAGAATGAGGTTTGGGTTTCAGAAAAGAAAAAGATGGAATCTCCATCTGTGCTGCTGGCACTTTAGAGTGGGTGTACTCAGTGGAAAGAGAGGGAAAAGGAAGGACTGTATGGCAAGAGTAAATATGGAAAAAATAGGATTCAAAGAAATCAAGGTAAAACAGCCTCTGTGTAACTGTACCTCAGTGATGTGGCTAAAGAATAGTCACACTAAGGGGGTGTTTATGTGGCATATTTCTTCCTGGGTTCTCATGACTAATCACTCCCAGGTGTATTTCTACATCAATGTGACCATTTTACTTATAGTAAGCTGATCTAGCTTGAGTATTTCTGCACATTGTCCAGTTCAATTTTGCTGAATTGCATCTGGATTTCTCCGTTTCTCTTGGAACAAAAAAACCTACATATATTTTGCTACATGTATCCTTAAACTACACTTTGTGGAGAAGTTATTGGCTGTGTTTCATAAAACAGCACTCAAACCAAAACCTAAAGTTTAGATGACTGTTCAAATTGCTTCAAAAATTTTAACTAAATATGTTTAAAGAAGTTCTGTAAATATAGTTCTCTCCCCTGTTTCTGAGGTGTCACCATATACCCAGGTATCATTGATAGCTAGAAAAGTGAAATTTTCCACGTTAAGTTTGTAGTTCTTGCTGAAGGTAACATGTTGCTATTACAACAATTAGTGGATAAAAAGTCTTACAGTCAGATTTGGTAACCAGTATTTTTCTTTCATCTTTATCAGTAATATTGGTAGTCACCAGTATTCAGTATAGCATAGCATTGTATAGCTTAGAACAGTATAGTACAGTACAGTATAGTATCTCTTTTGCATTGTGTTTAAAGTGCAGAACTCCTCTGCCATGTCTACAATCAGATTGTCTTAGAAAGTATTTCAAAGGGTCATACAGTAAGCTAATAGTTGCTTTGTTTTCTGTTGCTGCCTTACTAGGTTACTTATCATACCTGTTTTATTGGACACAGGCAAATTCTTTATCTGTAAACGTTTATTTCGGTTTTGTAAAAGTGCATGTTAGCTTCTATATGAGCCATATGCAACACAAATAATTGACCATTAAGCTACTTAAACATCAGTCATTTGTATGATTCCTATTGGAAAAGTAAGTGATGACAAAGTGTCTGTTTTCAGCTATAATCCTAATTTTGTTTGTCTATTGGCACAAAATGGCACAATACATGCAGTGCAAATGCATATCTTGATATTACCTCTAAGTTTCTGTCTTGGAGACAAAATTCATCTCTAGTCTGTCTCAGATATGCAGGACATCATGCACATCATCACAATACTATCCTTCTGCTTACCTTCTTTGAGTACTTTGATCAGTGTTACAACAGTTATTGAAATGTTCAAGAGCCAAAATCTCAGTACCTCCTCACAGCTGAAACTTCTTTAAGTGAATAAAAAAGCACCTCATATTTCTTACCCATCTTTTCAAGCTAATGTAAAATATGTATGACATTTTTTCATTTATTTATGATTGATAAATTATTTTTGCAGCTCTGAATATAAAAGATTTCTTATTGAGAATTTTGATTCTGGAGCAGTCAGTCACATGTATCAGACCAAATTATTGACTTTCAAAACTGTCTAGCCATCAAAAATGCTATATTTTCCTCTGTTGTTTTCACTTAAGATTAAATGTTTGTATTCAAACTGGTGTTGGCCACCTGCAAATTTGAGAGGCTCATCAATGTTGCATAGAAAGATGACTCAAAAGCATGACTCTTGGTTCCAAGGGAGGCAGCAAAGAATTAATGCCCTAATTTCATCAACTAAAAGGTGCCTTTGGTGAAGTACTTTCTCTGTGCCAACTTTATACTCAAAGAGGGATACTTTCTTGAAGCAAACTGACATTCAAGCTCAGTTTCTATGGCTATGTTCTTGATGTTCTTGTTTAGGAAACAAAGTGAAAAAGGTCCTCACTGAGTTTTCTAAAAGTGCTCCACATTTGATGAGTGCATCAATTTCTCTGACCATGCTTCTCAAGCATTCACATCACACACAGATGAGCAGACCAGGCCAATGCGTTTCAATTTTGTTCACTGGAAAAAGTAGCATAACAGCCAAACATACCTTCTCTGATGTCAAGAAAAAATGTTAATTTGAAAAAAAGATGTATGTGGCGTTTGCTATTTTGTAGTTGAAATATATTCTGCCACACAAACAATAATTTTCCACCTTCATTTGTAGTTTTACAATGGAAATTCTTGGGTTCAAGTCTAATCTTTCAGGTAACAGAAAGATTTATACTTGCAGTATTTCTGTATTAATCTAGATTAGACCCAAAGTCATGCACATGAAACAAAATGTTGAAAGGTTATAACTTAGTTCTTAACACAAATGAAAAAGCATTTAAAGATAAACAGATAAATAGCATCTAATCAATTATTGAAATTATATGTTTATAAAAATCATATTTGTTTCAATGTATCTGCCTTCCTGCACAGCTTTACAGAAAACCACAGAGAAATCTTCAAGAAACCATTTAGTAATAGATATATATTGGTATAATGCCATTAGTAGAATCATTTTTAATACCATTTATTTTTATAGTGTTCTAAAAAGATGTCTTGATGCAGACAAAAATCTTCCAAAATCAATAAATTTGCAAGGCTCCAGCTGAAGTACTTTAATTTTCTGTACTTTGTAAAGTGGTCACAGAAGTTAACTACTGATGAAGTCTCACAGTATGATGATGTGAATCCATCAACACTAAGCAAGGGAGGCACATGTGCTGTGAGTTTAGACCTAGAGCTCAGAGTAATGGTGCATGCATATCTGAGAAGCCCTTGGTTTGTGAGCTACAGCACAGAAAGAAGGATGGTTTCCTGGGAAAGTTTTGCAAGAACACTTTAAAGACCTGTTTGATTGATTGCAATTTGCCTCCCAATATCTAACTGCAAACAGGGGAGGGTAGCTGAGGTATGAAACTTTACTAGCTCTTGGAATTAAAAGAAAATGGGGATGGAAAAATGTACAATGTGGAAGAGTCAGTGTATAAGGAATTCTGTGGTCTGTACCAGAAGAGCTTATAAGGCTATTTACCACTTTCATATTTTCATATTTTTCCAGTCAAGCTTCCAGGGTTAGTATATTTCAACCTACTGTCATAGCTCATAACAGCTGAAGAGAGAAGAAACAGTGGACTGAATGCTCAGAAATATTCAGAGTGTAAGGAATCTTCTGCAAGCTACAAATAGAGTAAAAAGAGCTGAAAAGAACCTTAACAGCTTGACAGTGGACTGTGGTATAGGTCAAGCTGCAGTAGATATTGAGTCCTCTTACTCTTTGCCTGCTGTTGATGTCGAAATACAGGATATGTATTTAGAGATATGAGCACGTTGATGAAAAATCAAGCTGATTGTTACCATCTAGCCTTTTTTAGTGGGACTAAGAATAACCATAAATATTTCAAGCACAATTGACCACTGAGAGATTTATTGCAGCTCTCATTCCTCGTGTATGTGAAGTTCAATGCCATAACTTGATGATTTCCTTATTTGTCACTCTGGGACAAGAAGACCCAAAGCCTTTAGGCTGTGCAGGATTATTTAAGAAGACTAGAAAACCAGAAATTAGGACTCTTAACACTTTTTAAATTGCCTGACTCCAGTTTTCCATTCCAGCACTGGATAACATGACAGCAAGATAGCTCAGGTGTTCCTGCACTGTGGGATCCTACCTAAAGCTGCTGTGGTTTGACTTCCAGAGTTTGCTATCCACATGGAGGTCCAGCTGGTGCTTCAGCCCCTCTCTGTGTACCACTCTGGAAGACCAAGAGATGCTTCACTCTGAAGAGGAACAGCCTCTTCTGAAAACAAGGGAGCAAAACACCTTTCCCCTCTCTGCATCTTGGCAGAGCAACCCTTAGGGCCAGGCAAACCTATGTGGTTTGTCTTCCCACAGACCAGCCTCCTTTAGGTCCCCATAGGGGTGAGGCACTCCTTCAAGTGCATCTTGAGGTGAAGCAAGCGTGGGGAGAGTTTTTTTGCTGTGGGGTATATGTTTTTGTGCCTGGCAGAGCTGATGCTCACCCATGAATGGCAAAGGTCAGCAGCTGTTCTTCAAAGGCAAGTCATGCACAGCTCTGAAATTAAAATAAGTTTTAAAGTTTTTTGTGAAGCCTGTTGACAAAAGCAGCCACCCCCTTTTGAGACTAACATTTACAGAGGCCTCTGTCTGAATTTAGTGATAGTGACAAACTTCAACTCAATCTATTAACAAATTCAGGTCGTTGTCACTCAAGGAAATAAAAAAGAAAGAAGGAAAAAAAGAAAATACTTAGTTTATTGTCATAAAGCTAAATATATCACGCTATTTAAATGTGCTACTGTGAAAGTAACTTATCCTTTCACTAAATATATTTTTAACTTGTGAGTAATGTTGACATTAACACTCATTGTTAACAACTGTAAAGAAAAACATTAGCAATTTTTGTGCTAATATCCATGAAGGAAGTGTTTCATTAATTGAAATTTGAGGTAGTATTCACAACTAAGCTTTTTATGATGATCAGCTATCTATTATTTTTGTGTATTTGTGTGCTTTTTTTTCAAACCTTATTAAAAAGTGTTGTGTAGGAAATAATAGGCTTAATTTATCTACTTTGAACAACTAGAATAAGAATTTTTAAAGAAAAACTAAGTTTTAACCCATGGAAAACTTTTCCTTACTATAAAGCAAATAAAACAATGTGGTCATTGGTTCCAGACAGCAAGGGTTCAAGAGGGGAAAGTGCTGCTTGACAAACTTAATTTCTTTCTATGACAAAGTTACCCACCTACTTGGCCAAGGGAAGCCAGCTGATGGAGGAGAAGCTGTTGGCACTCTTGAGGGCAGAGAGTCCCTGCAGATTAGAGAACTGGCAAGTCACCAACCACATGAACTTTAACAAGGGCAAGTGCCAGATTTTGCATCTAGAACACAGCAACCCTGTCTGTACATACAGACTGGGGAAGGAGAAGCTGGAGACCAGTCCTGAGGAGAGGGATCTGGGGGTTCTGGTCAATGGCAAATCGAACACGAGCCAACAGTGTGCCATGGCAGCCAAGAGGGCCACCCATGTCCTGGGGTGTATGAAACACAGCATTGCCAGCCGGGCGAGGGAGGTGATTGTCCCGCTCTGCTCTGCACTGGTGCGGCCTCACCTGGAGCACTGTGTGCAGTTCTGGGCCGCACAGTATAAAAAGGATATAAAGCTGCTGGAGAGTGTCCAGAAGAGTGCCACGAAGTTGGTGAAGGGTTTAGAGGTGAAGCTGTATGAGGAGCAGCTAAATTCACTGGGTTTGTTCAGCCTAAATTTAGTTTAAGATGTATGTACCAGGAAAAATGGGACAACACTGGTCAACTTCAAAAGTGGGAACCTCAGCAAAGCAAGAGCTTTGCTTTTCTTGCAGGCATTGTTGCTAGGATGTGAACCTTCCTGAAGCAGGTTATTAAGTCAGCTTTGTGGAGCTCTGTAAAAGTCTTCTTTCAAGGATAAATGATGTAGAAGTGAAAAGGACAGAGGTCCTTGTTTGAGAATGAGTAAATAGCCAGAGGAATCGTAGTTAGTTGGAAATAAATCTTGATAATTAGCTTGGAAATATCTTGTGAAGTACATACCAGCAGCTTATGATGAATGAGATAGAGAAAAGGCAATGAATAATACTTGGGGGAAAAAAAAAAAAAAGAAAAGAAAAATGCAACCTGAAAAACTCCTAAACTTGGAAAAGAATAGATATGGCAAGGCTGTTTGTGCTGGTTCTTACTGGTATAAAATTAAACTCTCTGTACCACAACTTTACATTTTCTAATTCTCACAAGTATAATTTTTATTTTCCTTTCTTTTTGCTTGTAACTGACCTTTTTAAAAGACAATCGACAGTAGATATGAATTAATTGACTGTTATTTTTTATTCTGTTATTCATAAGCAATCACCAGCAAATCTGTTTCAGAATTCAAAAGATTCTGCATTCTTTCCTCTTCAACATCCTAGACATATTGCACATTTGAGGATCTGGTTGCAGTCGTCAAAGTGAAAAACAAGAAATGTGAGAAACATTATAGCACCAAAACACCCACTCTATCCCATATCAGGGTTTCTATCAAACTGACAGAACTGTCTTTGACAAGGGATGCTTTGGTTTCCATAATGTTAGTGACTGTTTTGGATAAAATACTCCCATTCATGCCATGAAAATATATTACAAGTTTTATGATTAAGGCAAACAAGACTCTAGTGAACAGTTTTTCCACTTCTGATTGGGACTGTCCACATACTTTCTGAGGTCTGCAGAGTTAAAATTAGCTAAGTAAACACATTAACATGCTGATATTTTGTGGCTCTCTTGGAACATGCTTATGAGCAAATTATAATCCAAACCTATAGAAACTGTATTTCTGTACTTTATCCCTTGTCCAGTGCTCATATAATCCAGATTCATTGCTTCCATAGGTTAATTGCAAAATGACCATGACAATCTCTGAATCTTAAATACCGCAGAGTTCTTCACTTGCCTAATAAGTAAATTTTGGTTCTTGGAGGCAAGATGGCGTTTCAACTGTCTTTCAGCAAAACCAGATTTCTCTGTCTTCAAGGCAGAATTTTTCTACAGCTAAGATGAATTGTTGCTAAACTGTATAGCTATCCTTTAAGTTTTGGAGAAACTTGTAGTTTTCTGCAGTGTAGCAACTATTGTGCAACTTACTCATATGGTGTATTTAAGAAGGATAGAGTCTAATCCAGCAACTGACATCACAGATGTGTTTCAGGTTCACTTGCCTAGTGTTTCCATGGAACTATATTCTAGAGTATAAGTTAGTAATGGAAGATTTATAGAAATTAAATGAGAATACAAGAAAACCTAGGTCCAAAGTAATGAAACAAGAGGAAAAAAAAAATCAGTAAGCCATTAACTATGCAAATGTGTTCATATTAGTATGTTATGATTGTGAGGAGCATTCTAGGAATTCAATTACTACTTAATACAATAGCCTGTACCAATTTAATTAGATATCACTTAGCCTAGAGACACCAACTATTAAAAATTCTGTCTTGCTAATATTCATGTGATTAGTCCACACTTAAACTTGTGCATCACTGAGGTGTGAATCTAATCATTTGTTTGACCCCTTATGACCAAAGCGTAAAACATAAACTAATAAATATATACATGAATGCTTATTTGACTGTTTTCATTACCTGTACATTTTGTTGAATGCTTTCACACTTTGTGTTTCTGCTTGAATGTATTTGGTTTTAATTTACACAATGCTTCATTTGTTTGTTTGATATGAGACATGGATATGGATTTAACTGTGGATTTTAGTATCTTCCTTAAATCAAAATATGAATTAATGGTATAGTCCAATGGTATTCTTACAAATATTAGAAAAAAAAAATGCTGTGGGAAACGCCTAAGCATATTTGTTAAACACCAGTTAGTACACAAGAACAAATGTCTACATTATCCTGAGCATCTCTTGTTATACTAGATACTTTAAATTCTATTTACCTCTTCAAAATGAAAACATTTGATATCATCTGTGATGCATTTAGCAGCTGACATGGTGGGGCTCTAGATGCTCAGCAACTTCAAAGTTCATTGAAAGCCTTTTCCATCACTTGTCCCTATGACATTTGCAGGCCAGAACAAGCAGCTGTGAACTTCATATATTCACATCTTTACTCCTCAGCGATTATTGGAAGTGCGTTTGATGCAATGCACTACTGCTGACCCCGATTCTGTTCTTCCCTAAGATACATGTTACATATAAAAGAGATAATCCTAGCATTTAAATATCCCAAGGGAAGATAAACTAGAAAGATAACCAAAGCAGAACATACTGTCAGTCAGGCAACAAGTCAGCAAGTGTCTGCACATACTTTTGAAGTTTTCTGTCCTCTGTATGACTTCATTTGATAGTGTTTGCCAATATTTAAGTTAATCTTGTTAGAAAACTTAAATCCTACAGCTTGAAGTAACACACTTTACCCAAGCTACATAAATCATGTTTACACACATGGACTGTCTTGATTATCACCTTAGCTTGACTGAATATTTTCACTGTCCAGATTGTAACTGAACTGGCCATGCACACTGGAATACCAGGTAAATATATGTATAGAAAAATATAAAAATATTACCTCAAAACCAGAACATGTATCTCATCTTCATTTTTTCTTTATATTTTTTTTACTCAGATTGTCAGGGTTACTTAGATATCCAGATATCGCACTTCTACTGAAACCAATATATCTCTGAGAATCTGGACCAGTGCTATGTCTCCAATGCAGAAATTAGTAGTATAAACAGTATTTCGTTACACTACTACGCAATATAAGATTCTTTTACTCACTTGAGTAGGTGTTCATTTGAGCCTGAAAACCAGATAAAATGACAAAGGTTATTTGTTGTCCAGTGGCTGCAAAAAACAATATAAAGAAATATCTGTCTTAATGTAGGTACAATACAGGGTGTGCTTACTCTCTCTAAACTACATGTACACCTCCACCTCTGTTATATCAGTCATTTTTCTGCTGTACTCCTTAAGCTGGCTTTAGCAATCTTCAACTTTAAAACTTAGCATCCACCACTTTTAGGTCACAATTTTTTGATATAATCAGAGTATTGTAAATGGTTCTTGTTTTATGCACAACAAATCTCTTTAACCACCCTATACATCAGTGAAGCCTACATAGCTTGACTGGTAAACATATCAAAGCTGGAGAACTGCTGTCACAGCAGATGTTAAGATATAGATTTCAGTCCCCATTTTTCTCTGCTTGTTTATGAAGACACCATCTTTCAAAAAGTAAAAGCTTTTTTCCTTCCACTGTTTGTTTGATTACTCATTGGATGAATGAACTTGAAAACATGGCTTTTGCTCAGTTTTCCTACATTTTATCACTTTCTTCTGAAAAGGAACTAATAAAAAATTTGCATAGAAATGACTCAGAAGTTTTTGTTTTCTTTGACCATTTATATACTTTTCCTATAAGTGTTAAAAATTTTGGTACCAAGTCCCGCATATTAAAAATACTCTCAGCTGAAAGCAGTATCAGTGCAGGAAAACTGGAGGGCTTCAAGGCCTGTTGATATGTAGCACATATCAGAAATTGGATACTAGTGTTTTAAATGAGATAGGGAAATCAACACTGAAACTACCGGCAAATAAAAATTAAGAAATTAGGATATTAAGAACATTTAATAATGTAATTCTTAGTTACTGAGAATAATTTTTTTTAAGTGATTATTAACTTTTATGACTTACAGCAGAAGAGAAAGATTAAAAAAACCCATAAAGTTAATAGCTCATATTTACAGGTGTGTTGGTTTTGGCTGGGTTAGAGTTCATTTTCTTCATAGTAACTAGGATGGAACTATGTTTCAGATTTGTACTGAAAACAGCATTGATAATACAGGGATGTTTTTGTTACTGCTGAGCAGTGCTTACACTGCTTCAAGGCTTTTTCTGCTTCCCACACCACCCCACCAGCACAAAGCCTGGGAGTGCACAGAAGCTGGACACAACCAGGACAGCTGACCCCAACTGGCCAAAGAAATATTCCATGCCATACGATATAATGTTCAGTAATGTAAAACTAGGGGAAGAAGAAGGAAAGGGAGGATGTTTGGAGTGATGGCTTTTGTCTTCCCAAGTAACGCATGATGAAGTCCTGCTTTCCTGGAGGTGGCTTAGCACCTGCCTGCTGATGGGAAGTAGTGAATTAGTTCCTTATTTTGTTTTGTTTGCATGCACAGCTCTTGCTTTACCTGTTAAACTGTTTTCATCTGAGCCCATGAGTTTTCTCGGTTTTATCCTTCTGATTCTCTTCCTCTTTCTAACACATGAGGAGAAAGTGAATGGCTGTGTGATGCTTAGTTGCTGGCTGGGGTTAAAACATGACAGCAAGCTACACTGTAATTTTTAATATATTTTTAACGAATGTATCTGTCTTGCCTGCAAACTTTCCTTCAGTTAATCTGCTTATTTTCTCCTGTTTGGTATATAAAGGTGATAATAGAAATATATTTAAGTACAGTTTTAACAATTAGTATAACTGCCTGGCTGAATTTTGCTATCACCAATTCAGTGAGATAACTTGAATAAAAGCCCAATATTTTGCATAAAACACTTTGAAATACATGTAGTGGTCTTGTGTCTACAAATTGTTGTACAAGATTGGATTTTAAAAAATCTGGTCATAGATGACCAAAAGAAAATAAATATATGATAGTGCCTAAAAAAAAAATAAGAATATCTATATTGGTAAATCCAGTTATTTGTATTCTAGATTGCAGGAAGTTGACAGTTTCTCACTTTAATTCATAGACATTTCTTGTCTTCACAAATTAAATGGGGTCCATGCAATGCAATGACCTACAGGCAAATAATTCCTTCACCTTTGACACAGGTCTGTCAAAAATCTGGAGTGGTTTGGATGTTTTTAGATTTTTAAAGGATCATTTTAAAGGCCTTCATTGTCCCTTTGTTTAATATTCTTAGTAATACTGTATCTTGGAGGGTAATGAATTTGAGGGTAATGAAGTTAAGGATACTGTGCTCATATTTCTTTTACATGTATGCTAAGTAGGTTAGTAGTATAAATTATTAAATTAAATTCATCGACCTTTTATATTTATTAATAATGAAAATTATGCTGTCTTCAGTCCCATTTAAAGAAGGAGCAGTTTTGCAGTGAAAAAGCAACTTATGACATAAATTGATGGAAAAATATGGATGTTGTGTTTTGCATCACAGATCTGAAAAAAAGGTAGCAAATGAGTTAGTATTTAGTAATGATTTTTTTTTGAAAGCCTAACAAATATATGAGTCAGTCATCAACAATAAGGAAAAATGAACTACTGAAAAAGTAACAACCATTTATATAAAGGACAGTTTGTGTATAAGTGATACAAATATGTCATTTTAAGTTTCATCCTTTTTCCATAAACACTCATAAATTATTGACGTTTCTTGTGAAAAAAATGAAAAAGAGCTATAAATTCCCCCCATGTTTGTTCTGTAGAAGTCATGTTTAACTAGTGAGTTACTGAGAAGCAGCAGATTGCTTTATCTTGGAAAAGAAGTCATGGATGGAGCAACTTTGCTGTGGTACTATATTTTTAGTCCAGCAAGAGCTGGATTTTTAATATATTTATTTTGGATGACATAGTCTGCCTGCAGTAGGAAGTTGGAAGCTCTGTGACTGACAAATATTACTTTCCTCTTACTTTTCCCTAAGGATGGACCTTTGTGTGTACTCATTTAACCATTCTGTCCTTTTGGTTGCTCTTGGTTGGTTGTTGGGTTGGGTTGGGTTTTTTGACATTTATTTTGTTGGTAACAGTAACATTTTCAGATGTCTAGCAACTTGTTTTCTTTGGCTATTAAAGTGGTCCTCTTACGTACTTTATGCTGTGTAGCTGACTTGGTTTACTTCAGAAGGATGGTCAGAACAAGAAAAGACAGTCTTAAGGATCTAGATCTGCAAACACTTATAACAAACTAAAGCTTTCTTCGCAGTTCTGCAGCTTGCAATTTTATTGTTATATTACATAGTTCTTGTTTTATTTCTTTCAGGTCCAGAAAATCTGCTTTTATATAAGGATCTGATTTTTATTAAAAAGATAGTTGCCACTCCCTTAGCACTGTGGCAAAAACTCATGAAAGAGACTTTAAGTGAATGATTATAGTAGAAAAGTAGGAGATTAACTAAAAAAAAAAAAAAAAAAAAAAAAATTGTTTTAGTTTCATGTAATTCTAAGCCCATCACATGTTTTTGGTAATGTGACTTGCACTTTAAATGTGGTGGTGAAGAAACCTTTGTCTTCCTTCTTGGCTCAACCTGCAGAGCTGTCTCTGGGTATATGAACTGGATTCTGTTTTGATGAAACCAAGATATAAACTCCAAGAACAGCAGTTTTACTAACAGGAGATAATTCTATATACATGTTCTCTGACGAGAGCGAGTATTTAGACTGCTTTTACTTGTCATCTACGTGCCTGGTGACCCATGAACATATGGGCAAAACACTAATGTCCAAGTAAGGAGAAAAAGGCTTCTTTTTACAATTACACAACTGTAAATAAAAATAGTTAATCCTGATCTCCTTTCAGAAAATTATTTAATATATGAGTCTGTAATTTCTACTGTTATGTCAGTAGAAGAGGGGGACGAGCAGTTAGAATTCTGAGTTAGAATTGCAGAACTTTTGCATTCAAAATAGTAACAGATTAAATTTCTTTGAAAGATTAAAAAAAAATCAATAAAAAGTAGTGTGTGAATGTCTGAAATAGAAGTAAATTCCTCATTTATAACAGACCTTTTTAGCCAGGACTAGAAGCACATTATTTCTCTAACATGCTGAAATTCTTCAAGAAACGTGAGAGATGTTGAATATTGATAAGGCTCATGGTTGAAAACATTGAGGCAAAACTAGTTCAGCCAGGAGAAGACACATTCAGAATAGGGGGAACTGCAATCTACGTATAAACGACGAGCTAACGAGCCACACATCAGGCCGACTGACGACAGGAGATGGAGGATGTACTGGAGGGCACATAGCCCCATCTCCTGATATGCTCAGCTTGGCAAACAAAGGTGAAACGTTGAGACCCTTTTAACATGGCTCGGTACTTGTCCAGACTTGTCCCTCTTTCACTATCACCACTTCCCCCCGCCCAGACTTTCCTCTACTCTGGGAGCTATACAAAGCGCACCAACAAGAGCACAGCCTACCAGTCTCTCCGAAGGGAATAGCAGCTCGGCCTCACCAAGAGAATACCAGCACCCTGACGACCCTCACTCTGAACCAGAGATCGGAGGACACTGCGCTCCTGACCCCAGCATCCTTGTCGTGGAACACTGAGGCTACCACATCATCGTACAAGTCCTGTCATCCACACTGTGGGGCCATAAGAGTCTGGATCCCTCACTCTTTTCTTTCTTCCTTTTTCTCTGCTCTGTCCTTCTCTCCTTTTTTTCTATACCTCCATTTCTTTGTCTCTCCTTCAGTATATATTACTCTCTTTTTCTCTCCCTTATACCTTAGTTTTCCTTCTCTCTCTACCACTCTCTTTCTCGCTTTTCCTTTTGAACATATAAGGATAATATCATCTTGAAGCTCTGCTGTTGATTTCTGGTTAAATTTCATATTGTAGCTACTGATGGTTGCCAATATATCGCTCGTAGTAGGATTTTTGCTGTTAATGTGTTGATAAGTTCTGTTATACCTCTGCCAAATCACCATTCGCTGTAACCAATATTCCAACAAGTACTTTTAGTAAAACTCACAATTGAATTGGACCCCGGAGGTGATTGTCTGTCATTCACTTCGCATAACCGCACAGAATTAACCAAGAGTTAACTCACACTTGGTCTCATCTGTTGAGTCAGGGTGCATGTTGCATCTAGAGTTAACACATCCCTCATCCCATCTGTTGGGACAGGACAGATGTTAGTAAGGCAAACTTTTTCCTGTTCCTGTTGCATATGCAGCTATAGTGCAAACAGTAACCAATGAGCCACAAAGGTCATTTTTTCTAGTAGCTCTACACTTAATGGGATGCAGATGCAGTGATAAATCGAAATGCACCACAAAATCGATGGTGCTACAGAGTACAACTGTAAAATGAAATCTTTGCTTCTGTGACAGATAAACACATAAGCTCTTCCTGTTTCTTAAGCTTGCCTACAACTGGGTTTTTGTATGTACATTTGCAGAGGGGATGGTAAGTTATGCTCTTGAAAGTGATACAGTTAGCCATGAGGCCAGCCACAGAAGACAACTGTTTGAACACTGTGACTAAAATTTCATAATGCTGAAGGACAGGCAGTGTTGTCAGTCTGTGCTAAAAACTTCTAAGCCTACTTGAAAATTCCAAAGGATGTTGCAAACTCAGTGATTTTGGTTTTGTTTTGTTTTGTTTTGTTTCATTCTTTTAAATAGGGCTGCATTTGTTGTTTGTCTGGAATCAGCCTGTATAGACTTTTGTAATATTTCCAAGGAAGACAATACCGAGAACTGGGACAGAAGTATGTGAAATACCATAGCAGGCAGATGTCCCCTAAAAGCATTGGTCCTTTAAGAAAAAACAGACACATTTATTTTATATTAGAGTGATAATATCTACAAAAATTATCCTGTGCACACAAAGCCCTGTGGAATTTGTTAACTGTGAACCCTGTAGTTCACAATTAAACTAACTAAACAGGAACACACTTGTACCCGCCCACCTATTCATTTATAACTACTGTAAACCAAAATTAAACCACAGATTTGCTTCTAGTGCTTCAGGGTGGTTGCTCAAGTGCTGTGCAGCAGCAAGCCATTCTCAAAAATAAACTTAAGAAATTAATTAGAGAATAAATTGTTAGTACACAATAGTTAGCTTTTTTAAACTGATAACACAGCTGAGACTGGCTGAAACAATTTGAGATGAGGCTATACAAATACAATTTGTTTGTACATTGTGTAATAAAAGTGAAAATAAATTAATTGGATTAGGTACTATATATCCCAAATAAACTTGTTTTTCTTTTTTGCTTCCATTATATATGTATGTATATACATATATATATATATATATATATTTTTTTTTTTTTTTCTTTTTAAACCTTAACTCAGTAACTAAACCCAGTCCTTCAGACATGTTTGTAAAAGTTCTGTTTTTTCAGGGGAAAGCAATACTGTTTGTGGAATAGAAAAATATGTCAATATTTGCCTTCTTTTCTCTATATGCTTGTGGCTACTACTGAGAATGACCAATGAGAAGACGTCTGTGAAGACTCTGTAAGAAACTTCCACTGGACCAGGAAAAGATCTAGGGATTGGCTTAGCTCAACCAATCAAATTAATCAAATCTGAATGCTCTCCTGAATCACATGTTTGGATTTGGATCCATATGACAAGTTTTTCTTCAAAATAGATACATGCAAGCAAAAATCTGTTTTTATAAACATAGATGCCAGCTGAAGAATTCATTTAGTCATTCTTGGAAAGTCATAGAGGTTCTGAAGTTAAAATGCAAAAACAAAAATGAAATTCACTGGAAAAATTGTATTGTTTTAAAAGAGAAAATCTGAAGATTACTGTTGTGTGTAGAAATAATTTGTTTTTCTTTCCTTTCTTCCATGGCCAAAGAAAATGAAGTAGACTTAGATGTGTTCTGCTTTTTTCCCAGGGTTCAAAAAACAACTCACATTTCAACTGAAAACGTAATTAACAAAATGCCCACTTTATCAATCTGCTTCCTTAGTTATTAGGAATTTAAACAAAAACTCCCTTGCATAAACATAGTAAATACCATAGAGAAAAGTTAGCCTCCATATGATAGCAAAATGGAAATATGAACTATGTTCCTTTACATATTTCATATTCAGGGATTTTTATTAGACATTTGCTTTAGAAAACACTTGTTCGGTGTATATGCCTTAGAAAGCAGACCAAGAGAAAAATGCCATGATGTTTACTCTAAATTCTTGCCTCATTTATCAGGAGCTCTTATCACTGTCTCAGCTCGCTGTTTTTACTGGTGATGCTTTTTTATAAAATCAAAACCTCTTGACATATCACCTGGAAGACTGGGTTTTACAACAGACAGGCCATATATTTCGCTGGGTGTACTTGAAAGAATATACTCTTTCTGGTAACTTACTTTTCCTTTTTGTTACTTTTTTTTTTTTTCCCTGTATTTTAGTCTGACATTCCTATATGGGATGTGTGAAATATAATTTTATCCAGATATAACATGCTTTTTGAATAACAAAGTAGCAGACTAAAATAATGAAAATGGTTATCCTAGTGTGAAAAGCACTATTCTTTGTTTTAGACCACTTTTAGAAAATTTTTCTGCAATATAAGTTATCGAATTTTATTTAAACTAGAACTTGGAAACTGAGAAAATTAAAACCAAGCCATTTACAAACTGACTAATCAAGAAGCAGGATTTTGATGAAGCATCATTGTTGGTATTAGAAGAGAACAATTTATTCTAGCATAGAGAGCATATCTATCATGGGATAGGAGTATGTTAGACTTTATTTAACACTTTATCACCGGACATTAACTCAAAAACATCCTCACAATTTACAAACATTTAATTTACACCAGAGTTTGATATTGATGAAATTGGCTCAAGTTCACATGACACTTAGGTGAACTGGAGACACCCTGAGCATTTGTGTACCTGATATGTTTCTTGTGTCTTATAACTAGACTGTGATAAAATCTGTATTTATATGAATGAGATATAAGTACCATAAAGATACCTAGATAAATAAATAAATAAAATCACACAGGAGAAACTTGTAAAACTCCTAATTGGTTAGAAAACCTTTTCATGGTACTCTCACACTGCTGTCTAGAGGAGAAAACTTGAGAGAACCCATCTCTGTCAGTTCTTGCATCCTCACAGTTTTTAGTTTCAAAGATGTATCAAAACTCTTGGACCACTATGGTCAAATGTCACTCCACTGTTTCTCTGTGACAAGTTCAGTAACTGTAAAGAGTGGAGTATGCAGTAGTGCAGTGAAACTAGCCCCCAGGATCATCAGTCCTTTTCTGGAACCAGCACTGATGATACCATCATTACAGGGGTTTTGCCTGTAAAAAAACAACATAAACCAGGATAATTTCTGAGGCAGTGTGCTGAGAGATGAGAGCTGGAAAACTGTAAATTATTGTACTTGAAAAAAATCTCTTCATCTGAGAACATAACAATTTCATTGCTGATCTTGTATTGCTGTTATAAGCACTTGAGCATGCTTTCTCTCAAGTAGAAGATGAAAAGCTTACCTGAAAGTAATGAAAAGTTCATACCAGGAAATAAGGGGAAAGAAATACAAGTGATCAAAAGAAAATTAATAATCAAGTTAAAGTGTTTTTTTCCATCCATTTGTTTGATATATTTTTTTAAATGTAGCTATTAATGAATGTATCAGAGTAGGTCTGTTTTTTTGTGGTAGATAACTACCCATTGTATAGTTTCTTATAATAACTGTTTTGCATCAATGGCATTATTTTATAGAAGTATCTATTTAAAATGAAACACTCTATATGGTGAAGTTCCAACACAATTGAAATTAACTTATTTAGAAGTATTTAAAATTTTTATTCAGTTTAACAGTTATCACAAAATATGTATGGTGCCAAAATGGTTGTACTGGCTTATAGCCAGGGTTGTCTAGCTTTGTGTTCTGTCTGAGACATTTGGATGTGTTAGCAGAGGATGAATGACCTGAATTAAAAAAGAAAAGAAACAATCTGCATTCCACTTCTGTTTAATTTAGGTATACATAGTTGGTCTCATCCACATCTCTGTAAGGCATCTAAAATAAATAAATAGGTAGATAAATAAATAATCCTTAAAATGTCCATTCACAGATCAGTGTATTTTTGTCTATTTTTTAACATTATTTCTAAAGATTTATACTATGTGTATCACATGCTACTCATTTGTGAGTTTTATATGAAGTAACAAGAAGAACATCTGAGACTTGGAGAAATGGATTGGGATGTGGAGGTAGGAGACATTGGCACTATATTCTTGCTTGTACACTTTCCTTTCCCAAGGACTGTGAAAAAAACAAGTCAAACAGAAGTAAGTTAGTCCATACGTATACAATATATAGGTTTATGTCTACTACTTGCACAAACTCTTTTTGTTACACAAGGTTACTGCCCATGTTGAAGTGCAAGTTCTAGCTCTTGCATAACCACATATAGCCAATGATGACGTGTTCACATACTCATGCCTGTTACAGGCTGGGGATATATTATTGCCATTCAGTGCAGCTAATCCTTCTTAAGTTTCAAGTCCTGATTAAAAAAAAAGAGTTAATCTTAAATATTTATTTGGGCGCAGGGAGGAGTCAATGAAAAGGTCAATGTTTTCACAAATCAGTTTCTGGACTATGATGATGTTTTCTGTTCAAAATATTTGTCTTAGATATATTGTAGCCAGTGACTGGACTGTAATTTCAATGAACATCTTACATGTGATCACTTGGAGGAAATTTTGATGATTGAAGTTGGACTGATTCTTATTATTAGCTTAATTCTTGACAAATAAGTATTTCTTGAACGTTTGAAGCCTGTTACAGGTTCCTATATAGGAACTCTGTACCTATATAGGCTTGGAGTATTCAGAACAGTCTAGCATTGTTTCTGAAGCTGGTTTTTGCATGTAGTTCAACCCTTCACTCTTGAACAGTTTAGATAAATACATTACTAATCTGTTATTGGTTTTCTAAATTATATATAAATAGAAGATATATCATGGCAGAGAGTGTAATTGCACTGGTGGCAAGCAGTAATAACATAGTTACCATATGAGTTATCACAGTCAATTTCACAATAACTCCTGATAACACCATTTTATCTTTTCCATAAAATGGAGTTAAAAGTAGAAAATTTGTGCTGAGGAGACAAACAGAAGATTGTTGCTGGTGTTCCTTCTACACTTCAATCCTGCTGCATCCTACTTATCAGTAAACATAACCAATTACATTATTATCAGAAAACCTGAGAGGAAAAATTATGTAGCTTTTATGTGCATATTTATAGTAATTTTACGGTAATTTATAGACAATCAAGAAAATGCCTACCCCCGTATGATATATTGGTTTTTTTGTTAGATTAAAAAGGTTACAATCATGTCTCTCTTTCATGAAGCCTGCGGGATAGACTTTAGCACACAGAAGGCAAACCCTATTCTCTGCTTACTAAGAAGTCCATTAAGAGGGTGGAATTTAAGTTGATAAGATAATGCTAGCTGAATGCTCTAAAGATGAAAACAAAGAGTTTAGCTGTGTTTCTCCAAATACTGGGATACAGGAAATTATGTGGGAAGCTACTGTCACATATATATTTTTCCCTCTGGCTGCATGTCCTCTTTTTATTCTCACATAGACCAGACAGAAAAGTCATTCCCATCAGGATGATAAATAGTGTAGCAAAATGGTCCTCAAAATGAGACTTATAGAAGAGAAACCAGGAGCTTATCTTTCACTCCATCTGGGGATCATTGCACCTCTGTGATATTGCTACTCTGGAGAGTGAATGCATCTGCTGTTGAAAAGACTAGCAATAATCTCAGCTGTATGCTGTGCTAGCAATCAGAAAACATCCCAGTGTCCGTCTACTTTCCTCTCCTGCTTGATCAGGCTCTAGGCTTCAGTGCAGAATTTTTATCTGCAGTGCAGGTTGACTTTATCTTACAGCAGCAAACAGCATTTAAATATTCACTGCTGAATCTAATGAAATGCTATCTCATTGCCAGAGTTCAGTACCAGATATAATCTCTCCCAGGCCTTATGTGCATTCAAGTACCGCAGCAAGAGAGCTCTTCATAGCTAGTGCTGCTTCAGCTGTTCCAAAAGCAGCTGTAAGGTTGCTAGTACAGACTCCTTAGCCTCCACCAGCCTCCAAAATATCTGCCAAAGACTCAATTAAAACTGATGCAGCTGAACTGGCGACAAAGCCAATGGGAATTTTGTGCTAAATGTGTAGCATGTAGACAAAGTTTAGGCTATCTCAGAGATGTAAAGGAATACAGAAACACTGGTGTGGGAATCAAGGACATTGGTAGTTTTGGTAATTTTGTTTTGTGGGGTTTTTTTGTTTGTTTGTTTGTTTTGTTTTGTTTTGTTTTGTTTTTTTGCTTTGAGGCAACAGAACTATGCTAGTAACAATGGGATTCCTGTATTCCTTGGGGAAACTTCAAACCCCAGTGAAGAGAGGCTTATAGACAGGCTGAACTTGTGTCTGTCTGTGAAAGAAAAGCCACAGAGTCCATCTGTGGAACTGAGAACGTTGTTGCAATCATTCCTGCAGGAAGTAATAAAATGGGCTTAAAATGCTTGTGAATTTGGTATTTACTATTGATTTGTGTCCAGAGTAACTATGCTGAAAGGCGTATCAATATGGATATTAGGTTATCTTCTAATACTGAGTTTTAATTATGCTTAGTTCTGGGCTATCCTCAGAAAATATTTTAATGAGCTCTATAAACATTATATTTTTTTACTTTGTTAGGATCTTTCTCTCTATTATGTTTATTAGAGAGGGATTATACAGCTCATATAAAGCATGCTGTTATAGGCACAGCATGCACACACAGCTGGTACGGGACTGGTTTTTTTTAATTCATTAAGCATACTGGCCAATAGGATAAAAGAGCAATCTCTGGCTGACATTGTTATCCACACTAAGTTATAGGCAGAACGGAAAACAAAGAACTAGAATAGCCTCAGGTACAAAAATGTGTTTCACAACTCAATATTTTAGTAGACAGTGGTAAGTAATGAGTAGAGTGATGGTGAAAGCCTCGAAAAAAATGTAGAAAAATAGAGTAAATACATATTTGGAGAGGAAAAATATCCATCAGTATAAAAGAAAATAATAAACATTTTAGTGTTTGTACTTCAGAATAGCAGACTTTTTTTTTTTTTTTCCTGTTTTGAGGGCTAAAGATAGTGTCAGGTTTAGTTGTATCCATGTTTCATACTCATAACCCAGAAGACTGGGGATGACATAATCTACATTATTTCCCTGCATAGTATAGTACTAAATTGATTTGCTCTCCTCGAAGCATTGAACTGATTTGGTTGAGAATATAACCTGAAGCAATTACTAGGAACAGTACAAGTTCACATTGTCCCTTATTACAGGTTTGCAGCTTCATTGACTATAATTCTTCATTTTTGTGCATTTCGTTTACCAGCAAACATGAAAAGTACAGAAAATTATTAGTGCTTACATTTTTTTTGTGGTGTTCTTATCTACTCTGTTGTCTTCAACCACCAATGCAAACAGTTCACAGAAAGCATGCATTTATTTTTGCAAAGTTGCATGCACTGCTGATCTTTTCCTTGCAGCTACTAGATCAAGACAGCAACGGATTGGTAGCTAAATTAAAACTAATAATACAATATTGTGAATGTAACCTGAAGTTGAGCCTCAGAGTGAACCATTAGGAGAGGTTTACTTTTATTCCTTGCAAACAAAACTGTAGGGTTCTTTTTGCAAATGAAATTTCAGAGAGTTTGCATAGCCCTTGCATCCATGACAATGAGTGCACATCCAAAATCCAGGATCAAATAAGCCTTACAGTTAGCCCACTTAGGAAGGAAAAAGATTGATTATAATGAAATACTTTGTATCAGACAGTAGAGAAAATTCTTGTCAAATGATGGAATTTAGAAAAGGTACATGGAGGACAAGCCTTACTTGTTAGCACACAGTCTAACAATGTAGTTATAGCAACAATGCCTCAGTCTGTAGTGGTGGTGCAGAATAAATCTCTGTATTGTAGTTAAAAAGATGAAAGATACAAGTACAGTGACAGTAAATTCCAGACTGTACATCAGTAGTTTAGGAAGAAGGTCAAATTAACTCTAGAAAACTAGTGATTGTAACCATTGGGATAGGTTTTACTTTGTGTTGGTTTTAGTCTCTTTGGTCACTATGTTGACTAGATAGAGAGGAACGGTTGATTTTAGCAGGGAAGAAAAACCTGCATGTACCAAACTGAATAATCTAATTCAATCTTTGTCCCATTTTTTCACCATTTCCATTAAGTATGTATTTTTTTCAGTAGTTGAAACATTGCAATTGAGTACGTGTTCTATATATAGATACATATTTATGTGTACACATCTATGTATATATCAGAGAATCAGAAATCCTTTGTAACAAGTATGTTTAGAAGACTGATAAATCTATCCACTTTAAGACTTTAAAGCAAAGCTTTCTTCAATTAATGCTGTTTAAGAACATACTTCATCCTAATAATTCATTCCTATATAGCACCTGTAACTCTCGCTATATACAGAGAACTGTTAGTCCTTAACAGTTAATACCCTAAGGATGCTGAGTGTACATGACCACAAAACTCACGCTCACAAAAAAAGCTCACACTATTCCCTTCCCAGTGGCTGGGGTTGAGAACTCACTCACTCAGGTAGCTGACACGATAGGGCAGGAGCACCTACACCCTGGTCTAACTTCAATTGCTGATGGCAAATCCACTCATACCAGTCCCCAAGCTGCTGTCATTTAGTCCTGGAAACACACACACAGACACGGGACACAGAATGAGATTATGCAGAGACAAAACTGAGAAAGTGTTTAATAAAAAAAATAGGTTGGACTGCAACAATCAGCTGTAGGTCACAGTCAAATACATGCTAACCAATGCATTTTACACTTGTCCAGCCCCTTTTATACCAATTTCTGCCTACACTCCTTTATTCCTCCCCAGTCACCTTCTCCTGCACAGTCTTTCATCAGTTTGAACAGTCCCACTGTCCCCCAATTTCCTGGACCTCAGGTTTGTATCCTTGTCAGCTGCAAAGTCCCAGTTTTCCTGAAGTTCCTTGGTAGCCCATGAGTTACTGCAACTGACTAAGTTGGCTGTTTTTTTCTCTGTTACGTTTGCTTGTCAGCTTTGTGTGATTGTATATTTTGTTCACAGCTTCTCGCTTTTCCTTGTCATCCCACTTGACAAGGTCCTCAATCAGGTAATTGTCCTGACATAAATGTTCCCATGTTCCAGTACCTTTACCAAGATAGATGAATGACCAGATTTCATTCTTGTCACTGCTTCTCTTACCATTTGTTGGTCAGGTTTTTGTCTGTGTGTTCTTGTTTATGGCTTCCTCCTTTACTTATTTTCCCTTTTGCACTGAAAAGGTCCTTGGCCAGAAACCTCTGAGGAAGCAGAGATCTATGCTTCCACATATCCTCACAGCATCTAAAAGACAACTAACCCACCACTCACACATCCTATAGAACAGTAAAATGAGTTTATGGTATGAAGTCTTCAGGAGATGTTAGAGACCTGTTTGTTTTCTGTTCCCGTTGTTATAACTTAGAAGCACTGTGATAGCAAACAAATCTTTGAAGTATAGTTGAGGTCTAATTTTTAGGAGAGCTTTTGCATATCAGAAGGCAAGATTTACACTGATGGTGTGGTTTGGGAATAATTATAATTTAAAATATTCTAAACAAGTGCAGTGGTGGTTGATTGTTGTTTATTTTATGTTTTTGTGTAGGTTTCTCTTTGTTTTTAAAATGGGAAACTTTGACTCAAATATTTGCTTCCTCCTAGTAAAGACTGGAATAATTTCTTAAATCTCTAGAATTTTCACAAGAAGGCAATGCTATTTTCTGTTCATCTCTATTCATCCCTGCTCAAATACATACTGCTGTAACAGCTGGTGCCTAAAATTGCTTGTATACCTTGGGTCTGGGGATTTAAACAAAAATGAAAAAATAATTAGAAAACTGGCAATAAAAATGGAATATCTGAAGTCTAGAACATAAAGTTCACCAAGTCAGACACTAATATATCAGTTTGGGCTTTTTGCTACACGGTCCAAAGGTACTTTCCTTAAAATATATTAGCGTTGCTGGCATCCTGATCACTTTACAGTGGTGACATAATTCAAAACAGGAAGGAGGTGTTTTATTTGGAAAAATTTTATCATGGAGAAGACTTTATGATGTTAACACATGTAAGTAAGTCTTTTAATGCTAAACAGAAAAGCCAAACTACATCATGGCAGATGGAGGAACTGGCTACATTTGCTAGCCTTCCAAAGGTCTTCAAATGAAAAGATCTCTGTTTAGTAAGGGTTCTTTCCTGTTATTTTCTGTCAAATTCACTGATTTACCCATTCTCTTCAGAAGATGGTGCAGAGCCTAACATGTAGAGGTAATAATTTTTCTACAAATGCCTCCACTGGTTTTCTGAACATCAGGGAATTATTTGGTCATAACTGTTGAGTTGAAACATATCCTCTGTCAAGTAAAATACCTGGAAAGTTCGTCACTATGCATTTGCCACCTTGAGCTTCAGAGTAAATGTCAGATGATGGCAGTATTTTAAGGATGTTATTTCTTTCCTGGAAAAATGACAACTATGTTCTTTGTATCATTAGTATTTGATAAGTAATGAATGTCTCTGGACCTGAAAACAATGAGTGCCATGTTCATGTGCATAATCAACTCAACATACAGAGTAAGAAAATAATTTTGTTTGGAAGGAAACTCCAGAGGTCACAGTCCAGCTTCCTGCTCACAGTGAGTCAAAGACTGTACAGGGCCCTGTCCAATTCAGTTCTAATGATTTTTCAAGGATGAAGATTTCATAGCCTCTGGATAACCACCTCCTGTATTTGATCACTCAGTAACACAGCTAGTTTGGACTGTTACATACTTCACCCTTGCATTTCAATGAGAATGTGAGGGTTTTTTACTCATTAACTTGACAAGGTCCATTAGAAACACCAAATAATAAAATCACTTAAAAATATCTTGAAGTTTAATCCAGATATTATGAACACATTCCATTTAAAATTTTGCTGTTGCTAGCTGAGTTGAGAATAACTCATTTTGTGGATGACATTCAGTATGAAGACCTTTTTACAAACAAACAAACATAGCCATTTAGAAGCAAAGGCACTTCTAACATGCCCAAGCTTGAACACCATTCTGAAAAATAGGTGTTACTGGAATGTTTATTTTTAAGTGTCTCCTTGCCTCCACTCCCTCTCTCCTTTGTGACATTCTGTTTCAAACTAAGTACCCAGATACATACATGGGAAGAGTTTAATACGAAATAAAAAGTTTCACAGAGTTAAGCAAATAAACCACTGTCCATTTTCTGCACCAGCAAAACTGATTATAAGCTCCTGAAGATAGATGTAACTACTATTATTTGAGAGCTGATTCCATTTGAGGTGTATTCTGTATCTTTCCTTTTGTTATCTATTGCATGATGCCATCTTCAGTAATCCTGTAGTTTGGGTGGCTATGGATTATGTCCCTGAGAAAAATCAACAGAAGCCAAAAGTTCTTATAGTTGGAGAGTCTTGCTGGGAATATGAGGATAAAAGACTTTTTTTGAACTTACCTGCATCGTGGAAATGTAAACTTTGGGGGTATTTCAGACACTTGCCAAATTAAACTATGTTAACAATTATTTTTGAAATTTAGCTCTATCTTTTAGCTGCTTAGCCAGTATAAATTTGGAAGATCTTTAAGTGAAATACTGTGACTAGGCTCTTATTTTTTGATATTTAGCAAGACTGAAGACTAAAATATAGCCTAAAATATGTGCCCACATTAAGGAAAAACAAATAGAGAAGCATTGTGTCTCTACTTTGGTTTATCTCAAAAAAAGATGTTGGAAAAGTCTCTGGAAGAACTATAAATTATTCCATCTGTGATATCAATGACAAAGAAAAGACGGGTAGTAATCTTGCATAGGAGTAGCATTCTTTAGTAGCTTCAAACACAATGCATATTTCTGTAAAGATGTATTTATTTGTCATAAAGTTCACTGAATATCCACAGGATATAGGTTTTATGCCTATTCAACAGAAATCATACTTTGTGGATATTCCAGTTTTTCGATAATCTGTGAAATTATAACAAGAAAATAGTATTTCCTTCCATTTAACATTAAACACATTCAGGTGATGGGAAGAGAATAAACTAAGAGAAGTAGGATTATAGGTATACTTTAACAGAACAAATAATGAAGGGAAAATTAACATAGTTTTAAAGGTCAGAATATAAATTGTTCACCCTTCTTATTCCCTATTTATTTTCCTCAGTGTTGTAATCACTGTAAGAACTTGAAATAACACATAAACAATCCAAAGTTATTATTTTGCCAGCAGGTGGCAATATGTAGTAAGGCAGTGACAGGGCTTGGAAACTTCAATATCATAGTTTTCTTCCGATCTTTTCTTCTGTAAACATTTTTGTCTCTCTTAAGATATTAAAAACCAAAACAAAACAAAACACCACAGAAAACCTGCCTCCTTTCCCCATCAGGTACATGTATTATAATATTTCCCCTGTGGGCTTTCACTTCTGCAGGCTTCACATTCCCAACTTTCTTAACCTCTTCTTATGTATCAGAAGGTCTGGAGTCTTTAAGATGGCTCTTTGCTGGACTCATTCCACTACATCCATGTCTGTCTGGCAATGGAGAGGCTCAGACTGGGCCCAACACTCCAGATGTCTTTTATCAACCCTGAGGAGAGGGAAAGCACCACCTTCAGTGACCTGCTGCTGATCTATTTCCTGATGCAGGCCAGGAGGCTGCTGACAGAAGAGTGTATTGTTACACCAAAGTCAGCTAGGTGTCCACGAAAGTCTCCATGCCTTTCTCTGGCAAGATGCCTTGACTTTATTAAGCCCCAGCCTGTATTTGTTCCTGAGGTTATTTGTCTCCCACGTGCAAGACACAGCTTTTCCTATTGTTGAACTTAGGGAGGTTCATCTCCCTCAATTTCTCCAGTATGCCAAGGTCCCTCTGAAAGGCAGCACGAACATATGGTGTAACAACCACTTCTTCAAGCATTATACTATAAACTTACTGAGAGTGTGCTCTCTCCCATTATCCAAATCATTAATTAAGATGTTAAACAGTTTTGGCCAGGGTATTGGGCTGTGATTACACTGTTAGTTGCTAGCCTTTTACTGGTCTCTGTGTTGCTGATCCACAACTTCGAACTGGCAGTTCAGCTCGTTTTTATTTCACTTCACTGTCCATTTATCTAGTCTGTATGTCATCAGTTTGTCAATAAGGATGTTGTGGCAAATAGTGTCAAAAGACTTGCTAAAGCCAAGATAAAACAGACCCAGCCTTCGCCCTGTCCACCAGGTCTGTCTTTGCATTGCAGAAGGCTAGCGGGTTTGTCAGGCATGACTTCCACTTCATCCATTTGGACTATTTATTATCACCTTCTCTTTCCTCATATGTCTGTAATTTTTTTTAGGGATTATTTACTTCATCACCTTCCCAGGAATCAAGGTGAGGCTCACTGGGCTGTGACTCCCTGGATTTTCGTTCCTGACTTTCCAAAAGATAGGAGTGACATTTGCTATCTTCAAGTCTTTAGGCATCTACCCTGGTCACCACAATGTTTCAAAGATGATTGACAGTGGCCTCATAATGGCCTGGGCCAATTCCCTCAGCACTTGCAGGTGTATGTCATCAGGGTCCAAGGACATACATAAGTCCGATTTGTTCAAAATGGTCTCTAATCTGATCCTTCTCCACTGAAGGTCTTCCTTTCTCCAGATTTTTCCAAGGGTCTCAGGGTCTTGGAGTTCTTGAAATTAGGTTTTACAAATAAAGACGGAGGTAAAGGAGGCATCATGTACTTTCGCCTTTTCTGTGTACTTTGTCATGGATTTCACCACAAACAACTGAAACTCTTGTTTCCTATTTATATGCATTTGACATTTTAAATGTTTCCCAACCCAACAGCCTCCAGTTTACCTTACTAAAGAAGTTAAAAAGAAAACTTGGTCTACAGGTTCTTTTTCTTTTTTGACTTATCTTTTTTTTTCTTCTGCCTTCTCTCTTCTGTGCCTTTGCATTTCGACAGTCCTAATGATTTTTGCAAGCATATTGATACACTCTGAGATAGAGATCTAAATTAGCAACATGGAGATCACATGGTTCGAACAGTTTAAAATGGTCATAATGAATCTACTAGAAGAATTCATATACTAAGTATATGAAAATTTTTAAAGTTTACTCCCCATGACAAAATATACTAGTTCAATTTATTTAATTGCAGTTTTAATCAAGGCTTTACCTGAACCTAGCCTGGGGATAAAATCAAAAGTTTGACCTACAAAGTTCTTAATGAGTGAAAAGTAAGGACTTCACAAAACCCTTCAGCAGTAAACAAGTGGAACTAATTTAAACACCTTACCCTAGAAAAAGCTAAAACTTTGACTAGAGGAGAAAGTCAGGAAATGAAACTGCATGAATCATAGACTCTTCAGTGTGAAAGCCTAGTACTCGTGCAACAGTTTAAACAAAAGAGAAAGGCAATCTATCTTAAAGATTAAATAATACGAGTATATATACTATAATATAATAAAACTAACATTCTGCTTGGGTGTAATTTCTGGCTGATGTTCCTCTTTTGATCCTCATTTTACAGGACAACTGTATCAGAAGCATTCATTCTGATTTAACATATTTTTATTTTAACATTTCCCTATTAAATTTAAAAAACCTTTGTATTCATTTCAATTCTCAGTGCTACAGGGGGACATCATTATTTATGTTGAAAACACGCTGGATGCATACTTTTTTTCTTCAAAATTGTTTGAGCACCACCTTTTTTCTGAAGAGAGGTTCCTGCTGACTATCAGCTACAGTGACACAAACCCATGTTTTGTGTTGTGCCACACCAAGCTGTTTCCACTCTATCTTCACACTGGCTGGAATAAAGAGCTCAGCTGGGTACCATCCAGAGCTGCAGTCAAACCTTCATTTACAGTTATACTTTATGTCTTAGTTATAAGAATTCTTAAGCTTTAATTGATTTTGTCATTCTTGTTTCTTTTTCTGAGAGTATGTGTTTTATTTGTCCCTGTAAAAGAATCCTCCTGTACAATGTTTCTCAGTAATCCTGTCCTTTTCTCCCTTAGAAATGGAGAAGCATGAATGCACTATGGTGGAATATCAGGTGTGGAGATGAAGGAGGAATCTGCTTCCCATTGCTTCACATCTTCAGATGCTTTGTTGAATTGGGTATCAAATTCATGTTATGCAATATCATGTTTACAGGTAACAAACTGGGCCCCTGTGTGCCACTTACCTGCGATTACATCTGACTCTTCTGCCCACTTGAACCAGTGCAGCCATAAAACTCATTTGCTAGAACTAACTTTCTGTGAGGAATTCATTATTAGATGACATAATTGCTGTACTACGATCTATTAGAGAAGTAACTTTTTAACATCTCTGAGACCAAAGACAGAACTACAATCTGATTTAACTTGTTCCTTATTTCAGCTGGCTTTTGATGGTATTTTGTCTGACTGATAACATTGTATATGGAACACCTCTTCTTCTGAGCTGTTCTTCTGATGAAAATCTTCTGATTTTGTTTTGATCACCATTGCACCCGCAAGCTAATCATTCTTTCAAAACAGGGATATCACAAAAGGGAAGAAGAGGTAGATTTTTACTTATACAGGGGAATTTAATGGATAAAGAGGAGAAAATAACTGAATGCTGTAAGCAAATGCAACTATAAATGCCTTTTGCTGATCCCAGGTGATCCAGGCTAGCATTTACTGTTAGCTGAACTACATTTGCTCATTTATTTATCTAAAGCAGCATTTCCAGACAGGAGACTGGATATTTGCAGAAAATAAATAAGTAAATAAATGCAATCAGCTGGACAGTTCAATGCATGGCCAAATTTTTTACTTAGCTTTGTATACATGGTATTGACCAATTCCAAGGACACTTGAGAGTGGCATAAATTTGTGAATGCAAATAAATGAACTTGCATAAACTTCCTGCAAGAAAGGATTTCACCTTCTATGAAAATTAAAAAAAAAAAAAACAACCCAAAACCAAAAAACAAAACACAAAAACAGATAGCTTTCTGAATATTTTAAGTATAAAGAGCAGAGAGGAATCAGGGCAATAACTTGTTTTGTTTCCTTTCATAATGCAGACCATTAATTAATATTCAGCTCTAAAACACAAGTACTATTGGCAATCGAATATTTAGAAAGTTAATAAAGGTCATAATTCTCTATGGAAAAAGTTTGTTTGTGTCAGGTATGTTGAGTAAACTAGCATCTGAAAGGTTAATGGAACTGCATTTTCAATCAAAGAAGCACCTGTCTTCTAACTGGATTGATCACACTGAAGAATGTCAGTTTTATTTCCTATGAATCAAGGTTTTGCGATTGCCATAGTGAAAGCAATGAGGAAATGGGGGCTTTAGGCCAGTGCCATGGACTGTGAGGTACCCTCAAGTATGAGATATGATAGGTGATTCTAAAACCATTGTGTATACTTAACGTTTGTGACCTTGATAAATTACATCATCATTTCCAACTTCCTTTTTCTGTGAAAAGCTACTGTGAGGATAGTGATTCTTATCATTGCTGAAGTTGTTACAAGAGTGAAGTATTTCCAAAGAGGAAATGAATCTTACATCTCAGATTAAATGTATTAAATTTGGGAAAAGGTTCATAAACCCAAGGATACAACAAAGAAAAAATGCAGGAAAAAAAGCTGGCATATGCAGGAGAAAGTAAGGAAGGAGATATTTCTTTGAGAAAATTTTAGATGTGTAGTAAAACCTAATTCTGATTTAGTTCCATGAACTACACAATCTCTAGAAGTCAATCTTTACATTCCTAAAAGCTTTATGAAATTCATTTATATTATGATAAAATACTTAAATTTTCCATACATAAATGGAATTCCCATTGTAATGTATTGAAACTAACAATAAGAAGATCTGTCAACACATAATGATTGGTACTAATTGTATGAGATGCATACAAGGATAAAAATGTAATACTGACTAAACTAAGTATTTAGTGATGACATATGAATTGTTGCATTTGGTACTAACCAAGAAAAAGCTTCACAGTGTTCTAAGGAAGAGGAAGTTGGTTATAGAAATTGAAACAAAGTGATGTTTGACTACAGTGAATTATCTGTAGAGAGCTATTAAATCTTGCAGAGGAAAAGATTTTTCTTTTTTTCTCTTTTTTTCTGTATTTTTTTTTTCAAACTGCTCATTCTAGGAATAGAGTAGTATCTAAACGAAAATGTTGAAATACTGACACTTGTTTGTGTTTTTGTGCTTATTTTACAATCTTACACCAACTTCCATGTGTAGGTCTGGAAGTTTTTGAACATACATTAATAACTTCCACTGCTACAGTACTTCTCATGTCCAACCTTAATACAAGGAAGTCAACCAAAGTAGTATTCAAACTAGTACCTTGAAGTGAGGTAAGTTTCCTACTGATGACACTTTTCTTGGCGCAAACTATTTCCCTTTGTTCACTGCCATAGCAAACTGACATTAGTTCTGACATGATCTGTAGCCCTGTACAAGAGAGGACAGTTAATGGTTGCTCCAAGGTTAGCCAGTAAGACAAGCCTGATAAGAACACACAAACTAGATTTAAGGAAGAGAAAATGTGAACTGAAACTTAATGTAATAAATTAGACAGGATGAAGGTCTTCAAGTTTGCTACTTCTTTCAACAATGTCCATTCTCTGATATTCTTTTATGATCAAGTAACTACAGTTGGTTTGTTGGTTTTAATCAACTCTCATTATTTTTTCTTTGTGATCTAAAAAAAAAAATCTTAATTTCCCAATGCAGAGTTTCTGTCCTCTAATTATTCTCTTTGTGCTTATTTGTTTACTGTATTGGTTTTCTTTCTAGTCAACTGCAGTTCCTCAGTTTACATCTGCAATGAAACCCAGAGGTGCAATTGCAGCACATGCATCCACACCTGAGCTAACTATGTCCCCATTAAAGGGTGTTTCAAAGAGAAGGACCCAGTTTGAAATCACTGTATCTTTGAAATTGGGTCCATCTTTTTGAAACACCATGTAGTTTGTTTATTGATTGGAATGAAATCACTGGTTGTGTATTCAATAGCAGATGACCTTGCAGCTCTTGTTTCACTTCTGTGAATAGTCAGATGGATTAGAGTTGTATTGGGTATATCTACCTGTGCTGCAATCACAACTCTGGTAGCAGCATAGGTATAACAGTAGTTTATAGACACATAACTCAACATATAGATAATTCATAAGGTATAACAAAGTCTGAGAGTAATTTCTGAACTCTTTTGTAATCTGTATCCTGGTGGGTGCTGTCAAAGAAAATCAATAATTTGCTGAAAGTAAATGAAAGCAAAGTTATAAAAATAAGGGACTGAAATTAGACAAATAGGATGGAAACCTTATTCCACTGTCATTGTACTCTTAAAGGTCTGATTAAAAACTTATATAAAAGTATTTCAGCTTGACATATAAGTAAGATTTATATATATATATATATAAGCTTTTGTCAGTAATGTTATTCATGTTTTTATTGCAAAATAACTGTCATATGTCCAAACAATACAGGCAAGCATTGTTTAAGGTACTCTATGCAGCACTGCATATATGTATTTACATCTTAAAGGTAAGGTTTTTGTCCCATGAAGCTTTTGGTAGACTTCCAAACAGACTAGACCAACACAAATGGGGAAAAGGACATCTGCAGCAATGTGAAATTGAAGTACGGGGGCTCTTTTATGCAGTCTATTGAACTGATTGTCTTTTTTTCCATCCTGAAATTTTTCAGTATGGTTTAGTAATTTTTTTTTTATTGTACCCTGACAGTGTGGTGTCCAATTTTTCTGGAAACAGTCATTCACTAAAATAAATAAAATGTGCTGGGAAATACTAGGTTATCTGGAACTGGAAGGCGTGGTATGCATATTCTTCTAATTCAGAGTCCAGATCATTATGGGAAAAAAAAGAAAAAAGAGTAAAATATAAATATCAGCTCTACAAATACAAATTACCATTACTTTGGTAGAAGGAAGATAAATATACCCTTCTAATATTCCTTGGGCCCTTCTTTGAGAAGCTCTTGAGGCTTTCTTCTGAAGTGACATTGCAATTCCCATGCCTTAGAGCCTAGAAATTATTTCTACAGCAGCTTCAACATTTATTTTTATAGCAGTCTCTAGTGAGTATTAAAATATGCCTCATGAAACTGCTTCTGCACATCTGCTGAAATATATACTTTCTGGAAACTGCCTTTTATATTTACCAGAGAGAATTATTTTAAAACTTAAAATACTTAAAATGTTTTTAACCACATAAGACTCAGACCCTCAAAACTTGTTCTGTTGTAACATATAATAATGATCTTCAGATAGGTGGAGCGTCATTTGTTTAACAGACATAGGAAGTATATTTGTTTTGGGTGTTTAAGGTACAAGTTGCAAGTTGAACTTGCAACTTAAAATGCTATACAATAAGAAGAAACATTTCATTTTATCCAAAATGTTTAGGAATTCCAGTGTACAGTAGAGCCTTCTATAGTATTTTTGTATTTCGATGCCTACATCAGGACTGATTCAAAAAGCACTAGTGTCTATCCATTGACTTCTGTGATGCTACTTGGTTGATTCTCTGGGTGTTCAAAAGAGATTCCAAAGTAAACAACAACCTCAGAAAAGCAAAAAGAAACAGAACAACTTTTCTTGGATGGCGTTAGTATGTTTTGCTCAAATCGTTTGTAATCTGGAATTTATAGTGTGAATTAAATAATTACTTAGCTGTATGGTTGGTGTTAACAAAATTTAAGTGGCTGTTGCAGTAATATGCAGCCATGGATTTGTAAAACAACTAATTTTTTATATTTCATTTTTAGTTATAATTATTTCCAGTCTTATTTAAATTCTAGTGGTAAGCTATATCCTTGTGCCTTTGTTTCCTTTATAATCCATTATAGAATATGACCACTACTAAAGCACTGTTACATGACAAGTGATGTTAAGGGCAACCCCTCGTAGGATGTAGAAGAGTAGCAAATTTAAGCTTTAAATGAAGGAAGCAAATTTCTGATTTTGTTCTCATTTATTCAGACCTGAAGACTTGAATGGCTCAATTCTTCAGTAAGAACCTTTTCACTTAAACATTATGATCATTTAGGCTACTTAAGAGTGATTTATCACTGGAACAGACCCAGAAAAAGTCATGCAATGCAGAGATGCAGCAAGGAGAGCCACTATATTTAAGTAAGATGTTAACTATAAAAAGCACTTGCTTCACTATATCCCTTAAAGAGTGGCAGTCACCTGAATATTTGCTCTGTAGTGTCTTGTTATTGAAGTGGAGACTCAGTTAATGTACTTAGAAGAATTTTTATATTTCTGAGTTTGACTGGACACATATAATTATTCTCTGTCCTATTAGAGCCCTGAAGAATTTTGCTCCAAATGGATCAATACGTAGCTGTCATCCCAGAGTTAGTGTCTCATTTGATCATTGCAAATTTTCTCAGAGTTCCTCCACTGATACTGCTGATTTAACATCAGGTGAACAGTGTTCGTCTTCAGTAATTCGAAGAACCAATGGCAGTTGTGTAGTTGTTAATGAAGGGCATGAACAATTCAGAGAATCCAATGCTGAGAAACTGAGAGGTAATCAACATTTCTGTATTCTACTAACATAGTTTAGGGAGAACAAAACGTAGCAGAAGCATTTCGTTGATATGGAACTCAAATATTAGACCATATCCACTAGCTATAACAGTCCTTCTGAACAGCTCTAAAAGAGGTGTCAAATGTTGCCTTTTATTAACTGTTGATCAACACAGGAAGTGGATGGATGTCGCTGGTTTAAAGTATCTCTTTTATTGGTATTATATTGTGAAATTCTTTTTTTCTTTTCACAGATCTCAAATTACCTGCTTCAAATAAATTCAAAAACACCAATGGCAATTTGTTTTATTTGAGACTGCAGTAGTACTTCAGAATGTGTTAGTAATGTTAAATGGATGATTAAATTATTGTAGTAGTAGTCACAGCACAGTAGAGAGTTCAGTGTCACAGCATTTAAAAAGTGATAATGACTAATTTCTGGGAGTTAATATGGACAATCAGATATCTCTATGCAAATCCTCTGTAGTTGTTGACAGGCTTTTGGAAGAAAGGTCATAGACAGAAACTTGAAGGTTCAAGAACATAAATAATTTTTAAGTACTTTTTATATTAGTAATGAAGATGTTTAGGTTCATTTTGAAGATATTAGCAAAGGTTTTAGTAAGCTAAAAGAATTGGTAACTGGTTCAGAATATCTGTTTGGCAGTCAGCATCTAATTAAATTGGTTCTGTTATCATGTAGTCCACTCAATCACACTGTAACATACAAGTAAAAAACAGGTCAGGCTAAGGAGTAGAAGGCTGATGAAACTAGAAGCGGAGTAATTCTTTAAATGTAAAGATAGCATCTAGGTCCTAGTAAGTGGAGAGAAGCACCTGGAACATCTGTATTACGTCAAGGTCAAGGAGACTGAACAATTGCAGGATATGGCACTCTAAGCTCATACCTGAGACGTAAATGTCTGATCTTTCACCACAGTCATAAACTTGTACTATTTTGACTTAAGGAATCAAATAGCTCTTTAATCATGGAAATTCAGATGTGTGGTAAGTCTAGACCTGGAAAACCGTCGGCTTAAACTACATGGTCCAGGAAATACCATCCACCAATTAAGCATCTATAATGAAACCAATGGAGATATAGATCTTGTGAATCTGAGGACTGATGTTTAAATTAAGAGTTAGAGATTGGAAAGACCTCTCATTTCATGCATATGAGTGAACAAAAAGAGCAGAAGTCCCTGATATTGTTAGACCATAGATCTATCTAATTTGAGTTGTAAAAAACCCAGACTTTTATGGTATTTTTACTCATTATCACAGTAAATATATAAGAATGATTATAAATTAAATTAAATATCCTTTATAGAATTGTAGATAAATTAGATATCCCAGATATTGACAAAAGTTGTAGCTACCCCTTTTAAGGTATTTGCTTTAATATCCTGGTTTCCATACTCGGATAAATTATAAAACAAAAACAAAAACAAAAACTGTATTTATTAAAAAAAAAAATTATCTTTTTGAATTCTTTTGCTTCTGTTCTGGCTGTATGACAATATAGGTGAAGAATTCTTCATGAGTGTGATTAAGAGTCATGCATGTCATTTCTTTATGTGATCAGTCCAAAAGTTAAAATTAATTTAGCCATTTGAATGAAAGGCATTTGTGAGCCCAACTTGTATTGACATTATTACTGCTTCTCTGTAGACTGAGAATCAAAATCTTCACTAAGTTTATTGTGGTGACTGACACAGCTCTCTCAGTCTCTCCTTAGAAGAAAGATGCTCCGGATCCCTAATCATCTTCATTGCCGTCCACTGGACTCCCTCCAGGAATACCTTGTCTCTCTCAAACTGGGGAGCTCAAAATTGGACACAGTACTCCAGATGCGGCCTTATCAGGGCAGACTAAAGGGGGAAAATAACCTCCCTCTAGCTGTCGGTCACGCTTTTCCTAATGCACCCCAGAATACCATTGGCCTCCTTGGTCACTGCCACGGTTTAACCCGAGCTAGCAATATAACCACAACAGCTGCTCACCCAGCCCCCTTCCCTGCCACCCCCCACCACCTCTCAAATAGGGAAAAGAGTCAGAAGGGAACAGAGAAAGCTGGACTGAGATAAACACAGTTTAATAAATTAAGAAAATATGAATACACCAGCATTAAAGATATATATAAAATACAAATAGAACATATAATAAAAGATACTCAGTGCAATTCCTCATGAACACCGTTCACAGTGAACACCCAGTGTCTGGAAGTCAATCCCGAAGAGAGAAAAAGGCAGAAAGGTCTAGAGGCCTCTGCAAATGACAGGATGGCAAAAGGCCAAACTAACTGAAGTCCCAAACAGAACTCCCCTGAACAGGTCTCCAAGAGAGAAAAGACAGCACCAGAAGATCCCAACTCTCCTTAAATATGATGCTAATGGAATTGAGTACCCTTATTGGTCAGTCTAGATGTCAGCCAAGGTCTGGTCTGCCCCATCTATAGCCTCCTTACTAGCCATCTCACACCTGTGGGTAGAGCACTCAGAAGGTCTTTGGCTCTCAGACCAGAGTAATTAAAAACATTAACTCTGTCCTGGGGTGTTGTCTCTTGTTCTCAAACTAAGTCCAAATGATGACCATGGTAGCTAAGAAAAAAGAAAGATTTCTAACTTCATGAAGAAAATTAACTCATTTTCAGTCAAACCAGCACAGCCACATGGGCACTTTGCTGACTCATGGTCAACTTGTCAACCAGATCTCCCAGGTCCCCCTCTGCAATGCAATTTTCAAGCAGGTCAACCCTTAACATGTACTGGTGCCTGCGGTTAGTCCTCCCCATATGCATGATCCTACACTTGCCCTTGTTGAACTTCATCAGGTTCTTCTCTGCCCAGTCCTCCAGCCTGTCCAGATCATGCTGAATGGTAGCACAGCTTTCTGGTGTGTCAACCCTTCCTCCCAGTTTGGTATGATCTGCAAATTTGCTGATGGTACACTCAGTCTCTTCATCCAGGTCACCGATGAACAGGTTCAACGGGACTGGACCTAGTAGTGACTCTTGGGGAACCCCACTAACTACAGGCCTCTTACTAGACTGTGCACTGCTGATCACAAACTTCTGAGCTCTGCAGTCCAACCAGTTCTCAATCCATCTCACTGTGCATTCATCCAGCCTGTATTTTCTGAGCTTACCTATGAGGATGTTGTGACAGACAGTGTCAAAAGCCTTGCTGAAGTCAAGGTAAACAACATCCACTGCTCTTCCTTCATCTACCCTGCCAGTCATACCATCACAGAAGGCTATCAGGTAGGTCAAACCTGATTTCCCTCTGGTGAACCCATGCTGACTACTCCCAATAATCTTTTCCTCCACATGCTTGGAGCTGAACTGTTCAATCATGTTTCTAGGGATGGAGGTGAGGTTTACTGGTCTGTAGTTTCCTGTCTTGTTTCCTGTCTTGTCCTTCTTGCCCTTTTTGAAGACTGGAGTGGCGTTGGTTTTCTTCCAGTCCTCAGGCACCTCTCCTGCTCTTCATGACCTTTCAGAGATGATGGAGAGTGGTTTAGCAATAACACCTGCCAGCTTTTTCAACACTCGTGGCTGCATCCCATCAGGGCCCATGGATTTGTGAATGTTCAGTTTGCCTATACAATCTCTAAAATTACTCTCCTCGGACCAGGAAAAATCAGCATTCAGTAACTCTACTTCTTCTGCATCATCCATCACCAGGGAACCCACCTTATTCAGCAGCAGACCTACATTTCCTCTAACCTTCCTTTTGCTGCTGATGTACTTGAAGAAACCCTCTTGTTGTGTTTGACATCCCTGGCCAGATTTGATTTCAACTGGAGCTTAGGACCTCAAGATTAACATATTGACAAAGGCTGAAAACTAGCTAACTCATTTTCAGCTACTATGTTATGTATTTGTAATGTATCTGGTTGTATTGTGTCTAAAATGTATATCACAGTTAAAGGAATGTTAACAGTATCTCAAGCATGTATAGGAATGACAACCCTTAGAAGAAATTAGATTTTGTAGACTTTTTTTGTTTCCTTTTCAGTATATCAATGCAAATTTGGTAGGCCACATGAGGTACCTCGAGTGGAAAATGCTTTGCTGTGAAATACATAAAAACTTACAGAAAACCATAATGGTTTACAAACTCAACTAAGTATATCTGTGATTGAAAACCTTGTGAATAAGTACATTCTGGAATACAACAAATTAGACTCATTAATCAGGGCTTTAATCTAGCATTATGACTCAGAAGTCAGTGGAGTTAACATTAGACTTCTATTAGTGTAACAGGATAATGAATTAAGACAATTGTTTTAAAAGTGCAGCTCCAATGATTACTCCAGTAGAATGAAAATTTTAAAAATTTTAAAAATAAAACATAGAGGAGCTGTTCTTAGTTCAATCTCTGTAAAGTCTTCAGTTGATCACACTTCAAAGGTTTCTTGGAGATGCTCTTCCAAACATTACAATAACTAGGCTTCATTTCTGCATTGCTTGTGTATGAACAAAATCAAAAGCAATAATTACTCAAACATACATAAATCTTTATTAGAAGCACAAAAGAGCTGTATAAACTACATGGATAGATTCATCCAACTTCATAAAGACAAGTTATTTACAAATGATAACACTACACAAATACATTCAGCTAAGGCTCTAAGTAAAAGAGCAAAGAAAAATTAAACAGACAAATTTGTTTAGAAGGTATAAAAATGCTTGCATTGTCATATTTTCTATAGTATGAATGGTGGGAGCTTTAATAAACCTAAGCTGAGAAGAGTTTTGACTTTTATTAATCCATCAAACCAGGATTATCAAAATAGAGTCGTAATACATCGGGAACACTCAATGAAAAAGCACATTTTCAAATAATTAATTGTCCTTCTTCTGTTAGCATGTTCATATCTTCTTAGAAATTTTCTTACATATACTTATAAGATGCAACTTAGTGCTGAAGATGTGGGCAAGCTGGTGGCATAAACAAACATAGACCATACTGAAGATTAGAAAAAAGGGTAAAAGGGTAGTGTTCAAGCAGTGCCTAAGGATAAGCTTCTTTTATCTGTTTAATAAGTATTACAGCTATATGAACATGTCTTTTTCTCATTTAGGCCACCTGTATTTTTTTTATATCTCTTGTGTTAAAAGTGTTCAGATGTAACATATAAAGCCTAAATGTTTGACTTATATTCACTTGGTGTGATACTGACATGAAAAACTTTACCTGACTTTTGAGGTGAAAATATAATAATGTTTACACAGTTGTTCCCAGAATTGTCCTCTCAATTGTAGTTTATGTGTTCAATAGAGGGAAAAGTTTGTATATAACCTGGCTTTAGTTATGTGGTGAAAATATGATCACAGAATCATAGAATGTCCAGAGCAGGCAGAATCCAAAAGGATCATCAAGTCCAACTCCTGTCCCTGCATGTGACAAATCCACAGTTCACACCACGTGTCTGAGAGTGTTGTCCAGTCTCTTCTTGAATACTAGTAGGCTTAAGGCTGTGACTACCTCCTTGTGGAGCTTGTTCCAGTGCTTCACCACCATCTGGGTGAAAAACCTTTTCCTAATGTCCAACCTAAACCTCCCCTGGAACATCATTCTGCCATTCCTTCATGTTCTTTTATTGGTCACTAAAGAGTTTGGTGCCTACCCTTACTCCTCCCTGTGTGAGGAAACTGTAGATAATGATGAGGTCTCCTCTTAGTCTCCTCTTCTCCAGGCTGAACAAACCAAGTGACTTTAACCACTCCTCATATGGCTTCCCCTCCAAATCCTTCAGCAACTTTTTAGCCCTCTTCTGGACACTCTCTGGTAGCTTAACATCTTTTTTATACTGCAGTGCCCAGAACTGCACACAGTACTCCAGTTACGTTGCACCAGTGCAGAGCAGAGCAGGACAATCACCTCTCTCGCTCGGCTGGCAATGCTGTGTTTGGTACACCCTGGGACACGGGTGGCCCTTGTAGCTGCTAGGGAACACTGTTGGCTCATGCTCAACTTGTCATCCACTAGAACCTTCAGATCCTTCTCTGTGGTGCTGCTCTCCAGCACCTTCTCCCCCAGTCTGTATGTACAGTCAGGGTTGCCGTGTCCCAGGTGCAAAATCTCTGTGGAACCCCGCTAGTGACTGGTCACCAGCCCAACATAACCCAATTTACTAGAACCATTTGGGCCTGGCCCGTCAGCCTATTGCTCACCCACTGCATTATGTGTTTATCCAGCTGTATGTGGGCCATCTTGTACAGGAGGATACTATGAGAGACAATATCAAAGGCTTTACTGAAATTCAAAAAGTTCATGATGGGCTTTCCTGGCCAACTAGGTGAGTAAACTTGTAGAACTAAATTAAGTTTGACAAGCAAGACTTATCCCTCATGAACCCGTGCTGGCTGGGACCAGTGACTGTGTTGTCATTCAAAGGTTTTTCAGTAATTCCCAGAAAGATCATCTCCATGATTTTGCCAGGAATAGAAGGCTGACAGGCCTGTAGTTGCTGGGTTGCCGTGGTTGCTCTGTTGCCCTTCTTGTAGATTGAGACAACATGTGACAGCTTCCAGCCATCCCAGACCTCTCCAGATTACTAAGAACATTGAAAAATCATGGAGAAAGGTCTTGCTATGATGTCAGGAAAGGCTGCATCAGGGTGCTGGAGAAAGCAATGCTGCACAAGCAGATACCTTAACTTAGTTCGTCTCAAAAATCTTAAATGTGACCACCAGAAAATTCATATGCGACTGCTACTGCCAGTTTCTAAATAACTGTTGCAGAGAGGCCTCAGTTGTCAAAACTATGACTGCTGTGAATCTTCTGTAGAAAACGCTGTATGAAAGTCAGAAATACAGCGTATTTCTTTTCTCAGAGAACTAGATCTGAATAGGTCTTCTATGACATTGCATGCTATTTTGGAAACTAGACCGCTTAGCTGTAAATGCAAGGATTTTAGCGCAGTATGAGTCAGAGTTCAGGATCTGATACAAAGTTAAACCTGAAAGTTCAGGATCTTGTCTGCAGTCAAATTTCCCAGCTGTTATACTGATGATTATAATGTATTCACAGTGACTCAGAAAAAGTCTTAAAAGCTGTCTGAAATCAACAGAAGTCTGATAGGACACCTTTGGGTGTCTTTATGTGACTTCTACCAAGTTGCTTGGAAACTTTATAGAAGTAATGGTCCTACTTGATTTGATCTTTTCCTGATCAGAAATTTCAAATAGATTTCATTTTTGCCACTTAGAAATAATTTTAAACTTAGATAAAGATAAATTCCTGTATTTAAGTATCTAAAACCTTACTCAGAAATTCAGAATCTTTGACCGTGAGAAATGCTGTGTGTACCTGGAGTAATATTCATATAGTTTTGAAGCATTTTCTTTTAATGCAGTTTGTTTAAGTTTGTGTAGTGTCATTTATTCTTGAGACATGGATTTTCTGTTGTATCATACTTTAAGAGTATTTAGTTACTCTTAAGAATTACTATTATGAATTCAGATCCTCATAGTTATTTTGATTATTTCCCATGGATTTCCATTTTTTTTTTTTTAAATAAATGACTTTATCTACATCTCATGGTTTCCACTCCAAAACCTTCACCCACTTTGTAGCCCTCTTCTGGACACTCTTTAGTAGCTTAATATCTTTTTTATACTGTGGTGCAGTATAAAGTAAGAAGAGATAATTTGTACTTTATATCTTGGGAGCCCGGAGAGGAAGCCGATATGTCTTCTTTGTATTTTAATATTGTTTATATTTTTTAAGTATGATGAGCAAAGGGAACTAAAAAACACACAGGGAATGAGATAATTTAGTTATTGAACTTGAAATGAAAAGTGTAATACTTGATGTAATTATTTAATGTATTATAAATACACAGAACCTTCCTGATAATTCATACCAAAGTTTTCATTGCAAGCACAAAGATACAATGAGAGTTAAGATGGGATGAAAGGAGAAGAGGGACAAAGAAAATTCTTTGTTACCAATCTAGGTTACACTTCATTAGTGTATTGAGTCTGTTTGGGATGGAGTTAATTTTCTCCATAGCATAGCCCTTATAGTGCTGTGCTTCACATTTGTAGCTGAAAAAGTGTTGATAAGAGGCCAGCGTTTCAGTTACTGGTGAGCAGTGTTCACACAGCATCAAGTCTGTCTCTCCAACCTCCTTCCTCATTCTCAAAGGCCAGTAGGTTGGGGGTGGACAAGGTCTTCAGAGGGGACATAACCAGGATGGCTGATCCAAACTGACCAAAGGGAAATTCTATAGCAGATGATGTCTACTCAGCAATAAAAGGAGTAGGGGCAGGGGCTGGCATTCACTACTAGTGTGTTTGTCTTCCAAAGCAACTGTTACATGTGCTGAAGTCCTCCTTCCTAGGAAGTGACTGGACATCGCCTGCTGATGGAAAGAAGAGAATAAATCTTTAGTTTTCATTTGCTTCCACATGTAGCCTTTTCTATTTATCTTGACCCATGAGTTCTTTTTCATCTTATTTTCTGTCCATCGCCCTGCTGAGGAGGGGAGTGACAGTGTGACTTGATGGGAACCTGGCAGTCATCCATGGTCAAACCACCACAACTGGTCATTCTAAAAGCATCACAGAATAAACTTTTAAGTTACAAGCAAACAAAACAATCCTTTTGAAGGATCAGGCATAGTACCATGTTATTCTGAATTAACAATAAATTATTTTTAAATGAAACATTTAAAACTAAATGTGAAATGTATATATTTTTCTTTTTCTAGTTCTCCCATCAAATAATTAAAACAGAATGGTTTATGATAAGGGCTGGTTTTCACTGTCTTTCTTGTATTGGTCTGCAACTTCTGAGACTTGAAATGTAGCTAAAAGAATCCTTGAAAAGTAACTAAATGAAAAATATATCTGTAGAAGGAAAAAAATAAATCTATAGAAGGGGGGGACCCCCATAACTAAACCTAAAACCCTTAAAGAAAAAAAAATGTACTGGAGAAAGAACCAGTGGACTGAATTCATTCTGCTTTGCTCAGTGATCAAATGAGACAGAGGATGGGAGAAAATTTTTTTTTTCCAAGTTCAAATTTAAAAAATTGGAGGTGTTTCATAGAAGTTAAGAAAATGTATGGTGGAAAAGAAATCTGTGTGAACTAGAACCAGATTTTAAAGTTCTTGTTTTAATGCTCAGATTGTTTTATTGCATGCATGTATAACCACTCGACTGCAGAAGACCCCATCAACAAGCAGTTTTTAAACATAGGTTCTCTTCCTTGACTGATATGTTGCTTGTACAATATCTTCTTCATGTAGCACAGAAAACAAGGAGAAGTTTTTAAAAGAGCAAACACGTGCAGAAATAATGATATAAATAACCTAGGAAATTGATTCTTATTCAAGTTGTATTTTGGAAATAGGTCTTACCTATTAGGTTGCAGGGTTCTTTAGTCAGAGAAAAAGTCATCTCTGAAAGGTGATTGATATGGTAGGTTACTACAGTTGTGGTTTTGTATAGTTGTGTCATTAACTTCTACTGGCTGCCTTTCTTCATTGTTCAATATTCTCCCACCAAAAGTACAGTGGAAGCTGTCCAGCTTTTAAATACATGATGGATGTCCCATAAATGTGTTAGCATGGATGAACTGACAGCTGTTAGGCAAAAAATGAGATAACCATTTATTTCATCCACCAAACAGTTGTCAAGCAATATTAGTATCCTTTAGTCAATAGAAGAGTGGAAAACAGCTGCTGAAAGGTCTGTGATAAACAGATGGCAAGAGCAGTGGGGTCAAATTAGTATTAACTTAACCATCTTTATACTGAACCTCAAGTTACATCCTTTGGGAAGGACTTTTACTGGAAAATAAATGTAAAATTGAACTTGCTTCATTATAACCACAGCATATGACTGTCCACAGTAAAGATCCATATGCTTTTTTAGTTAGGTGCCATACAGGAAAGGCATTAATGGACTGGTATTGGTACAAGGCAGCAAGAGTTTGAAAATTCAGTTCATTACTCATGCTTCTAGACTATGTAAGATTCCTTGGCCTCTATGTTTTTTTTGGAAAGTATGTGTGCATGTTTTGTGACATTGAAAGAAATGCACTTTATCTGGGATTTTTTTGAAGTGTAGGATATTGTATTTCCAGAGCATTATGAAAATGTAAGTTTCAGGGATATTGAACTTCCAGAGCATTATGAAAATGTAAGTTTCAGTGTTAGAACTGTTCCTTTCCTGGACCCTGAGGATTTGAAGTTGATATGTCTTAGAAGAGATCTTATTAGCATGCAACACTCGTTGCTCAAGGCTCATTGACCAGCTTTCCTTTTCAATAAAAATATAATGCTAGATCTTACAGTAATTTTCATTTACTCCCCAGGTAAACTTTTGAATGATCTCTGTAAAACCAATTTGAATAACATCTGTTTCTGTTCCAGGTTTTGCTGGGAACTAACTGAAAGACTGAAGAAATTTAAAGCAACATATCCAATTGCATTTTCTAACAGTTGTTTCTCTTGGCTGAAATCAGCAACCATGTTTTTTTAAACAGCAGGTAGACTTAGAGATTCTACAGTTTATAGTCCAATAAAATATAAATTAGTGATGACAGTCTCTGAGAAAAATGTGTAGTACATAATCAAAAAAGAGTACAACAGATACCTCAAATTCCCTGTCAGTATCCTTAGGTTAGGTGTTGACTACTTGCATTTCCAAAAGTCAAGTAAGAGTCTCAAAGGAATGGACTTCTGTATTTGAACAGCTATAGGAATTACTTCATAGAAAACATTTCATCATCATGCTGTGTTTCTATCAGATGCTTTAATTACATTTTAGGCTTTTTAATTACCATTTTAAGTTTGTTTTTATTTATTTCACAGAATCACAGAATGTTAAGGATTGGAAGGCACCTCAAAAGATCATCTAGTCCAATCCCCCTGTTATGTTAAATCAATATCAGTGCTATCCTGAAACAGAGTAAAGGCTTCTTAGCCTTATCAAAATGAATAATTCACTTGGAAATTGCCACATTTGCAGTGGAATTTACGAATGTACTAGTCTATTGAAATTCTTATGTAATTCAAGTTTCTTCAATCTTCTTTCTGAAATTTCAAACTCTCTAAAAGGTAAAAGCATCAAAATAAAAAATACAGTGTGGTTAGATGGCTTCTGCATTGTATTTTGAAATTGTTAATGTGATTCCCTTAAAAACTCTGGTTCCTCTGAAAGCCCTCTATGAATAATTCAATGTTCATTCTGTTCTTCAAACAAAGCAAAATTTTGTTAAGATCTAAATAATAATAACAGCATTGTTTTCATTAAAATGTATATTACTTTATCTTTGTGGCAACTAGTATGGATGGAGTTTTTTTTCACATCTATTAAGAGAAGCAGATGTGGATTGGAAAGAAAATAAATTTATTTTGCTTTTGCTAATGAGTGTCAGTGGTTGAAGTTTTACTGTGAAAAAAAACCTACAGAAGTCACATGATAAGAATTTCACTTTACAATATCCTTGGACTTATTTATTACTTAATATCACGTACCTCTCTATTAGATGTAAGAGTCCCAGATGAATTTTTGTTCATTCTCTCAATCAATATTATTTAATAGCCCTTGATCCTACAGGGATGACTTTCTGGTTCTATCATTTTACAAATAAAATACTTTCCTCCTCAGAAAAGAGAGAAAGACAGACAGAGAAAACCTTTTGCACATACACAAGTTCATTATGATATCTGTGGAGGCAGTTCTCTGTGTTTGGTATTAATAACCTAGCATTGTCATGATTGCAATATTATTTAGCAAAAAAGAAACAACAATTCGAAGCCACAGATGGTTTTCTTTCCTCAAAAGCCACAATGAGTACTGGAGTTGTTCAAGAGTTTATTCCATTCTTTGGATCTGCATATATTTCCCCTCTTACAATTCTGATAAGTCTTTTATTTACTTGTATGCTGATGACACTGTCTTGCTGCTACCTGATAAGGGGACTAGTAAGATTAACATTATTCTTCATGTAGAGCTAACAGAAAGTAACAAAGTGACTTCACGAAATAAAAGCTAATATTCAATTTAGATAAGACTTCTGAGGTATTGTTCACTCCTTGACCTCTGCCAGGGAGGAAGGTTTTCAGACGAATCCAGACAAGAACACAAAGTAACAAAACAGATTTTACCAAACATCTTGTGATACCGGATTTGGCCTTTTTTCTTCTTTTAACTTTATTTAGTAACAGCACAACAATGAAGATGACAATACATGTTTATTTGTATGTTACCCATAAAGAACTAATCTCTTCAAAGTTTTTTTTAACCAACTGACTTTAGAAGATTTGTATACCTTTCACATCATTAAATTTTAGAGTCTTTTATGAGGGCTTGTTCCTAAGGCAGAGTTAGTGTCAAATCTGCCTTTATGTATTTCCTATGTACATGTTTGCACTGCATAAAAAGAGACAGAGCAAACAATGTTATGTAGAACAACCTGTGTTTTATTATTTTTGTACAGTAATAGTTTGGATAAAAATTCTGTGGAATAATAATAGGTTTTTAGAATAGAAGCCTTATTGAACTTGTGGGTAGACTTCCAATTTCACTTTTTGTGGGTGAAATTAACCTTAGAAGGTTTGGTGGAGTCAGTACCTATTGGACAGCTCTGTTGCTGTTGCAGATTAAAATTTAGTAGTGTGTGTTAATAAAAAACCTAACAATTATAGAGAACTTAGAAAATTTCTGACAATATTTCAAGAGATTTTCCCTGTGTGAAACAATCAAGTCTGTATCTTAGCTTGAATTCTTTACCAAATCATATCAAATTGGATTTTGTGGAATATATTAATCAATCAAATCAACAGAGAGACTTGCTGAAAGGCAAGCTTGATTCAGAAAAACTTATGTCATTTTAAGTTCTACAATTCTAGGTCTTTCCTAGAGTGTCACTCGTACACTCTTCTGTAGATGCAGCCTTCAGTAATCTTGAAAGAGTAATTTATAGATAACTAACCATAAATGTTCATCATTGGGTCTAAGAAAAAAAGACCTTTTTTTCAAAACTTCAGAAGTGTATTTGAACTAGGTTTTACTCTTCTATGATGACTTCAGCAGAATAATTTCTTTACCACGGGTGTCATGATGTGTGAATTGACAGTATTAACAGTGGCATTGCAAGTGCATATTGTTAGCCTCTGGGTACTAGCCCTTCCCTTTCCCAAACTCTTTCACTGTATGTCACCTGACAGGCATTAAGCTGTTTATATATTCTGTTTTGCTTATTTCTAACATCAGTAAGTGACTTAGGAAAGCTACCAACTTCTGGTTTTATGATATAGTTGAAGTACAGGGCCACAAGTCACAATAAATACCAAAATAAAACTGCTCTTGAATATGTAGTATAACTCTCTAAAAAGATCCAGAGATAGCAATAAATGTGAAATTACTGTAAAGAATATGATGAGGACCATTTATTGCAATGGCACCTAGATATACACATCATATGCATACATACAAAACAATACGTTGTGTAACATATGTAAGGCAAAGATAGTATATTTCAGAAACAGTTTCTAGCTAAGTAGATACAGATTGATATAACAAACACATCAGGACAATATGAAAGGAATAATAAAATTTTTCAGATCTGCTGAAAAAGCAACTCAAACACCGGTTACCAGACCAATATAATGGTTTGCTTGTATTAAAGAAATGTCACTAATGAGATGCATTAATTTTTATCCATATAGTAAAATGCTTCATTTTGTCTTGGACAAAACACACAATTCTTGCATTAAACAGATTAATAATTTTTCTTTTTCTTCTTCCTTATTATTTTCTCCTTTTTTTTTTTTGTCCCAGGGTATGGTGAGTTTTTTAGATTCATCTAATCTGCCATTCAGTTCAAGGTGTGCTGCTCTATGTGCATATCTGTCAGGCTTCCTTCATAGCCCAAATGTACTTACTAACAGCCCTCAGAGGCTATAAGCAGAGAGGCAGAACAGCTGCTAGAAGGCCTCTGTGAAATGATAAATCAGCAACAGGTGCTCCAGGCACTCAGGAACAAGAATGGAAATCGGGTTGCAAATGAAATACTTCTAGGAGAAAAACAGTAGAAAAAAAGCAAGCTGTTAGTAAGACAACAGGAAGAAACTGTGCTTTTTGCTTTTGGCTGCTATGAAACTGAAATTGGTGAAGAAAAGAAAGTAAACATAGCTAATGAGTAAAGTCGCAGGAATCCTAGCAAAAAAAAAAATGTAATGTCTCTGAACAAACTGACCGTTTTTACTGATCAGAATAGTGAAGTAATTCAATTACTTGTGAAAACAATTAGATATCCCTTGTGTTTTGCAGGGAGAGACCGAAGAAATAGATGCTGAAACTAAACCTAGTTCATACACTGGTATTTCTAATAGGTTACAGGAAAGCCATATGCTGTGAACTGTAGGATTATAGTAAAGCTCTTGTTTTACTCTTTTATTGTTTAACTTCTTTTTCCCCAAGGCTAAAATTAAGGGTGTTGCTAGCGTATCAAAGTCTGCCACTGGTGTGTCTTTTCAGGATTTTCTGTCCTTTTGGTCTCTTCTGGCAAACGTTGTGCATCTAAAATGAGTCTGAAATCAAATGGGAAAGGAGACATAGGTACTAAAAGAGTTTTAAGAACACCAGAATGACAGAATAAGTTTTTCAATTAGAAACATTTTTTTTTTTCAGTTACTTCACTTCTACTTTTTCGTCACTCTCTCCTTTTTTTTTAAATAATTTTATTTTTTAAAAATTTTTATTTCCCATTTTGGATCCTGGAAAATGCAAGAAATTAACATAAATGAATCCATTTTAATTACTGTTTTGTTGTTAGGTGGTTTTGAGAGACATATCGTGGGACAAATTGCTTTTATTATTTCTTATAGCACTTTGAAAGCTCTAACTGTATATCAAACCAAGACTGCTCAATGTTGCACAAACACAAAGAAATAAGCCACAAACATTTTACAAGCTCGATCTGAAATAAAAAAGAGAGAACACACAGATACAAACAGATGGAGAAACTGCACAAATACTGAAAAGGCCTTGGTACCCCACAAGCCAAAGTAGTAGGATTAGAATTATTTTTTCAACAGCAGGGTATTTGAAAGAATAAACTGAGGCTTTTGTAAACTTACTAATAGTGAGTTCCTTTAAAGTAATGAGCAGTGCAGTGAAAAATATGATTTTCAAACAGATAAAAATGTATTTGAAAAAAAAAAAAAGTAGGAAACCAGTGTAGTACCCTGGGTCTTATAAAGAGAAATTAACGAGTTACCAGAAAATGAAGTATGTGTGCCAGGTACAGTGAAGGCTGGCTGCCTACAAAGGACTGAAAATGAAGATAAGTGGCCTGTTTGCAAGTTGTTGTAAAAAAACTCATGAAACGGTGAAGTAGAGTGACATACCTGTTATACAAGTATTCAGAGCGGGAGTAACACATAATGAGCATGAACTCACATGAACTTCAGAGTAATAGTGGGAAAACAAACAAACAGAACCACAAAACCAAAACCAAACCAAACAAGATACCTTATGCTTTTCCTCTCTACTTCCACCAGATCTTGAAATGACTCTCAATCAGATATTTATACATATATTTTATTAGTCATATTCAGTGTGCAATAGTTACATACAGTCTCTGCAGATAAAGCAGGTTCCTCTTCATGGAATGTTTTCTCTCTGCAGTTGAATTGTGCTTATATGTTTCGTCTACACTTCTTACATTTTCTGTACAGTTAAGATCTTATCTGTAATCATATACCAGAGTCTACATCAAAATGAAAAGGAATATTGTGAGCTATCAACCTGTTAAAATGTTCTTGAAAAGATGTTTTGGCCCGCTTGTGTAAACACTGATGGAAATGTACTACCACATCAGGTCTTCTTAGAACGTGATTTTCCTTTCATCTGGTCCAAATTCCAGTAACAGTTCTGGAGAAGCTGTGAGTAAGCCTTGAAACTGGAATTATTATGCTGTTGACTGGGTGCCACGTTGTCAGTGACGAGTGTTTGAGAGATCGCAACTGTTAAAATTGCCTTTTGATTCCCTGTTTCATGTATTTTGGGAGGGAAATGCTTTAAATCATCACAAAGTATTTTAGAAGTTTATGCATAGGTTTACCCACATAGCACAATTTCTTAAATGGTGATTGGCAAAACACTATTAATAATCTATTAGAAAAAACAGTCATTGTAATGTTCCCTAGACAATGTAACTATTATTTGATTTTCTTGCTATTTTGAAGTACTGTTAAAGGTAAAAAAAAATATTCTAATGTACACCCTGATACTGTATTGCTTTTAGTTCATATTCTTTTGGGATTTCTTTATCCGAGTGTTGAAGTGCTTTGTTTTTTTGTTTGTTTGTTTGGGATTTTTTTTTTTTTTTACTTTCTTAACAGCTTGAAGATGAATATTTTCATTGTTTCAATGAAGTTAAATAACAAAGTAACATTCATTTTGGGGTATCATTTAATACCCTGCTTCACTGAATTTTTTTACCCCCTCTTCTCTACTAGCATTGTGGAGTTGTGGAGTTTTTTGTGTGTTTTTATTTAGTGTTTTGTTTATACCTGAAAGGATAATAATGACAAAAGACATGATTGCATGTGATGAAACAAGTTTAAAATAAAATTCTAAAGAGAAATGTGAAATATGTGACATCTTAAAGGACAACTGTAAGAGATGTTTGGTATTCTTTCTTTCTTCCTTTTTTATTTTTTATTTGATAGCGATGTTTTGCAATAATATATACACGGACTAAAAACATTAATCAACCAAATTAGGATATGGGGACGTAACACTCGCGATGTTGAACAAATAGAATATACCTTGAAGGCCTGACCCTGGCTGTGGTTGAGACATAACAATTCACAGAAAAAAATACAATACATCTAAAGAGACTTCCCAGAGGAGATGTTGCTTCTTGTCTCTACCACTTGGTAATGACATATGCCTTATAACTCATGTTCTAATTAGCCACATAAATGTTTAATTTTTCTTATGCTGTGGTGAAAAGCTAAATTCATTCTGCTGATGTCTTTAGAATTACATAATGTAAATCATGAAGAACTGCGATTATGGTCTTCTTTGTACTTAATATAATCTCTGCTTTTATTTTCCCATAAGCCCTTCTCAAGTTAATATAAAGTAGGCTTCTGTATTTCTTCTGAAGTGAAAACAGGAGTGAATGTCTTCAATAACCTAATTTATAACTTGTACTTAGTATTACTTGTACTTCGGATTGAGGCACTATCCTGGTTTAATACTCTGATGGTCAAGTAAAAACAATGCTTTACCCAGTTTGGGAGTTGCCAGTCCAGCACTTATCATTGCATGTAACTAAGGGTAGCAAAAATCTTTCTTTCACCTCTTCTCTTTGCAATGACCTGCATCTCATCACTGATAATTAAGTCTGACCCTCAAGAAGAGTTGTCTAAATTTCTTGAAACAACTTTGCCATTTGTGACACATTTGTGACCCAAACATTTGATGATGTGTAATAGAATAATTTCAAAACAGAATGGTTGCTTTAGATTTTTAAATGAAGTACCGAAGGATACTTCCTGGGGAAAAATGCTGCCTGCAAAGGAGAAGCTAATGGAGTGAGTAAACAGAATCAACATCCTTTCTTTGTCTACAAATTTGTATTGGCTACAAGAAGTAGCAGTGGATTTTATAAAAAAATTATTTGTAATATCACACTGTCACTCAGTAGCTGGAAAATTCCTTAATTTAGTGAAATTGTATGTGAAGAGTGCTTTTTACAGCTTTTGAAATTATGGCTTTAATTATTGACCAGACATTTCAGCATGGCACCCATAAATGCAACACATTAATTACTTTAGCAGTTAGCTCTGGAGTTCAAAAAAAAAAAAGCTGAATAGATTTAAGCCTCTGCTTTGCACACAACAGGTGGTGCCTACCTAATTACTGTAAGCTTTAAATAGTGTGATGGTGGTCACCAAAGGAAATTAATTCAGTTAGCCAGGAAGGACAAGCATTTTGGTCCTTTCCATAAAATGTCACATACACTGTGAGCTCTTATGTGTGTGTATGAAACTAGTTCATATAATTATATAATGTGATAGATCTTGATACTCTGTATGCACAAACATGTTATGTTATGTTATGTTATGTTATGTTATGTTATGTTATGTTATGTTATGTTATGTTATGTTATGGTATGTTATGTTATGTTATATCGTATCGTACTATATTGTATTATGTTATATTTCATGTTTATATATTTTTTTTGTTAGAAATTATATCTCTTCTCTAACATACCTTAAAATATTTCTGTATTACATATTCACCCTTTCCTAGGAGAAGCACCTGCTGAAACCCTAAAGAAACCTTGGTAGAATAAGTTTCGCAGAAGTTGAACAGTATGTTAATGTATTCTGTGTCTGTATGCTCTTGTTTAATAATGCATGCCAGCTCATCCTGGCACATAGCTTATTCTCTTCTCAACTTAACATTTGTTTATGAATATTATAACAGAAGTTCTTCATTTGTTAATCCATTTTGCACAGCAACCTGAGAGACCCTTCATTTTACTGTGAGAAGCACGTGCCAGAAAGATGCCCTTTGAGATAATCTGCACAAATACTTTAGGACTTCTGTAATGAAGCAGAAAGTAGAACAACCCTGCTCTGCTAAACCTTTCTTTTTTGTAACAATATGTCTTTGAATAAGATTTATCTGGATTTTATAAGAAATGGTAATATGTTTTTCTCTAGCAGGATTAAGCAAATGAGATGATTTCATATTTCCATAGGTTTGAATTGGTCTTGAATTCCTCATATTAATTCTTTAATTTTCTTGTTCTAGTTTTTCTCCAGTGTTGACAGCACCTTGATGAATAGTTCGTGGACATGTATGAGTATGTATAAAATATATTAAAAAAGAGTTGTTTGAAAGGAATCATAGTTGTAAGGTTGACAGTTACTGAATGCGATAATTTTGCATTTAATTGTGCTGATTATTTTTGATAAACAGTCCAAAGTTTTTGTCAATTCAGTATTTCTACTTTAAGATATATGTTAGCTTGTGCACTACTATCAGAATGTGAAACCCAAAACATTAACTAAAAGTTGAAGACTGCAATTTCTTTCTTCTAAATGCCTAAACTCAAGGCAGAAGTCACAAATCATCCTGTTGAGTATACAGGTTCATTGCGTAGTGCATGCAAAAGGATAGTCACTTTGAAATGAGATTCAAAGAATTCATTTCCCTGAATAAAAAGGGTCTGAAGTTCATAGAGAAATAAGACTTACTTGAATAGGAAATAGTTGAGGGGCAAATAAGAAGGTTGCAGGAGAACTGTAATCCCTTCCTACCATGTCTTGATCAGTACAATCCAGCTTTTTAAATTGCCTATTTTCTTTATTTTGTTTGTTTGTTTTTTTAATACTCTGGGTGCCAAAAGGGAGATGGTACTTCTCCTCTGTCAAATATTTCACAATTTCCTTTACATTTTATAAAATATATAGCACTTGTAGCTGATTTCATGTGGATAATCTTTTTTGGTAACCCAGTTAGACTTGGAGGATGGGCTGATTTTTCCTGTCAGGGACAATTTGTTCTGAATATGCTCAAATCCAGAGGTCTCATTGCTCAGGAAAACACAAAGTAAGTCATCTGTGGTACTTAGATACCTGCAAGGTAAGTCAGAAGTCAGCAGATAATCTTGATCTTCTTCAAGCCAAGAATTCTTCTTAATTTTGCCTTTGAAAGTTAGAATGTTAGCTGAGGTAAATATCAGCTTGTTCAGTGACAGCAGAAGCCCCTCTGAGTCAAATGAGAGCTATAAACTTCACAAAAGAGTAATTTTCAAAATTACTCTAAAGATCCTGAGCAAATTTGAGTGTTGGAACACTTGATTCATCTATCAAGAACGAACACAAACTTCATTCTCAGACAGCTGCCCTACTTATAGGGGTGATCCAAATAAAAATCTAAATTAGGTGTCTTGAATTTCTCATAGGTTCAGATTTCACAGAAAGTATACTGAAATAAACTCTTTCCAAGTTTCTCACTTCGTTCATCTAATGGTAGCCACCCTGTATTCAGGGATGTACTGGGAAGATCCAAACAGCTGCAAGTTGTTTGTTCCTTTCTTCCCTGCCTATGAAGAAATTTCTGTTTCTGGAAACTAAGGTATAAAGCCTAATAGTAGAATTAAAAGTTTCTAATAACCTTAATTAGATAAGACATCTCCTTAAATAAAGTATTGGTTATTTGTTTGCGCAGATCTCTTTAATATTATTCATCCTATTTGGTTAAAAACAATTTACTTGTAGACTGACAAGGTAAGGCAAGGCCCCTTACAAAACTCAATTTTCTGCTATTTTTAAATACTTAAATGTTCTCAGCATTGGGCTTTAAATCAGATGTTTTTGACCTTTTTTTTTTAAGTCATCATATTAGATTCCTGTTCCAATTTGGTATTAATTTATTAATAATATTAGATACAACTCCCTTACTGAAGGCCTATATAATGGAAAAATGATGAAGTAAATTAAGTTTAGTTTATGCTCAAATATTTTATATTTCAAAATGTTTTGTCTGTTGTTAGTATAAATTGTCGAAAATATTTAGGATTTTTCTGAGTTGGTTTAAATTTAAAAATAAAAATGATTAAGTTTGAATATTTTCCTTCATTTTTTTTTTTTTTTCTGTCTGTAGATGAAAATTTCTTTATTTGTAGTCCTACTAATTTCAGTTCCTTCTGAAAAACTTCTACTTTGAAGTACTGTTTACAAAACTGCAAAAGCTAGCTAGGACACTCATGGATTGTTAACTTGTTTGAGAAGACCTGACTTTGCAGTTACTTCAACCTATGTATGCACTTCTCATCTTTGAACTGTCTGTGTTTGGACAACCATATTAGCAGAGCATCCTTACAGTTAAACTGAGGGAGTGAGGTCTGGACAATCAGGTAGTGAGGTGGACTGCGAACTGTCTGGAGGGAAGAAGCCAGAGAGCTGTGATCAATGAGGCAGAGTCCAATTGGAGGCCTGTATCTAGTGGAGTGCCTCAAGGGTTGGTACTGGGGCCTGTATTATTTGATGTATTCGTCAATGACTTGGATGAGGGAATAGAGTGTACTATCAGAGAATTTGCTGATGACACCAAGCTGGGAGAAGTCGCTGACACACCAGAAGGCTGTGCTGCCATCCAGCAAGACCTGGACAGGCTGGAGAGCTGGGTGGGGAAAAACTTAATGAAATATAACAAGGTAAAGTGTAGAGTATTGCATCTGGGTAGGAACAAGCCCAGCTTCCAGTATAGGTTGGGGAATGACCTATTAGAGAGCAGCATAGGGGAAAGGGACCTGAGGGTCCTGGTGGACGTCAGGATGACCATGAGCCAGCACTGTGCCCTTGTGGCCAAGAAGGCCAATGACATCCTGGGGTGTATTAGAAGGGGTGTGGTTAGTTGGTTGAGAGAGGTTCTCCTCCCCCTCTACTCTGCCTTGGTTAGACTGCATCTCTAATATTGTGTCCAGTTCTGGGCCCCTCAGTTCAAGAACAGCAGGGAACTGCTGGAGAGAGCCCAGCGTAGGGCAACAAAGATGATGAAGGGAGTGAAGCATCTCCCTTATGAGGAAAGGCTGAGGCAGCTGGATCTCTTTTGCTTAGAGAAGAGGAGACTGAGGGGTGACCTTATTAATGTTTACAAATATATAAAGGGTGAATGTCATGAGAATGGAGCCAGGCTCTTCTCGGTGACGACCAATGATAGGACAACGGGCAATGGGTACAAACTGGAACACAGGAGATTCCACATAAATTTGAGAAGAAACTTCTCAGTGAGAGTAACAGAACACTGGAACAGGCTGCCCAGGGTGGGTGTGGAGTCTTCTACTCCGGAGACATTCAAAACCCACCTGGACACATTCCTGTGTAGCCTCATCTCAGTGTTCCTGCTCTGACAGGGGGATTGGACTAGATCCCTTCCAATCCCTAACATTCTGTAATTCTGTGTGATTCTGAGAATATCAAAATACCTCTGTAGCTTGACATGTACTGAAGGAGGTAGATAGAATAAGCACACTGTTACTGGCTTCTGACTGAATAACCTTGTACCTGATTACAAGGCTGGTGGGGTTTTTTTGTTTGTTTCTTTGTTTATTTGTGTATTAATATTGGAAAATCAGCATTATCCAATATCTTATAATGAAACATTTGATATTTTATACTCATCAATATTTTTTGCTTTCAAGGAAATAATCAGTAGTGAAGGAGAGAGAGAAAAAAAAAAAAGTAAAACAAAAGGAACACAAACAACCCAGTACCCCCAAAAAACTTGAATAAATGTTTTGGAGCCAGAAATTCATCTTAATTATCCTTATAAAGCAATTCTGAAGAGTGGATGGTTTCCAATTGATTAACTGTACTTATGGGATTGCCCCTTCTGTTCAAAATGACTCTTGCCCTGGGGTGATATAGATCACTGAAATATGCTTCGTAGTGATGCTAGCAAGCCACAAAATCACTAACTAAAACTAAAAATCTATTTTCATACGTACAATAAAATAAAGTTTTTATTATCCCTTGCAGGCTTCAAGTATCAGAGAAATGCTTGAACATTCTTTCATTTGCATCTTTATAGCCTACAGTGTATTCATTTGTTTTTTCTTTTTGAGTTTATGATGTAAGTCAGAGAATTAGTAAAAGGTATTACTTCCATATGGATGCTTCGATCACCTGTTTATCTCTAAAAAATTTGGAAATCTAAAATGCAGGAAATAATTAACCTAATCATTCTTTCTGCAAGCAAGAGTGTATTTAAAAGTTGCACAAAGTGAAACCTCAGACAACTTTCTCTGTGTGTAATTCTTACAACTTTCTCTTTATATAATTCTTCCCCAGTCTGGCTAAACAACTTATACTCTAGTAAAGCTATGAAATGTGAGAAACTGCACAGAGAGCCCAGTGCCTCAAGTACAGATATTTGGCACTTCTGTTGGTGAAGTGAGGAGGTGCTGTTACTAAGGCACCTGGCCCTGATAAACACAGAGAGTGTGAGTCACCATGTGTGACTGGCAAGGTTGTGAGATGGTTCAAAGTGTTTTCTTAGAAAATTCTCTACATTTTATGATGGGCAAGAATATTGTGGAAACCACATCTGAAATCGTTGCTTTTCCAGTACCATTGGCCATCCAGTAGATACAGGTTCATTAAGATAATTAACTTAAAAATCACTTAACAGGAGTATGTGGCAAGGTGACCTGCAAGTATGCAAGTAATGAGCAGTGTCAAATCAAACACAGTGGGCTGATCATTTCACTCCTATTTGTTACATGGAATACATTTTATAGCTTATATTCCCAAGAGACAGAAAAATTCAGCTGGTTTTTCACTATACTTAGACCACTAAAATGTCACCAAGAAAAAAAAAAAAAAATTAAAACCAAATTTTATATACAACATTATTGTTTCAACATAGAATCATAGAATCATTTCGTTTGAAAGACACCCTCAGGATCATCAAGTCCAACCATAACCTAACTCTAGCACCAAACCATGTCCTTAAGAAGCTTATCTAAACATCTTTTAAAGATCTTCATGGATGGTGACTCCACTCCTTCCCTGGGCAGCCTGTTCCAATACCTGACAATCCTTTTCATGAAGAATTTTTTTGCCTAATATCCAATCTAAACCTCACCTGGCAGAACCTGAGGCCATTTCCTCTCATCCTGTCACTTGCTACTTAGGAGGAGAGACCAACACCCTCCATGCTACAATTCCCTTTCATGTAGTTGTAGACAGCAATATAGTCTCCCCTCAGCATCCTTTTATTCAGGTCAAACAGCCCCAGTTCCCTTAATTGTTCCTCATCAGACTTGTGTTCAGGCCCCTCACCAGCTTCATCACCTTCATCTTCAGTTTCTCTAGCACCTCAATGTCTTTCTTGTGATAAGGGGCCCAAAACTGAACCCAGAATTGAAGGTGAGGCCTCACACAGAATGAGGAGAGTCATTATTTCACATGTTTGAGTCATCATTTTATATTACTTTGTAAAGGCACATCAGAGATCATAGTAAGAAAAATTTCCCAGTATTATCTAGCATTCAGAAACACTAATCACACGCAGAAAAAGTAGGAGAATGTATGCAGTAAATAAAAATTAATGGATACCAACCATAGGTTAGAGAAGGGAAATTTTTTCATTAGTGTGTTTTCATTCTATCAGAAGAAGTAAATTCTACAGCTGTGTCCAAAAAAAAGTCATCAGATCTGAGTTAGTTCCTATTTTGAACGTAAAGAATAAAATCAGTGATATCTGTCAGTGGAAGATCATGGCAACTACTTTTGTATTTTGTTCAATAACCATTTTGAGTTCATGGTTTATGACTACTTTTTAGCCATCCATAGTCTGAAGACATAAAGCTTTGATATATTGTGTTGAAGATGTAAAATATGCATATTTGCTGTTGTGACATATATAAACTATGTTTTTCTGTGAAACAATATACCAATCTTTGAAGCACAGTTTATTTCAACAGTAGGCCTAAGTCTGTTTTTTACTGGTGGTTCTCATTATATGTCTTTTGATCAGTTTTCAGATGTTGCAGTGTTGGCAAAAGCCCTAACGGACTAAATAGATCTAAAATGGGAATTAAAGTTCCTTCTAAATACTTCCCTTCCTCAGCTCAAGCCATTTACAGTTGTTCTGAAAAAAAGACATTAAAGACTCTGGGAACAGGTAACCTTTCTGACTCAGGGCTTAGTATTTCATCTGTTAGACCAACACAGTCTCATTGAAACAAATTCCAGCTTTTACAGTGAAGCATAAAACTCCAGTGCAATGGCATCATGTACAGGCTTTCAACATTTATTGGGTTTTTTTTCAATTGTATATTTGCTAATACAGTCTATGTATTCTCTGATATTCCTTGATTTGAAACACTTTCTGAAAATATATTTGTTAAAATAAACATTACTTTTTCCTTGAAAAGAATACATTTAAATATTTAAGCCAGAACTCCAATTATTCCTATATTTTCTGCTAAAACACCATCCATCTTGTCAAGACTTTTTCCTTAAGCTTTGTTTTAAGTTGCCATTAAATAATTTTAGTTGGCATACTAAACTGGAATTTATGTACAAGTGTTTTTACTAGTCCACTTAATAAACAGTTTTCCAACTACTTTTATTAGCTCATTTGGACTTCTGGTCTTTTCAGTATGTTGTACTTGAGAATAACATTCTTTTTGTTGGTATTTCAGTTTAACACCTTTCCATTAGATTTTTCTATCATTTTTAAATAACTTCTGGATTTGAAAAAAAGAAAATCTTAAAGTTTTGTTAATAGATTTAATTCTCATCATAACTGTTTACAAATCATCGAGAAAACAGAACACAAAATTTGTCACAAAATATTGTTTTAATTTATTTATTAAACTTTCCTTTCCTCTTTTCTGTTATTTTATTTCTTTTTCCTTTGTTTTTTCTTAGTCTGGGGTGGGGAGGTGGAAGAGAGATTGTGTGTGGTAAGTTCTCTGTCATTCTCTGATTGTATTATTTTTAATCTTGTAAATAAAATGTCCTGGCTGAACAAATTCATGGTCTTGATAACACATCCTGAAATCAACAAAAAGTCAAGATGTCAAAGACATATGACTCAGACAAGAATGACATTTCATTAGAGGATTTGTAATTGAAACCTTTCTCAAGCAATAGGATTTTCATGACATCCAGGGCTATCAGTAAGACCAACAAACAGAAAATTACGAAAGTATCTAACTTGTCACTAGATGTCAATTTTATTTTTTTTTTTCCCCACAGCACAGAATCTTTACGAATCCTACAAGGTTCAAACTTAGTCTCACATGAGAAAAGTCACATCTACCAAGTAATTATAACCCTCTATGCTATTATATAACTATAAAAATGTTCCAGATATGTTATTTATGCTAGGTAATTTATGTTACCTAACCATTTATGTTAGGTAATGCAGTATTATGTTATTGAATTGATCAACTACTTGGGATAATTTGATTTGTGTCAGCGTCCAATAGTCTCTGACTATATTTTTTAAATATATCACGCATAGAGGGTGTAATGTGCAGTATCAACTTCAGTTATTTGAATAACAGAATCATAGAATAATTTTGTTTGGAAATTACCCTTAAGATCATTGAATCCAACCCATAACCTAACTCTAGCACAAAACCACGTCCCTAAGAGCCTCATCTACACATCTGTTAAACACTTCCAGGGATGGTGACTCCATCACTTCTCTGAGCAGCCTGTTCCACGGCTTCACAACTCTTTCCATGAAGAAATGTTTCCAGATGTCCAATCTGAACCTTCCCTGGCACAATTGGAGACTATTTCCTCTCATTCTATCACTTGCTACATGGGAGAAGAGACCAGCACCCTCCATGCTACAACATCCTTTCAGATAGTTGTAGACAGCGATAAGGTCTGCCCTCAGCCTTCTTTTATGCAGGCTAAACAGCCTGAGTTGCCTCAGCTGCTCTTCATAAGACTTGTGCTCCAGGCCCCTCACCAGCCTTGTTGCCCTCATCTGCAGTTTCTCTAGTACCTCAATATCTTTCTTATGATAAGGGGCTCAAAACTGAGCACAGTATTCGAGGTGGCACCTCACCATTGCTGAGCACAGGGGGACGATCACTTCCCTAGTCCTCCTGGCCACACTATTCTTGATGCATGCCAGGATGCTGTTGGCCTTTTTGGCCACCTGGGCCCATTGTTGGCTCATATTCAGCTGGATGTCGGTGGAAGATAGTTGCTGTCATAAAGGATTTAATATTTAGTAGAGTGATAAAATAATATACTGAAATCTGAACACAAATGCAAGTTATGCTTTGCAAAATATAGTAATTCGAATATACAGTTCAATCACAATACCAATGTGACTCCCGTTACCAGTCCCTATCATATCCTCGCTGTCATGATGCTAGGTGTTCCTAGATGCTGGAAAGGAATAGGCGGCTGTGGCAGAATGCAAACCCCCCCTCTCTCCCCCCACCTCCTTCAGTATGGAGGGAGTAGGCACATCTCCCTCTCTCTGCTACTTGAGGCTGACAGCTTCTTTTGTTTGGCCCAGAGCACCCTGGCCAGGGCCATTAGGAGAAGGGAGTGCCGAGGCGCCAGTGAGCCGCTGGGCGCCTGTGACCAGTGTGGGGGGTGTTTGGAGGCTTCAGGGGCGCCCCACACACGGTGTGGGGGTGCAGAGAAGCTTCTAGAATGCCTACAGTCAGGTCTGATCAGCCAATAAAAACGGGACTCTCGTCGAGACTGAGCCCATTGTCGCCGGTCTGTCGGAGCTACGAGCAAGATCCTGCTGCTGAGACCCCGCCTCCCCGGGATGGAGACCTCGCTTGCCTTGCCGCCACGTGCGTAAGTAAAACACTCGCACAATTGCGAGTGTATTATAAATTTACACTCGCGGAATCGCGAGTGTACGCTTCACCTTTATCTCTTTAAGAATAATCAGAAACCGGATTCAGGCAAGTGTGTACTCCTCTGGGACTCGAGGGTGGTTCGAGCATAGTTTTGGGTGAAGCCACGTGTATGTACTCTGTGGACCGCCTGTTGTACTAGTTGTTACCCCTTAATAATTTTCCTCAACTGATACCCGAACCTATATTTAAGTCACTTTTGGAGTGTTAAAACCCTGTTTCTCACTGGTTTAATAAAAGTTGTTTTGGACCCTGTTGTCCCTTAAATCAGCCTCGGGGTGCCTCCGTGACAATTTTGGCGCAGCGAGCAGGGTATCAGATATGGAGGAATTATTTAGAGGGTTGTTTAATGTCTCTGCAGTAACCTGGGGTCTTGCCGTAATGTGGATCGCGGTGTGTTTCAGTTTGGGTGTTTGCTTAAAGGTAGCACAGGATTTGTGTAAAATTGAGCAGCGAATGGAGGAAAACCTTTCGCGGGAAAGTGAAGAGTTTGACTCTTTAGAGCAGGACCTTTCGCGGCAAAGTGAACAGCTTGATTCTTTAAAGCAAAACCTTTCGCGGCAAAGCGAAAAGTTTGACTCTCTAAAGCAGGACCTTTCGCGGCAAAGTGAGCAGTCTGACTTTTTTAGGCAGGACCTTTCGCGACAAAGTGAAAAGTTTGACTCTCTGATACAGGACTTTTCGCGGCAAAGCATACGGTCGGATTTGTTAGAACAGAGATTTGGCTTGTTAGAACAGAAACTTGTTTTTTTGGAACAAAAACTTGAGTTTTTGTTGATTAATATGAGAACTTCCTCTAGCGTCTCCCCAGTTCAGGTGTGCCCCTCGGCCCCCCCGCTTCTCGACAAAGATACTGATTCTGAAAACAGTGTTGATGAAGTGGGGGTAGAAACAAAGGACGTGCGTCCTCTTATTAATGGACGAGGCAAAAATCCACGCACGGCTACCCATAGCACGCCATATTCAGGACTGGAGCTAGGAGATTTACAAACTAGATTCTCACGCAAGCCGGGCGAGACAGAGACTGAATATCTTTGGCGCGTTTCACTTACCGGGGGTGATAGGATATTATTGAGTAAGGACGAGGCCACAGGCTTCTGGGGCCCAGGGGTATTTTTAAGTGATGGTCCGGATGGTAATCAGTCCATCACATCTCGTGTAGCTTACTGGGCTGGCGGTATAGATCCCAGGGAACGTGGGGAGCCAGTTGCAATTGTTGTAAAAGGCTTATCAGATCTTGCTGAGGGAGTTCAAAAGGCGGCTTGTATACAAGCAATGTATGAAAAGGGCCGGCAGTCCCCCCCTATGGCGGCGCCGGTGGATCCGGTCCACCTTCGGCTGCTTATTAAAGGATTACCGGATGCCTTAAAAATATATGTCCAGTCCCTTAAGGAGAAAATTCAGGGGGCTATTGATCGTAATAAGCAAAATCCCCGAAGTCGTCCTGAACATGTATTAACCTGGGCAGAAATTTTACACAATGTGGTTACACATGGGCGCGAGATGGGGTGGGTAGACCCGAGCGGCGGCCCGTGCAGAAGCCGGACGGTCCGGAAGACGAGCCGAGCCGAGCCTCTTCAGAGGCCGCCCCCCCCCGTCCCAGAAACCGGAGCGTTTTGGCTGCCGGTCAGATCAGAGCAGCAGCTTGCAGCAGAGCAGCCCCTGGCGCCGCGCGGCTGCTCTGGGTGTGCCCCGAACACTGCTATATAAGCTTTCCACCGAGCACCTACAGGAGCTGGTGGAATACTTAGAGGGAAGATCAGAGAACAAAGAGGAGGCACCGGTAACCGTCCCCCTCCCTGAGGACAAGCGAAACATTAACCCTTTCGTATCCTCACAAAGGGAGCCAAAAAACTAGTAGAAGCGGATGGGAAGCAGGACCACCCCACCCGCTTTGTATTTTCTTGCCAATGGTCCAGTGATAAAGAACCATACATACATATCCCCGTTGGTCCAAGGCGAATAAGTGTGAAATTTCTAATTGACACAGGCGCACAAATCAGTGTTTTGAACAGGCGGCAAGCTGACAAACTTGGGATTAAACCATCAAGGAAAGCCATCAATATAGTAGGGGTAACAGGTGTAGCAGAGAGATGTCCTTTAGCTCGAACCCACCTTTTGCTACCTGGGGAAAAACGGACAACAGCTGTGGAAGTTGCCCTGAGTCCTTATAAGGCAAACATATTGGGATTTGATATTTTGGCAGGTAGACGGTGGTGCTTACCTAATGGGGAGATTTGGAGCTTTGGAAGCCACAGAGCGGAGGTAGCCCGTATTAGAATATTGCCACTTACCTCTGCACCCTTGCAGTTCGAAAGAACTACTGACATTAGGATTTTGCAACTTGCTCCTGCTCTACCCACATCTACAATAACCTGTACTCCACAGTACCCCCTGCCAAATGCAGCAAAACGGGGCATTACGGAGGTTATTAATGATCTTGAAAATTCAAGACAAATAATTAGCCGCACCCATTCTCCCTATAATTCTCCAGTTTGGCCCGTTCGCAAGCCTGATGGGCGATGGCGCCTAACTATTGATTATCGAAAACTGAACAGTAACACTGCACCACTAACAGCTGCCGTCCCAAACATAGCCTCAGTGGTGACTGTAATACAAGCAGCAGCCCACCCATGGATGGCTGCTTTAGATGTTAAAGATATGTTCTTCATGATTCCCCTAAGGGAAGAAGACAAGCCACAATTTGCTTTTACCTGGGAAGGGAAGCAATACACTTTTAATCGGCTTCCTCAGGGGTACAAACACTCTCCTACTATTGCCCACAATGCCCTTGCTGCACTCATTGACACTGTACAGGTACCCTCAGGCATTTGCATATATCAATATATAGATGACATCTTAGTGGGTGGAAATAATAAGGAACAGGTGGGGCAAGTAGCAGAAATTCTTTGGAATTTATTAACACAGAACGGATTAGATATTCCACCGTCCAAGTGCCAGGGTCCCAGCCAGGAAGTTAAATTCCTAGGGGCTTGGTGGATAGGAGGAGCCATAGCAGTGCCTGATGATGTTCTGGCTACTATAGATAAGGGACACACCCCAAACAGCAAAGCAGACCTACAGTGCCTGTTGGGTACATTAGGGTACTGGAGAAAACATATCCCAGGATTCTCAGTGATTGCCCGTCCCCTATATGACCTACTCCGAAAAAACAAGAAGTCGAATTGGACTCTACAACATACAGAGGCCCTTAATGTTCTAAAAGATGAACTTAAAACCTATCAGAAATTGGGCCCACTACATCCACAAGACCCATTGAGAGTGGAATGGGGGTTTGCAGAACATGCCTCCTATTGTGCCATATTCCAAAGGGGTCCAACAGGGCCAGCTAGACCTTTGTTGTTCTCTTCCACCGCATTTAAGGGAGCTGAACAACGATATTCGGAGTGGGAGAAGGGGCTTCTCTCACTTACCCGAGCAGCTAAGGAGGCAGAGAAACTGTGTACGTCACAGGAAGTTATTGTACAAGGCCCTTTCCCTCTGTTGAATTCAATCCTTAAAGGGTTACCGCCCCCTGAGGGGGTGGCACAGAAAGCAACAGTACGAAAATGGTACGCCTATTTAGAGGGAGTTAGCCAATTGTTACTACTAAAGGAGGGTTCTGTAAAAGTTTCAAAACTTCAACAACCCGTGAACGCTGATCCGGTCCTGTTGAGCCTGCCTTATAAACCCTCTCCTATTAAAGAAGCACCTAAGCTAACTCAGGACTCAGACACACAAGGAGTCTGGTTCACTGATGCATCAGCCCATCGGGTAGGGACAAACTGGCAGTACAAGGCAGCAGCATTGGAGATTGCTACTGGAAAAAGAATAACAGAGGAGGGGGAAGGTAGTGCTCAAGTAGGAGAACTGCGTGCTCTTATTAGCAGCAGAAGGAGGAGCCTCCATGATTTACACTGATTCCTATGCAACCTGTAAGGGTGCCACTGAATGGATATGCCAATGGGAATCTAACCAATGGGAAGTAAATCGCACCAGAGTGTGGAGAGCTGAAGATTGGCAAAGACTATTAGAAATTGGCAGGTCACGACCTTTGAGTGTGGGTTGGGTAAAAGGACATGCAAAGGATGGAACCCTCGCTGCCAAATGGAATCAACAAGCTGACTTTCTAGCCCAGATCAGGCTGGCTGAAAGCATACCAGAGGAGTGGGCATGGTTAGCTGAATGGTTACACCTTAAGCGAGGCCATTCTGGAAAAGCAGATGTTTATTACGAATGCCGATCCCGGGGTTGGCCAGTGTCCATGGGAATATGTGAAGCAATTCTCACAACCTGTCCACAATGTCGGATCAGACTTAAAGCTGATCACCCAAATCAGGCCCCGGCCCTACATATCAGGCAGGACAAGACTCTCTGGAGCACGTGGCAAATTGACTATGTCGGGCCACTGAGACCCTCTAATGGAAAGAAATACATCCTGGTGGGGGTAGAGGTAGTATCAGGATTATCAATGGCCACTGCTGTCAACACGGCCACTGGAGATCAAACCGTGCAAGCGCTGTGTGGGTGGTTTGGTATCCTACCCACTCCTGAGAATATCCAGAGTGATAATGGCACACACTTTTCAGCTGCCGTGGTTCAAGACTGGGCTAAGGGAGAAGGTATTAAGTGGGTGTTTCATACACCATACTATCCCCAAGCCAATGGGATCGTGGAATGAACCAATGGTTTGATTAAGAAATATGCAGATGTATCACGACACAACTGGGACAAGCGATTAGCACAAGCTGTCTTCCTTGTCAATAACCGCTGGGGAAGCTATGGGAGCCCCAAAATCAGGGCGTTCTGTTCTGAAAAGCCATTGACAGCAACTTGACAACCAACACAGAGGAAGAACATTCCTCAAAAATACAAGTGGGCCAGCCTGTCATGGTGAAATTACCGTCTATTGGTATTGTACCCATGACTCTAGCAAAACCCAGAGGGTTATATGCCTGGGAAGCCCTTGATGAGAATGGGAAAACCCACCGTATTAGTGCTCGGTGGATAGTTCCAGACTACTAACCCTGAAAGCCCGGTTCCTCCCCGAGGACCGAGGTCCGTTCTTGTGTTTTCTTGCAGGGCAAAGGACAATGACGGGGTGGAAGAGGATCCAGATGCCTTGGAAACGAAACGACACCAGCAATGACGGGGTGGAAAGGGATCCAGCTATCACCAGCAAGAGATGGAAGAGAATCCAGATGCAAGCCATTCAGAAGGAAGGCAGTCACAGGAATGGAAACACTAACGAACTGTGACTGATGTTTGGGACTCAATAATTACCTTGGGCAATTGTTGATCTAATTATTTCAATTCTATTGTTGATTGTTATTAATAACTGCGTTGCAGGGGTAAGTCAACCCATGCAATACGGTGATCCACAGTGGACATTAAGGCTCACCGGCAGAAGTGTCCCCTTTTTACTTTGGAGGCAAGAGGTGACTGCACCACCACTCCAAAGTATCAGACCATGACTGTAGTCACGGGGTGGATTGTGGCAGAATGCAAACCCCCTCTCTCTCCCCCCACCTCCTTCAATATGGAGGGAGTAGGCACATCTCCCTCTCTCTGCTACTTGAGGCTGACAGCTTCTTTTGTTTGGCCCAGAGCACCCTGGCCAGGGCCATTAGGAGAAGGGAGTGCCGAGGCGCCAGTGAGCCGCTGGGCGCCTGTGACCAGTGTGGGGGGTGTTTGGAGGCTTCAGGGGCGCCCCACACACGGTGTGGGGGTGCAGAGAAGCTTCTAGAATGCCTACAGTCAGGTCTGATCAGCCAATAAAAACGGGACTCTCGTCGAGACTGAGCCAATTGTCGCCGGTCTCTCGGAGCTACGAGCAAGATCCTGCTGCTGAGACCCCGCCTCCCCGGGATGGAGACCCCGCTTGCCTTGCTGCCACGTGCGTAAGTAAAACACTCGCACAATTGCAAGTGTATTATAAATTTACACTCGCGGAATCGCGAGTGTACGCTTCACCTTTATCTCTTTAAGAATAATCCAGAAACCGGATTCAGGCAAGTGTGTACTCCTCTGGGACTCGAGGGTGGTTCCAGCATAGTTTTGGGTGAAGCCACGTGTATGTACTCTGTGGACCGCCTGTTGTACTAGTTGTTACCCCTTAATAATTTTCCTCAACTGATACACGAACCTATATTTAAGTCACTTTTGGAGTGTTAAAACCCTGTTTCTAACTGGTTTAATAAAAGTTGTTTTGGACCCTGTTGTCCCTTAAATCAGCCTCGGGGTGCCTCCGTGACAGTGGGTTGATGCCAGCTAAAGCTCATTGCTCTCTTAAAAATTATTTTGAAACTTATCTGGTTTTTATACACTGTGGTGGGCTGAGCAAGCATTCACTCTCCCTGTGCTGATCTGGCTAACTCAAGGAGACATTCAATACTGTTTTGATGAACTCACATTTACACCACCAAAGGTCTCTGGTTCCTTTTGTGCTGAGATCAAGGTCAGCTTCTTTGCAACAGTTGTGATCCATAACACTCTACATTATTTCCTGAGCTTCACAGATACATCACTCTTACCCATCTCCTCTGAGCCTCATTTTATTTTAGGGTTTTATTGGTTAGTTACAAAATGACTCTAGCAGAGGAAACCAAAAAAGGTGGTAAAATAAAATGCAGAAATAGCGTATAGAGAAATATAGAGAAAAATACAATCATCTGATGAGGGAGAAACAAAAGTGAATTCAAAGAAAGAGAAAATTAATGCTTTTCTAAAATTTTTTCTTTAAAAATGTTTTAAATTAACAAACTAGATTAAATCAAAAGTTGATTTTGTCCTGTCCCACTCAGCGGGGTAAGAGCAAGCATAATGATTATATACTCTGTGTGGTAACTGGGAGTAATGACAATTACTTGAGAGGTTCAGTTAAATCACACATTTACTTAAAACTCATCAGAATTACAGTCAATAGTAGCTTGGCAAAAGCTTGTAACTATATCATAAAACTTAACAAGATTTCAGTGACAAAACTCACAGTGATATTACCCTTGTGTACCCAGAATAAAGTTAGAAACAGAGATACAAAGAGAGATAGATATCAGAAAATTAGTAAGATTTCATGTCTCCAATGATCACTCCAGAGATGATCTCTCTAGTTCTCAGGGTGCTGGGCATGATGCAGTGAGTGTCCTAAGTGGCAGGTTTTAAATACTTCAATTAATTTGCATACAAGATGGAAGAGGGCAGCTTGTCTCTTCCTTCTGTTTGTTTCTCATGCTAATTAAGGAAATTATTCCAGAAATGAGTAGGTGGCCCCAGAAATGAGTCAGTGGTCTCAGAGATGAGTCAGTGAATCCTTTAGGGGTCACCAGTGGTTTGTGATTTCCCCTAACCAGTCATGACTTCTGTGTTACCCTGGGTTTTTTTTGCGAGCATGGTTAATGCCTTGATTTCAAGATTGGTGCCTACATTTTTTAGAGAAGGAGTGGACCTCAAGGATGATATACCATTCTTCCTCTGCAGCACTTATTTCTTACTCTTTGCCAGAAGTTGCAAATTAAATTGTTTAAGGCATAACCAAGGTTGCATATCATGCCCATCACAGATTTCCAAAGCATTTTCACAATACTGAACTTTTAAAACAACTAAAATATATCATATACATACAAAAGAATCAGTATCACAATGATGAAAATAAGTAATTTGAAAAATCAGAAAAAAAAAAGGAAAAATAGGAAGTGAAAATTGGAATTAAGGAAAAAAGGTTTCATAGAATCATAGAATCACTTTCGTTGGAAGAGACCCTCAAGGTCATTGAGTCTAACCATTAACCTCACTCTGGCATTAAACCATATCACTAAGGACCTCATCTATACATCTTTTAAACACCTCCATGGATGATGACTCAACCACTTTCCTGGGCATCTTGTTCCAGTGATTTGAGAACCCTTTCCATGAAGAAATTTTTCATAATACCCAATCTAAACGTCCCCTGATGCAACTTAAAGCCATTTCCTCTCATCCTATCATTATGACAGGATCAAGAGTTGCTGAATCGTACTTACTTCTCATCTTTGAATTAGTGAAAACATGTCTTTATACTGGTCTGAGGATAACTGCCTACTCGGGCTCACTGAGTCCATGCTGTCCCTTTTGTCAGGTGCTACTTATTTTTCCATTGGTGATGGACTAGGCACATTAAGAACGTGGCTTTAAGCAAGAACTTTGTCCTGTTTATGTTTACAAAAGAAACATCAATCACATTCACCCCAGAGCCCTGTAATTTCCACTCTTGTCTTACTAACTTACCACAAATATGATTCATTTTAATAGAAAAGGATATTATTCCCAGTGGTGCCTTACTGTCATTGTGGTCTTTACTGACTAATTTCAGAAAGCTCAATCCATGCTAAATTTAGTAGCCCCTATTATTTTGAATTTTTTTTTTTTTTTTCTGAATGACAGACTTTCCTTGACTTTTATACACCTATGAAACATTGTAATGAAAAGTAATACAGGAACTGTTGGACAGCAAAAAACACCCTACAATGATAGATCATGGATTTCTTCTGTTTATTTTGGGGCTCTAAGTGTTCATATAGTGTCAAAGAATATTTTACATGTGATCATCTGGCATTAGAAAAAAACAACCTCCACAAACCTTACAAATATTTCTATTTGCTGTCAAGAAGAGACAAAGAGCTGAAAGACTGAGGTAATCTTACCTCTGGAAACACAGATCAAACAGAATCTGTTTGGTTTAAAAAAAAAACCCAACAAACCAAACCAAGCCAACCCCAACCAACCCAAACCAACCATCCAACCAACCAAGCCAACGTAGAAAATATTACTTCTTTTGCTTGTTAAAAAAAGGATCAAACTTAGAAAGGAGACATATGGGTATCTTTTGGAAGTTGTATAATTTTGTAAGTGTGTGTAATTATGTTACAAGGAAATATTTTACACATGATAATACAATTGAGCAAGAGGTTATGTCCACCGATCTGTGCTTAGCTAGTAAACTGTAAAATTGCCATTTATTTTATTATTTTCATTAGAATAGGCAGTAATCTCCTTGATTAGTTTTCTTTGTTTATAATTTACTGAGGAATCATCTATTACTGTCAAGATATGGTCACCAAGTCCATTTAACAGAGGAATTAAGTTGATAGATCAAAGGCACATTGTTCAAACTTTTATTGCTAGCAAGCAAAACACTAGCAGCCCTAATGGAAGAACACAATAGAATTTTATTTCATCTATTAATAATTTCTTGATAATAAGGATATTTACATTAGCCTTAGACTGTTATCCCTTTCAAATGAATACACACTACTAGTTTATTTTCTCTAGTACATGATGTCTAAATTGTCCTGGGTTTCAAGTATTTAAATGATTTTGGAAAAAAAAAAAGTTTATACTAGTTTTCCTGCTTTTTGTACAGCAGGATTTTTATTGCCAGCCTTAGTGAGAGAAGTGATATACATTATCTTTCAAGTAAGATTAAAAGAAGAGAATAATAGAGCTCCAAAAGGGTCTTCAGAGCAGTATTATGCCTTAATTGACCAAAAAAAAAAAAACATTTTAATAACGTTTGTTGGGTTCTAGGCTATTTTTAATGTAAATAAAATCCTTGAAATGTGACTATAGCAGATTTTTTTTTTTTATACAAGGCATTTATAGCTCAACACGGTATTTAAATTTTTAACTCATTCTGTAGCAGTAGATGGATTGTAGGTCTTAGAATCTGATCTTATTTTGTTCAACTGGTAAATTTTTAAACTTTGAATAATTACATAGCCAGCATAAGTTGGCAGAAAGGGAAAATCTGTTCTAACTACAGTGCAGTGACCTTATAGTGCAGTGCAGTGATTTTACAGTGCAGATTACATTAATCTCTGTCTGTTCACCTAGAATCATTACTCACTAGTGTTCATGTTACAGAATTCCTAGGGATCTTCAGGACAAATTGTGTTGTATTAGAAAGAATACATGGGAAAAACTCCTAAAGTCTACAAAATCAGTAAAACCACATTTATCCATTAGTTAATTGGAAGCGAGACTAGTCAGTGCAATGGATAAGTATTGAGAAAACAGTGGCAGACTTTTTCTGGTAAAAAAATCCTACTACATTTCATTCTTGGGACTATATAACTGGTCCCTGTCATTTCCATCATGAATGGGATTTAGAATCTTTGTGGTCCAGATGACTTTGTCATTAAGTATGGTAACGGCAGTGTGTTTCAGAGTATTAGCTGTTTGAGCCTAAAATGGGCAAATAAAACAGTCTAACTGTGAGATGATCTGTGGTTGTTTGCGTCTTGTCAGAATTCTTCCTTTTACATCTGATAGAAGTATTTTTTTTTTTCCTTTAATACATAAGATTTCAGTCCTAGTAGTTCTTATAATCTACAGAAATGACTTTTAAAAAAAAATTATTCCAAAGTAAAGTTTTATTTTACTATACTGTGATACACCACTATTTTTTGTTTGTTAGTTTGTTTTGGTTTGCGTGTGTTTATCTAACTGTATTGTGAGAGTGAACAGTTATTCCAGTGAATACATGGGGGGAAAAAAAAAAAATAAAAATGAAATATGGTGTATCTGAACTTGCAGCTGACTACCAAGATTTTACTTAGGCAGATAACTTCTATCCTCCTCTTTTTCATAAAGTCATGTTCCTTGTTCTGGTGAAACACTATCCATGGATACTATTTCTTTGGTGTTCAGTGACTACAGTATGTATTTTCATGGTAAGACACCATGAAATAATGCCATTAGATATCTTAAGAGGTAGGATTCTAGCCATGGAAGTTTTCTGTTGAGCTGATAGAAAGAAAGAAGCATCTCCTGCTGTGCCTATTCCTGTTTACAACTCAGACAAATGAGATGAAGTACCCTTTTGCTCTCTTCGCTGACAGAAACCAAGACTCGAACAACTATGTGAAATTAGATTATTGGCTAGAATTACGTTAAACTATTCAAACCATTTGTGATATAGTGAGTTAATATACTTTGAGGCAGTTGCTACTTTAATACAACATATTTTCCATTTCAGCCTCATAGCATCTACACAGTAGGTACAGAAAGGCATATGGACAGCTGAAAATACTCCCAAATTCCTTACTTTGTACTGTTTTCAGGTTGTCTAACATACCTGACCACTGTGTAGCCCCCTTGCAGACTGCCATCTGCACCTAAAAAGGGAGGTGCTTATCTCTTCCATTTTCACACACTTGGCTGACTGGGAGGATGGCAGGGAATCCCATTACTCCTTCCTGAGGTCAGTTCTTCCCTGGCTGGAGTAAAGACTGAAGATTTAACAGGATTCAAGGCACTGTTCGTGGTGCAGCTTTTGAGAAGGAGCACAAATGGAATTTCATCTCAAGGAGAAATCTCCTTTTGCTATGAATATGATTTCTTATATAACAAATAGCCGATCTACAAAAGCAGTTTGATGCCTAGGGAGCTGAGGCTTAAAGGACACTTAAGGTAATTTGTAAATACAGAAGTCAGAGTCCTTTCTGACTCCTTGTGTCAAAGTGTGCTCCTTACACTGTTGTTCTCCTCCTGGATGTGTACCCTGGTGGCAGGCTGAACACCTGGCCCTGTATATTTAGCTCTGTACATCCAGACAAGAATCATCTGTTCTAACTCATTTAATAATCATGGAGGGAAAAAAGGAAGAAGTAAAAAATAATTCCTAGGAAGGTATTCTTGGATAAGATCTAGAAGACAAAAAATGTTGAGAACTGCCTGACTGCAGCCAGACGCTGGAGTTCATCACAGCAATGAAATTGCAAGGTTGGAGGCAAAACTGGACATTTATTGGTCTCTCCTAGCCATGTCAAAAACCGAAAGGCTTAATGTAAGGTATTGTAGTTATAGGAGGCAGAAAGCGTGTAAGTAAATTGCAGGAGAAAAGGACAAAATTTCTGTAAAATTATATATATAAATGAAATGTGAGCTGATTCATTTTTTAAATCACATTTTTGACTTGCAAGTGGCCTGGGAAGCCAAGATTATGGGTATAAATGTCTATTCTTCATCGCAGGAATTAAAAAAAAAAAATCTTTAAAAATGTTGAAGGGTTTACACAAAAGTGAAGAAAATGGATCAGAAAGACTTAGAAATTACGCAGAAACAAGGAGGTAACAGTAGTAGCATTATTGTTTTTTAAAAGGTATATTAAAATATGATCAGCTTTGTATGTGTTTTAAAATCCATGTCATATTTTCAGAAAGTTTTCCAAATTTATAATACACTGCTCAGAAAAATATATTTCACTATTTATCCAACAATTCTACACTCTATCTGCATCCATGTAACCTGAAGCATGAAACACGCTTAAGAAGGTTTTTCAACACCTGTCATTTTATTTAAAAGTGGTTGCTAGAAGCTAATGAGGTGAATAGCATAGTAAAGACAATAATGCAAGAAAACTTTTCTGCTATTCACATAATGTTGAATCTCACATTCTTTCAAGGTTTTAGGTTAAGAAATAACTTTTGTTGGTGTACCATGTTCACATTATCTGAACTGCTTTGGGCTGGGAGCTACTCTGTTAATGAGCATTCATGTATTCATGTTTGTTCTGTTATTCATACAGAAGCAATTTATATCTAACATGTTTGTTCAGGATCATGGTGAAGACAGGAGAAGGATGAAGAGTCTCTCATCAGTGTGAGATTAACTTCTTAACAACTTAATTCCAAGCCTTGCTGATATTGAAATTAATTAGACCAATTGTTTGATGAAACAGATAATTCTAGAAATCAGTGATCGTTATATCTAAAAAAAAGAGTTCTAGGGCTGTTACCCTGCTAACTACAGGATAAGTTACTGCTTTTGTTCACAGAGGTTAGGCATTATCCCATGTTGTCTATAGCAAAAGCAAAGAACACTCCAAACAATAAGCCTTAGGAAGATAAAATTGAAATTTTAAAGGATGTGGAAGAGCCTGGGATAATCTATTAAGTCAATAAAGGAAACTCAGAAATTTAATTAAACTTTAAAGAAAATCATATCCTTTATTTCATATTCTGACTACATCATCATTAAGTACTAAGTGAACATCAGATGTCTAAGAGGGCTTCTGAATATGTAGCAACAAATGGAAATAAAGAAACAACATCGGATTCTTCAGAGTGTGGCTTTAGATTTGTCACTGAAGGATGACAGATAGATGTTTACTGTTTTTGAATATTCAAAAAATAGATATACCTCTGTGCAGTTGCAAAAGTTAAATTAACTTCAGAAATCTAAACTTAACCCTATAAAATTTAATTCTAAATGCACAGAAAGTGCATATAATTTATCAAGTATAAATTGACAAGATAAATGATGTACATCCTTCTCTCTGTCAATCAATTTTTTAAACCTAAATTTTCATTGTTATATATGAAATACAGAATTATATGTAAATTAAATCTTCTTAAACTGATTACAACAAAGACCTAATTAAAATTATGACATCATGGGCATTATCTGAATTTGTGAAGTTATTGCTTCACAAGCTATTAAGACCACAGCATCATTCCCTCATTCAAAAAGCACTGTCAATGTCCTTTGTCAATTCAAAACTACTTCTGATAGCTTGTATTAAGGGACTGTACCCACATTGACAAGATTTAACCCAGCAGTTCCTGGAAACTGAGATACGGTAAACCTGAAACGCAATGACCTGTCTGTTGGCAAATACAGACACCACAAAATCTGGTCTGATTCTTTTCAGTTGACAGATATGCTGAAAATGTCTGTCCTTCAAGAATTCTCCTTTCTGCTGTTTTGATTCTTCTTGTTTCCAAATTAGTTTAAAAAAAAAAAAAAAAAAGAAAGAAAAAGGTGCTGTCCCTTTTGTTTAAAGATGGAGGTGTGCTTGTGTGAATACATAGAAGTGTACGAAAGACTGAGATTGAAAGACTGAGATTCTGAAATCTGACCTGGAGACTCCTGTTACACTTTTTTTTTTTTTAATAAGGTGTTTAAAATGCATGTTTTATTTTCGAAAGATGGTTAGATATTTAAGGAAATTAGATTATCTGGATTTTCTTTTCCTTTGTCACATTGGTAATCTCTGCCTTGGAGTTTCAAATACTATTGAGAAGCATTACAATTTATGGACTAATGCTCGTTTTTCTTTCTCTTGTTATTTTGTTACATTTTGTTTTGTTTTCTTGCATATAAAATTTATTTTTCTCTGGTTGTAGAAAGCAGATATTTCCAAATGCAAAGAATCTAATGAGAAAACTATAATTCAACCTGTTTCTCTGCTTTACCATTATGCTATTCTTCGAAAAGTTAGGCTTGGTTAACATAACTTTAAGGCATTGCATTCGTCAAATTTGTTATTTAAAAGTGAACTTCGTTAATTTAAAAATAATGGAATATTATTTCCCTGTGACTTGGAAGGATATCATTATATTTGCACTCTGAAAGGAACATGGAACTAATTTGTAGTACCTACGCTGATATGACCTGTACACATGAGGTGTGGCACTATCATATTTCTTACAGATAATCTGTGTTGAAAAACATCCACCTATGATAAGAATTAACTGGAGTTATCCTTAAAAGAGATAACTTAAGATGTGGTATAGTATTCACTGCTTTGTGAGAGGAAAGTATAGGAGAATTTAATAGAAAAATGCATTCATGCAATAAATGAAGATGTTAGAGAAATCTTGCAGCAGATGAAGTTATTATTCACCTGACTGGTTCCTTCCTTCCAGATCAATGAAGATGCCATCAGACTACTGAACAGCTGTTTTAAGTGCTGTAAATACTATTTTGTAGAGGTTTCAGAAATATTCTTTCTTATCTTCCTCACATGATATGTTTTCCATTAAACGCTTTGGCTAGTTAAAGACAATTATATACAATGGAAAATCTTGATAAGGTGACTGGATTTCACATCTCTGTAAGAAGACCCCACTGATAGACGATAATTTTAAAGTGAATCATAATGGGTAATATCTATTAGTCATCACATGGACAGTTCTGTTTCTTGACAGGAACAGTTTATTACCTGCCAAGTCTCATTTAATGATTCCTGCTTCAGTACAGATAAAAATAATTAAGAGGATCAGTCTGGTTTACAGGACTAATCTATTCTCTCACATTTCAGTTTCTCTTCTTATTCTGTTTGAAAATATATTGAAAGTTGCTGTTACTGTACTGTCTTATTCTGCCACCTATAAAAACATGAGCAACTTGATGGTCTGTTCAGTGACTCTTTCTTCATCCATGTTCAGCTTCTGCTTTTGTTACTATGGTTCTGCCAGTTTGCCACGACACAGCTCCTGACAATGATCAAAAACTCCCTTGATCTTCTAGCCTGAGCTGACTTAGAGGCCTTTCTTTGCTTAATTAAGCAGAAAGTTCATAAGATCACAGCTTGTGACCTAAGCTAAGTGAGTTCTACTAAGCAAATTCCATATAAACAGTTTCTAAGCAAGTTCTATAAGAAGCAGTATACTACATAGTTCAATGAGTTAACTCAGTCTATTCTCTAAGAATTTAGGATGGAATAGTACTTTTATTCAAATAATAAAGTATTTGAAAATCTGGTCTAAATTATGTCATCATCACTCAGTGGACAGCTACTCCTGTGGAAGCTCTATTTGAATCCTCTCCAGTTTGGAATTACTCTACATCACTGAAACGTTTCACAGAATCACAGAGTGGTTACTGTTGGAAGAGACCTCTGCTAGTCATCTAGTTCAACCCACCTGCTACAGCAGGTACACCTAGAGTAGATTGCACAGGAATGCATTATGTGTGTTTTAAATGTCTCCAGGGAAGGAGGTCCCACAACTTCTCTGGGCAGTCTCTTCCAGTGCTCTTCCACCCTCGAAGTAAAGAAGTTTATCCTCGTAATTCAGATGGATCTTCCTATGCTTCAGTCTGTGCCCATTGCCCCTCATCTTATTGCTGGGCACCACTGAAAACAGTCTGATCCCATCCTCTTGACGTCAACCCTTGAGATATTTATAAACATTGATGAGATCCCCTCTCAGGCTTCTCCAGGATGAACACCCCCAGCTCTCTCAGTCTCTCCTCAAATAAGATGTTCCAGATTCCTAATCAACTTTCTAGCTCTCCGCTGTCCTTCCTCCAGTAATTCCTTGTCCTTCTTAAACTGGAGAGACCAGAACTAGACACAGTACTCCAGATGTGGCCTCATCAGGACAGAGCAGAGGGGGAGGATAACCACCCTCGAGCTGCTGGTCACACTTCTTTTAATGTACTCCAGGATACTATTAGCCTTCTTGGCCGTAAGGGTACATTGTTGACTCATGGTCAACCTGTTGATAACCAGAACTCCCAAGGACTTCTCTGCAGTGCTGCTTTCCAGCAGGTCTACCACTAACCTGTACTGGTGCCTGGGGTTGTTCTATCCCAGGTGCAGGAGCCTACACTTGCCCTTGTTGCACTTCATTAGTTTCTTTTCTGCCCAGTCCTCCAGCCTGTCCAGGTCTCACTGAATGGCAGCACAGCCTTCTGGTGTGTCAGTCCTTCCTCCCAGTCTGGTATCATCAGCAAACTTGCTGAGATTGCACATAGTCTTTTCATCCAGGTCACTGATGAACAGGTTGAACAGGACTGGACCTAATACTGACCCCTGGGGAACCGCACTAACTACAGACCTCCAACCAAACTATGCTGTTGATCACAAAACCCTCTGAACTCTACCATCAGCCAGTTCTTGATCAATCTCACTGTGCACTCATCCAGCCTGCTCTTCCTTGGTTACCTGTGAAGATGCTGTGAGAGACTGGGTCAAAAGCCTTGCTGAAGTCAACATAGACAAGGTATTATAGGCTACAGGTATACTTAGGTAGACAAAAGGAGTAAGTCTAGATATGCTTTCAGTGACTTCTGATTTTATTTCCTCCGAGTCAGAGGTTTCCAAGTAGTCATTCATGTTTTTTTCATTATAATCTACCTTTACCTTTTGATAGGATGCACTCATCTTAAATGTAGAATATATACTATTTAATGTCCCTGTGTAAGATAAATTCAGAAAAATACTGCAAGGCATTAAGTTAAAGTCTATGATTATTTAACAAAAATTGCAGCTTTTAATAAGCATTGCTTTCTGTAAATATGCCCAATTCAAAATGATTATGCACATTTGTGGCTTTTTATATCATTTAGAAACAATGGACACTAGCCACTTAAGAATTCAGCAGAAAAAAATATGCTTGTACAGACTAGGTAGCCAAAATCAAAGCTCAACAGAAATCAAGATATTTTTACTTATATTTTGTTGTGGTTGTTTGGTTTCTGGTTTATTAGTTGGCAAAGTATCTGACTTATTTGTCAGCAGTGAGTCAATATTGACATGAAAGTCACTAATTTATATGAACAAGACTTGATTGTGGTGATAGGTAAAAGCTAAGAGGAGTATCAGCTATTTAGTATTACCAGTTCATTTTCAATCTCCTGTGAACACTTGCAAGAACAAACACCTGTTTCTAGGCCCACCTGCAGAACACAAATTTCTATGAATATTCACTTACTGAATATTTCCGCATTATTTTTTTCATCTTTCTATGGCCATCTATAAATGTGTGATTTTATATGTAACTTTCAAATGCATTCAAACAGAATAGAAACAATGTGACTATGTTAACCAGTTATAATTAAGAAAAATCTTGTTGTAAGTAATTTGCACGAATAAGTAAAGCAAAGTATCATTGGAGAAAAGACTTAAGAAAAAGATAGTTTGTAGTTAGTTCATTAGAGGTCAATCTTTTTCAGGTATTAAAAAAAAAAACAAACCCAAAACAACCACCCAACCAACCAAAAAAAAAAAAAAAAACAAACCCAAAAACAAAACAAAAAAAACCCCAACCAAACAACCAAAAAAACAACCAAACAACCAAAACCCAAAACAACAAAACAAAACAACAACAAAAAAAAGCCCAATTAGGGAAGATACTTCCAAATGAGCTATATATTTTAAACTAGCTACCTGGGTCTAACTGGACTTTCCCTGTAAATTACTTCCAAATTTGATTTAAACTTCTAATGTAACTTCTCAGTTGCTAGGTGCTGAAAATCTTAGGTAGGTTTTGCTGGTTAAGAAAACAATACGTTTGAGTCTTGAGTCACTTTACTGGGTAAGTTTCTTATGTATTAAATTAAGCAAAATACTTTAAAAACTTTAAACTCCAATATTTTGCTTCTGCTAGGCTTGGTAATTTTACAAGCATTAATAGCTGCCTGATGTTGATCGCTATGCACATGTGCATATGTACATGCACACATCATTCTGTTTTTCAAGAGTTTGAAAGCAGCTTTTGTGTAACTCATGGATAAGTTTGTGTGAAATAATTATGCTTTCAATTAGTAAAAGCAATATTGTGTCTGACTTTAGAATATAGTCTTTTTTAATAATTTTATTGCTATTTTTCCCAGTTGCTCAAAGCATTTCCAATAGTAGTCCATAACCTCTCTTCCCCATCACTAGTAAATAGCCAGAGGAGGATGCAGGACAAGAGGAGAAATCACTAGGAATTATTGTTTTCTTTTGTGAAAGGAAAAATATTTTCTTACATCAAAACCCAAGCTATATTCCCTGAACTCTAGCATTACAATGTTGATACCTTCAAACATAACAGCTCTGGGTGTGGAAACAAAATAATGAAATCCTCTGTTCTTCCTCTTTTTTTCAGATGCTGCATTTCAGGCATTTATTGGACATGTACCAGCTCAGAATGAAGGATAACACTGAGCAAAATGTTCTTTAGGAATAGTACACCCAGAACCGCAGAGTGTTATCTGCAAGTCTTTCAACAATTCTACCACTAGTAATGGAACAATTATCTTGATTTTGTTGCGTAAAGTTAAAATATTCATAATTAGAAATATTCTGTTTCTATTTTTATTATATTTACTGATTTTAATATTAAAAAAAATACAATACAATAATATTGTGTTTACTGAGAAAGGACATCTAACATCTAACAGAACAGTTATATTCAGAAGTTTTTGATCTTAATGTTCATACAATAGAGAAAAAAGGGAAACTTGTACATGTTGTTTCTGCTGTTTGCCTTTATTCTACAGAAACATAAACCTACAGAGACCAGGCTGCCTAATATTTAACAAGTTTTAATATCAAAGATAATTTTCAAAAGTTATTTCTTCCTAAGTTCTTTTAGTTACAATTATTAGAAACTTTCATCTGCAGTAATAGGAACTGTACTTTTATTTCAAGTAATTTCTTATTAATTGATTGTGAATTCCCAGCTGGTGATGAAAACTGAACTATGACTTCAATGGCTGCAGTTATTAATTAATTTTCTATGTTCAAAAGAAAAAAATGAGTGTATGGATTAAGTAACTGAAATTATAAATTGACCTATTCTAGAATGCATGAGAAGTTCATTAGGTTTCGTTGTCAATATACTCAAGCACTGTGGGACTGCTTCGTGTGCTGTAGTATTTTCCATTGCTTTCTCTGTTTAGCTTTCAATAACTTTCAAGAGGATGTATCAGAACCTTTTGTCCAGTTGTGAACATATACTAAGAGAATGTCATATTTTTTCTTTAGAACTGGAATTTCATTTGGACAAAAATATTTGAATGTCATTCAGCTGCTGAACAGATATCTCTCAAATGCTAATTCTCATAATTTTCTATTTCCAGAAAAGGATTTCCCACAGAAAAAAAATGTGATGTTTTGTTATATATTTTCTTCCAGAAAAAGAATTAAATAATTTTAGACTCCATAACAGGACATGTGCAAAATCTAAAACATTAGTTTGAAATTTTTGAGGAAAAATTTGAGGAAAAAATTTGAGGAAAAATTGACTCAGTGATTTATTTTTAAAATGTAATTTGTAATGATTAATTTTTAGGGAAAGTAACATCACAATAAGTTTTATTACAACCTCTCACTAGTGGGAGCATTTCACTAATACCAATAAAGTACTGCAGAACTGCAATGCTCTTAGTTTTCAGGAGCAAGAGATGAACAAGCAGAATTATAGTTGGTATCGAGGTTCAAATTACCTAATGTTCACTTAAAGCCATCCTGTGTTGTAGACCTGGAAACAAGAAGAGATGAGATAAGACAGATCTGAGCAAGATTAGTCAGAGAAGCACACTCTAATTCACCTACAAATAGGCTGAATATCTGAACATCAACATACAGCACAGGTAAGGGCCTAAGGCACAACAGGGAACAAAGCTTAAGACTGTCTAAAAACACAAGTTATTAATGTCTTCCTGTAGTCTACATTTGGGCTAAAGGTTGTATTCTGAGACAGGAACAGATTTGTTACCTCAAAAGATGAGTGAGCCTAGGTAAGCAATGAATCATTAAAACATTCTACTCAGGGTAAGCAGTTTACTCATAATGTTTATAACAATTCTTTCCAGAAATTCAGTAAACAGTGTCCATACACTCAAGCCATATTATTATCTTTTGACTGACTGTTGACTTCAAAGTTCATGTGTTACACATTACGATCAAAAATACCTGCACAAAAAAGTTTGAGTTTGGGGTTTTTTTTTCTTTTTTTTTTTTTTTCTATATTAGGTTGTTTTTCGTAATTATTTGTGAAAAAAATGAATTTGACAGAAAATAGAATTAGATTTTTGCTTCATATTTTTCCTAGTCATGACCCAGAAACACTACTGTAATACATTATTTCTTTATTTTCATGGGTTTTTGGAAGAATGACAAAGTACATATTTCCATATACTCAACATTTTTGGTCTCATCAGTGTGTTATTGTGCTTTAAAAAATTGATACTTATAGAAATTTACAGAGAATGTTTAGAATAAAAACTGTAGCTCATTTTTTCCTCAAATCCTTAATTTTATCTCTACAGTATGTAGCATCTCTAGTAGGAATGTCTAAGGATTTATTTATATAGAGATGCTTTTCCTTGGATTTTAATCAGCAGAGAAGTTGTCAGAGACTGTGAAACAAAATAGCTAAGGTAAAGTACAGGATTTGCAATTTAATTCTTCACCAAATCTTGGACAAGGATGACTGAGTGTTTAAGAATCTTAGTATTACTGGATGAGAGAAGTGATACAAAATGAGAAATATCATAGTCCACAAAATCAAAATAATTGTTCTATTATATCATTTCTGTTAAATGCATATTTGTGCTAGACTTTATTTCCATTAATAACAGCTTTAAACTGACACATGACATACCAGTTACTTATATTCTAGACATTGAACTGAAATCACTCTTAATTTTATAGCCATAAAATAACTTTCACAGATTAAACAATGGTTTTCTTAAACAACTGCTGTTAGAGGCTATGCATCCAGTGAACCTCTCATCCTGAATGCTTAATAGTATACTCATATTCAGCAGATTCTAAAACAAAGTTGTTTTTCCAACTAAGACCTGAAATATTGTAAGTAATGTCATACAGCAAAAGATCTAAAAATGGAAGTAGATGTAAGAATTAAATTAGTTTAGCTTCAGGAATTATTAACCTGTTTTTAAGCATAAGTACCTTAAAATCCTTTCTATAATGAAAAAAAAAAATAGTCACATGAAACAGAAGGAAAGAAATAATGGAAAAGAAAGAAAATATGACTTTTGTTGTTATATGAATAGAGAAAAAATGAATTCCTAAGGTATTTGAAAAATGTGTTGAAGATACAATACTTAAAAACTAACATCTTTGTATTGATACTAAACTTTTTTTTTTTTTTTGGTTGTAATTTAATCCCTGTCACTAAGATAAATGATTAATGGCATTGTAATGATGTCAAGAACAATTAGATCCAGACTAAAAGGAGTTTAAAAATATTGGTAGACGTATATAGAGAAAGAACTGGAAAAATGTGATGATAAATTAAAAGGAATTATATTTGTACTTCCAACACTTCTTTAAATAAACAGAGGCTGTCTTGTTTCTCAATAGTTTATTAAAATCCTTGTATTCAAGTGTTCAGAATACCTTTACCAAACAACTTGTTAAATAGGTTAAAACTCAACTTCTAAATATTTATGAGGCTGTTGAATGAGTGAAAGGTGATGCTGTGCATGATAGATGGCCGGTAGGAAAGAAACACTCAATATTGTATCTTATGGAGGAAAATCCTGCTTTGTGTTACTGTGTGGTCATAATCAGTTCTGCTACTGTTACTCTCATGTCCTGGGTCAGTCATTTACTTAACAAGTACATAAAAGATTATGTATTCACTTGTAAGATATATGCATTTCAGGAATTACTCATTGAAGGCTCCAACTTCCCTGTATTTCTTCATCATATGTTATAAATTTAATTTTGTTTTGACAGGTTTCTATAAAAAAATGTATTCTACTATCTTCTGCTGTACCTGTCTGCCAAGGTACAGCAGTATCACTGTGTCGTGATACAACAGTTTAATCTGTTATCTAGATTTCTTTGAATGTTTTCAAACCTCTGTTGAAGTGAATTTGAGATGTAACAAGTTACATGATAAGGCTTCAGTGCCTTCATTAGCTAAAGGACAAATAAAATAATAATATTTGTAAGACAGCATGGCTTAAGTCTATAAGTTCAGTGCTATTTATATTTGTTCTTCCATGCATAATTGAGAAATTAATTGGATTATGGGTTGGTTTGTTTGTTTGTTTGTTTGTTTGTTTTCCCCATAATGTACAGGTACCTCATTTTTAGTTTTATAGTATGAGTTCTAAACGGAATTCTAAATTCTCTTTGTGTGTGTCATCACAATGTCTTCATACAGTTTTGGAATACTTAATGTATATTTTTAAAGTTAATGGAAACAATATTTTTACTGTAAAAGTTGTGAAAATGGCTGTTGCTTTCTCTTTAGGCTGTGTCCAAGGTAGATTATTTTCTGCTGAGGCTAAGCACATGGCTATACAGTAAAATTGCCTATTACTCAAACTTTGCATGGTTTTGTAAATCCGGAAAAGACAACCTTAGAAAAAAGTGAAAAGGTAGATTTTGTGTGTTAGCATTTGTAGACATGAGTACACAATTACAGGATTTTGGATATATGGCTGTCAAGGTTTAATTGCAAGGTGACAATAAACTGTGGCAGATGCTGTCTGTTAATCCCCCCTCTATCTTCTCTGCATTGCAAAAAAAGTGATAAGAAGGGTAAGGAAAAGAGACTTCAAGTTGGAAAGGTTTTAAAGGCTTTACTAATGTTACTAATAAATATAGAAAATATATAAAAATGTACAAAGCCAATATCCCGAGGTAGTGCAGCTTTCCACTCTCCCACAGTGGATGGAGTTAGTGTCACTCCAGCAGCTGCAGGGCAGGCACCTGGAAGTCCTGGATGGGACTTCACAGCAAACCATAACTGGATTCAGGGATGTAGGGTCTGTATCCAGACCTTGGATTTGCAGGTATGACTGGCAGGGTCTTCTTCAGATGCTGGCCATGGTTGAAGCGTGAGACCCTTATGATCTCCCTCTTTTACAGGGTGTATGATGTGGATGGGATGGAATACTCCGTTGGTCAGTTTTAGTCACCTGTGCTGTCTGCCTTTCCTTGCAAATATCCCCCTCTCAATTATGGCATGTTATCAGAATTCTTGGTTGTTACAGCAATAAATCTAAACATGAGCTTCTTCAGCATTCCATTGGTGCAGTGTTCGAAAAACATGCAGCTAAATTCAGAAAAGTGCAGTTACTTAGAAGGTACTTAGAAGAAAGAAAAAATCACTAAAAGAAAACTGGTCTTGTTTTTAACAAAACCAGGACAATGGCTATAAAGCAATAAAATTTTATTAATTAGAACACTTTCCTGTGTAGTACCTTTCACATAGGAGAATTCCAACACCAATGTCCAGACTGACTGTCAAACAGGAAGTAACATACATCCAGCTCCCACAATTGCTTATATGCAACAGCTAATAGGAGGACAATGCACGGTATTTTGTTGAAATCATCTTTTTCCTCAAATCATTCAATATTTTATGCAAATAAGCACAAGACTCTCTGTTTTCTGTTTCTTTCCATGCTCAGTTTTATTTACCAAACCTATTGACTTGTTACATATTCTCTGTCTTCCAATGTACTCCATTATTTTTTAATAATATTTCTCTTCAACCCTGTCATATTTTCAGGATTCTCTGTTCCAAAGAGTAAGGTGTAATGTACAAAATACGTCTAAAGAGGAAAACTTAGTAGTCTTGCTGGATGAAAATACATAATAATTGTAATATCAGAATATGAAATGTATTGATTAATTCTGTATAATTTGCCAGAATGTGAATGGCTTTGATCTATTTTTGGAATTTGGCTGGAATACATATGGCATGCATAAGTACTACATAGTAAGAAACAATAATAAATTGGTGGAAAAAAAGTCTATAGATGGTGACAAAAATATAATTTTTTTCAGAAAAGTTTTATTTCATTCTGTTTTCAGATGAAAATATTTATAGGAGTTTAACAGTATTTTGTGTTTTAAAACCTCCTCAGTTTTTCTCTTAGGTCATTGTAAATAACCACACATGAGATAATCACCTTAAATTGGAAGAAATATTGCTGAGTTCAGATGTTTCAACAAATTTTCCCACAGAAGTGCAAGAAAAATCCACACTTTTAAAATGAGCGCTTGGCCTTGAGGTTATTGATACATTTGATACTACTTCAGAAGGGGAAAGGAAAAGTGTGATTTTATGAAGTCCTTTCCAGGCATCAAACTTACAGCTTTACAATTGCAGATTATATTTTGCACAATAGAAATATACATAATATACGTTTAACACATGGCTTTATATAATACATTCCTACCACATAAAAAAATCTATTTCAGTGAGGAAAAATTTAGGGACATATTAAGAGGAAAAACGGGAGGGATAGATAGATTAACCACTGTAGCTTTTAGATGACTTCCAGAGCTGCTTTCTACCCAAATTATTCTATGACCCTCCACTGAGATAAGATTTAAGTGTAAACGATTCTCAAATACTTGCAGTTCCAGTGCAGTTCCAATATCAAGGAAAACAGTGGCTGAAGGATCTGTGCTTTAGTTTCTGTAGCTACTTATAGCTCACAAAACATAATTCCATTGAGAATTGTTTGAAAATATTATAGGTCATTTATGGCTTCAATTTCTTTATAGCCTAATAGTCCTTCCATGAAAAAAAAAAAAAAATCTTTTTATTACTTCACTCATATGTCTTTCTTCTACTCATTTTAAAACTCCTTTTTGGGCTATATACAATTCTCAGGAGAATTGTTTGGCCTTCTAGCAAATACAATATCTCTTCTGATTTAGTTTCACACGCTTACCCTCTATGAAAATCTCAGCACTGTTTCCCTACTCAATTTAAGCTTCACAACGTGTAAAATATTATTTTTCTTTTTTTCTTTTTTTTTTTTATTGCATATTTTACCTGGGATCATTTGAGGAGCAAGAATTTTCTTCTTTAAAAAAATGTAAACATTTAATTTCTGGTAGGGTCAGTAGCAATTGGTAGCAATGAATACTTGATTTTGACCCTGTTTTGAACAAGGAGGTTGGACTAGACAGTCTCCAGAGGTACCTTTCAATACCAATGATTCTATGATTTTATAGACTAGACTAAACTAAACTTGGTGAGACTAGACTAGACTAGACTTGACTAGAGTAATTCAGTTGGAAAGGCCCTGTGACAATTATCTAGTCCAACTGCCTGGCCACTTCAGGGATGATCAAAAAGTGAAAGCATGTTATTAATGGCATTGTCTAAATACCTCTTTTTAAGGCACTGACAGGCCCAGTGCTAAAGAAAATTAATTGGTACATTGGAGAGTCAGTATTTCTCCACAGTATTAGGTGAGTATTTACTCCAAATGTACATCACTAGAAAGATAAAGAGTGTGTACAAATCAAAGGCAAGACATGAACACAGGCAAAGGTTAAATTATTATTGCTGGTTTGAGAAAAGGGAGTCACTGGGGAAGACATGAATTTAAAGACGTATCTCTGATATATTGTACAGCACAGTTAGTTCACTTGTTAAGTTTTAGAAAATCCTTCCCATTCTTGTGCTGTAGTTCTTGCACGAAGTATTCTATTGTTCCATTGTACAAAGCAGCTTTTCTTCTACAAATCCTGAATGCTAGGGCTACATTCTTGCATCTTGCTTTGTGATACTTGTATGATACTCAGACAATGTAACTACATAAGGACCCTTCTGTGACATGATACCTGGAAATTCTCCTGAAATAATAAAATCCTGAGATGACTTAAAACCAGAGTAGCAGCTGTCGTAGATGTATCTATCAGTCACCTTTGCAACACTGAGATGTTTCTGAATCAGTTTATATTCATATAATCATAAAATCACAGAATATGTCAAGTTGAAAGAGATCCTTAAGGATCATCGAGTCAACTACCTGCTCCTCGCAGAACTATCTGAAACTAAACTATATGACTAAGAGCATAATCCAGATACCCCTTGAACTCTGAGAGGCTTGGTGTCCTGAGTACTTTGCTGAGCAGCCTATTCCAGAGACTGACCTACCTCTCAGTGAAGAACCTTTTCCTAACATGCAGTCTGAACTTACCTTGATGCAGCTTCATTCAATTTCCTAGAATCCTATTGCTGACTACAAGAGAGATATCAGCATTTCACCCTCCACTGCCCTCCCTGAGGAAGCTGTAGACTGCAATGAGGTCACCCCTCATTCTTCTCTTCGCCAAGCTAAACAAAACAAATTATGTCAGCTGCTTCTCATAAGTCTTGCACTTGAGACCTTTCACCAATCTTGCTTTTCTGGACACACTCTAATAGTCTGATGTTCTTATACTGAGACACCACAAATGGACATAGTGCTCCAGGTGAGGCTGCACCAGTGCAGAGTAGATTGGTACAATAACCTCCCTTGACCAGCTGGCTATGCTGTGCTTGATGTACCTCAGGACACAGCTGACCCTTTTGGCTTCCAGGGCACACTGTTCACTCATACTCAACTTGCCATGAACACACATCAAATTACAATCAAGGAAAATATCAAATATTCTCAGACAGCTGGATTACTGTTAAGATGATTAACTCAAATGTGATTATAAATTAACAGTAGTGTTGGACTGAGGATTGTTGTGGTGGAAATGTACCTGTGATCTCTTTCTCATTCCCTAGAGCTCAAGGAGCCAAGTGCATCTTAAGCTATTTGAGATGTCTCACAATAAGTAATTTTTCTTCCATTTCAACCTGTTCATTTATTAAATTCTTGTTATGTTCATAAGATCGTATGGAATTTCAAAGATGTTTAAAAAAAGGAGGGGGTCAATATTGTGAGGTTTGTTTGTGTTGTTTTTTGTTTGTTAATATAATTTAAGACTTAAAATCAAGGCATCTAATTTAACAAATACAAGATTAAATAACTGTAAAAGCAGAAATAATTTACTCAGTTTGTCAGGTAGAAGAAGGAGGAAGTTGGCAATTTTTTATTTAGAAGAACAAAACGAATCACTTGCCTCTGTATTTTGTATATAAGTGTAAAACTGCTGTATACCAGTAGTAGTTAATATGCCACTTTTATCAACAGATGCCATTGCTGCTCTCCTTATAGTACGGTCTGGATTTTTATAAAAAAAAATCACAGTTTTGCTTATTTTTGTATTTTAAAAAATCTGGTTCTCCTGCAGAGCTGTTAGAGCTCAGAGAGCGAAACAGCTGAAACAAAATTTCCATAAGGCCTAGATAACCAGGCATTACTTTAATCTTGTTGTCAAAGACTGCAGTTTATGTGATTGCCTGTGCTTATCATAAAGATGTATTTTCTGAACAGTTCAGGCAACTGTCAACTTTTCATGTTTCCAAATAAGAACAATATTAAAACTAAGGCTTTTCTTTCAGGCTCTAAAAGAGAAGTACAGGAAGAAAACTACTCTGATTCATCCCCTCTTGTTAAAACTAACAAGCTTGAGACACTTTGTTCTGCAAATTTCCTCTGCCTTTCAGAGGCATGATTATTACCTTTAGCAGCAAATGCTAGACTGTTTTTTTTGATCCATTTGGAAGACTAAATAAAACAAAGGATCATGCATAGTGTAATAGTCATAATTGTGAAGAAAGAAAAACAATAATCATTGTAGAGTGGTAGTTTTACAGTTGCTGACATTAAATACTGTGTACTTAGTAACAGATTTCAGAGACACAAACAATATTATGCTAATTTTGACCTGCAAGAGGAAAGGGCAATGGTGAGATCTCTTTTGAGAAAGGAAGTCTTCTTTCCCTTGTGGAACTTCCTTTTCTATGTCAGGCAGAAGACCACAAAGCGGAGCAAGAGTATAGTCATACAAGTATTATTGACACAGGAGGTCATGCATTGAACTGGCAGTTCTTTCTCTTCAGCCAAGCCTTTTTCTCTGTGGTAGGGTGACTCCAGTAAGGAGCTAAGCCCCCATTCAGTTTCTTGCTGACTCCCCTTCAGTGATGTGGGAGTCAGAATTGGAAGAGTAGAAACTAAAAATCTGTTGATTGAGATAAAAACAAGTGAAGCACGGTTTTGTGTGCAAACAAAGTAAAATAAAGAATTCATTCAACACTTCTTATCAGCAGACAAATGTACTTTAACTTGCTGGGAAGCAGGGACTCAGCACATGTAACAGTTACTTGGGAAGATAAACACTGTAACCACAAGCATCTACCTTCCTCCTCCTCCTTTTCTCAAGATTTTATGGCTGTCCATGATGTCCTATGGTATGGGATAACTCTTTGGTCAGTTCAGGTCCGTTGTCCCAGATGTGTTCCCTCCCAAACTCTTACCTCCACTCAACCTACTCACTGTGTAGGCAGAGAGGGAAAACAAAAAAACAATAAAAGAAACCTTGATGTTGTGCAAGCGCTGCTCAGCCACAGCCATTTCATTTTAGTTAAGCAAACATCTGAGTCCCTAGTGCATGTACGTACTGTTTTTGTAGGATATTCGTATTCCTACTTCAAACCATATAAGCCACTAGGTTTAAAAAACTTCCATATAATGGTCTTCAATTTCTGTTAAACCTATGCAGATAGCTATACAGGAAAAGAACACTGCATTTCTTGTAAAAGCAGTGAATATAATAGCTTCTTTTTCTCGTCAGTTCCTTTCCTCAAGAATTATCCCCAAGAACAACATAAAATTATAACTTGTAAAGTATAGAATGCATTATAATTCATACTCTGCCTACACATGACAAATTATAGCAAATGTTCGATGTTTAAAATATTTGATAGTAAAACAAGTTGACCTGACAACTGAAACACGTTTTCTTTCCAGTGGAAGAAGCTAATTTCTTCCAAGGCAATCTGCAGTACTCTGATGTGATGTAGAAAATGCAAAATTTGCCAGCAGGATATCTTTGAGTGTGACTCGCGGGCCGGCGAGAGTGATGAATCTAGTTCAATGTGAATTTAACATCTATATCCTTTAATGAACTCTTAACAACACTGAATATCAATGTCCGCCAGACCACGTTTTTCCAAGCCTTATATACTCTTTACCCAAAGGCCACGCGGCAAGCGCAGGCTACGATTGGTTACACTTGCAGTCACTCTTCCCCCCCCCCACTATGGTGATTGGCTGCAGGGCACTGTCCACAAACTGTTCATGCGCAGCGACGACAGCGCCCCTCCTGCAGCCTGGGTCAGGGCAGACCAGCTTCTCTTAACTTCTGTTCTGTCTTTGGTGTCTCCAGGAAAAACCTTCTGTGCAGGTCCTAGCCTGCACCACAGCCACATCAAGCTCTGGCTTGTTCACAGCACACAGCCAAAAACTCTCCACAATTCCTCCTTTTTATCTTTTTGGACAAGCCAGGTTTGATTAACTATGCGTTCTAATCCTTCTTTGATATGCGATAAAAAACAACTTATACATAACATATCAATAACAACAACAATCAACATAAACAAGGCACTTTGCAATAAACTCTTAATGCACCCCCTAGGCCAAACCAATTTGTTAAACTTTTTAAACCAAAAATCAATCAGTTCGATTTCCTGTGGCTCTGGCCCTATGGAAAGGCAATCATTGCAATTGTCATGGTTGTCAAACCATGCGCTAATATTTTTCTTCTTAGTAAACTTGAGGTATTCCATTGCCGTTTAAATATTGCAATGGATTGACTAAGCAAATTCCAAGAACTTTGGTTTAATGGTACTCAACATGTAACAAACGATGTGCTGGGTGTTGATAAACTTACTCAGAAGATAGTGGTGTTTAAAGATCTACTTATATAACTACATTGCACATACATGTCACAGCTAAATTAATGCAAAGTTTACGTCTCACTCTGTGTCCTCTGAAGGTTCTGTTGCAGTGAGTTGATTTGGTTGAGTTTGTTTCAACTCCGGCTTTACTGCTCAGCTTGGAACCCACAATGGTCTCTGTGAAGAGACACATATACCCTCTACCATTAAAAATAACAGGTACTGGTCCCTTCCACATTCCAGTGGTGGGATCATGATATCTCACCATGAATTCTGGTAAAGTGTTTTTCCTTCCTAGTCTGATCTGATAATGATGAATGATCACAGGATGCTCCTCATGGTCTCCAGTTAAACATAAATAATTCAAGGTAAACAACACCTTTGCTAAATGCTGTTGACAATCTAACTCTTCCTGCTTCTGTTTGTCCGAAGACCCTTTAATCATTTGATGTGCCCTCTCGATGATTCCTTGGCCTGTTGGGGAATGAGGTATACCTGTAATGTGTTTCACTCCCCATTTCATTAGAAAAGTTCTAACTTTCTGGCTAACATAGGCAGGGCCATTGTCTGTCTTAATCTTTTCTGGGACACCCATTACAGCAAAACAAGCTGTGAGATGTTTACATACATGTTGTGCTTTTTCCTCTAGTAAAGCAGTAGTCCATATCATTTTTGAAAAAGTATCAATTGTGACATGCACATATTTAAGTCTTCCGAATTCTGGCACGTGTCACATCCATTTGCCATACTTCTAAGGCTTTTAAACCTCAAGGATTGACACTGATTCCTGTACCTAACATCTGGCCTCCACACTGGGGACATGCCTGTACAATACTTCTTGCTTCATTTAAAGTTAGATTGAATTGTCTTTGGAGACTTCTGGCATTTTGATGAAAGCTCTCATGACTTTGTCTCGCTTGTTGGAATTTATCTGTTGGAGGCATGTGCTGTACTGAACTTACTAAACTATCTGCAATTTGATTTCCTTCACCTAGACCAAGATTCCATTGATGACTGCGAATGTGAATCACACAGCAGGGTTCTTTTCTTTTATATAAATAGTTCTTAACTGTACAAACAATTTTCCTAATCGAGGATTCTTCGATTGTCTTAGCAGAGCATTTTCCATTCTGGGTATTACACCTGCTACATACAAAGAATCTGTGACAACATTTAAAACAGATTTCAGCCAATTATTTAAGGCCCATATTACTGCCGTGAGCTCTAAAGTCTGCAATGAATCCTCTTTTGAACCTCCAATTAAATGCTGTTTCCACTGACTATTCTCTTGCCAGACACATGCTACCTGGTTTCTTTGTTATCCTGCATCTGTATATACTGTAAGCCCTTCAACAGGTTTTGCTTTTACTTTGCTTCTCTCTAACCACTGATTTGTTCTAAGGAATTGCCATAGCTTCCCTTTTGGTTGTCGTGAATGTACCTTGCCTATAAATCCTAATAGCGCATTCTGAATAGGCACCAAATTTCTCAGCCACCATTCTAAATCGGCTCCATTTATCAGAATACTGATGTCATCTGGTTCCTGACCGCTAATTTCTAATATTCGAGATCTTCCTTTTCGAATCAATTCTCCAACTGCTTCTGGTCTTGTTTGAATGCTGAATTTTGGTTGGACGCTAAGAAAAACCCATCCTAATAATCGTAAATAATTTTCTGTTTTCAATCTGACAGTGGCACGAAAGGAAGAATCTGTAGCAAGATCTATGGGGAATTCCCCGTCTTTGTTTTACCACTGGCAGATGATTGCACATGGATGTTCTAGATTGTTAATAAGAAGGGAAACTGGTCGATCAGAAAGTCTTCGACTAGACCAATTTGTCTGTACCTTTTATATAATATCAGAAAGACATTTGAGATGCACGGACTCTAAGCTTATATTCTTAGCTGGATCACCTCCTTTTAGAAGTGAAGTAAGAGGTGCTATATCATTGTTAGTAATGCCTACACAATTTCTAATCCATTGTATGTCCCCTAACAATTCTTGGACATCATTTAATGTCTGTAAATCAATATTTAATTCAATTTTTTGTGGACAAATTTGTGCATCGCAAATGGACCAACCAAGGTATTTCCAAGGTGCAGACTTTTGAACTTTCTCTGGAGCTATGACCAGAGCTATAACCCCTTTTCTTTGAGTTTGATCGTAATTTAGACTATTGAACTTTCTGTGAACTCAGCTTGTTGACAGAACAGAATATCATCCATATAATGATAAATAATTGTTTGTTTCCATGATGCACGAATAGGTTGAAGTGCCCATGCAACATACATTTGGCACAGTGTAGGAGAATTTTTCATACCTTGCGGTAGCACTACTCACTCATACCTTTTAGCTGGTTCCGCTTTGTTTACAGAAGGCAGTGTAAATGCAAAACGCTGTGTATCTTGTTCATGTAAAGGAATGATAAAGAAACAATCCTTTAAATCTACGATTAGAATATGCTAATTTTCTGGTAACATTACAGGTGATGGTAATCCAGGCTGTAAGGCACCCATGGCTTGCATTTGATCATTTACCTCTCGCAAGTCATGTAATAATCACCACTTTCCACTCTTTTTTGGTATTACAAAAATCAGGGTATTCCATGGACTAGTAGAAGGCTTAATATGGCCTGCAACTAATTGCTCTTCTACTAATTAATGTGCCTTTTGCAGTCGCTCTTCCGTTAATGGCCACCGGTCAACCCAAATTGGACTATCTGTTAACCAGATCAATGGAGGGTTGGGCAACTGCTTTCCAGTGACCACTAAGGAAAAGGCGAAGTAGTTAACACGGCACCAAGTTGCCCCAAGACATCATGGCCAATAAACGCCTCAAGGTTGCTTGGCAATTCCTTTACATACACCCTAAGGGTCACACATTGACCTTCAGGGAAACTAATGGAAATGCGATCAACACTTATATTTGGAGTAGTTTGACCCCCTACTCCAGCTACAGTGCAAGAGATTGATTTTTGAAATTTCCAATTTCGTGGCCATTTGAATTGACTAATGATGGAGACATCAGCTCCAGTATCAAGCATTGCATTTACATCTACAACAACAGTAGGATCAGATCGAAATAGTTGTACATGTAACATCGGACGCTGAGTCATTGATGAGGTGAAGCAAACTGCAGGACCTGCCGATCCAGATCCTTTATCACGCCTTTCTGTTGAGGATGCTGGAGGAACTCCTGGAAGCATTGGTAGGCAGTTTTCCAATGCTACTACCTGAGCTATTTTACTCCGAGAAGGAATAAAAATTGGTGGATGCAGAGTGTAGGCCAGGATTTGAACAGTTCCTGTGAAATCTGCAGCAATTATCCCTGGTATTACTATAAGACCCTTGATACTAGCAGAAGAACGGCCAATCAATAGGCCTCCAATGAGACTATCTTGTCAAAATAAAAGTCCTTTAGCATTTGTTGGTATTCTATGAATTGCAGTATTGGTCAAGGTTATATCTACTGCTGTCTCCACATCAACTCTGAGGCTTCCTGAGGTACGTGGCTTGTTGAGGTGAAAGAAACCTGGTTTATGGTTGGTCACTGATTGTAATACAGGTTTGGAGATGTTCTTTGTGTCCTTGCGCGCACTCCGTTTGCGCTCGCTTGACTGTTTCCCGATCTTCGGCAAGTTTTTGTAGCATGAGTGTTAGACTGGCATTTGTCACACCAAACTGCTGCAGTACAATTCGTTCGGACGTGTTCTTTACTTCCACAGCGATGACAGGAATTGTATGATGATTTATATAATTTATTTGTAGATCGCTGAACTGCTGCTACAACTGGTTGTATTGTAGATGAAACTTGCTGGCTAACTTGTTGAAGAGATTTCTGCGTGACCCCTTCGAAAGCGGCAGCCATCACCTCTGCATTTCGGTGTTCTTCTGATTTGGCTACTCGCGTCAGCATTTGTTCTACTGAAGATCCCAGTGGCAGGGTTGCTAATATTTGTTTAATCTTTGAATTTGCATTATCGAAAGCTAGCAACGGAAACATTTGATTTTTCATTTCTTCTGACAAGTCCGGATTTTGCATTACTCCTTCATGTAGCCGGTCAATAAAATGCGAGAAATTTTCTGTAGTGCCTTGGCGTATTCCTCTGAATGAGGGAGCTAAGGGTCCTGGTAAGGTTAAGAAGGCATCTAGTGCAAGTTGTGCAGCTTTCTGGTGAATTTCAGCTGTAAATCGCAGTTGAACTTCTATGGTAGCATACTGTCCACGACCTGTATATGTGTCAGGTACCACATTGGTTAATGGGTCATTTGGACTGGTGTGTTTGGCTGTTTCTTGCTGCACTCGTTGATACCAGGCCAATTCCCACAGGAGGAATTGTGCTGGAGTTAGTAATAAGCACATTAAATTTTGGCAGTCCATGGGACTCAATAAGTCAGCAGTAAAAATCCAATGCAGTATTTGTCTGGTCGCTTCTGAACATATACCATAGTTGATGATTGTTTGTTTTGCTTGCTGTAAAATTTTCCATTTATGTGGTTCCCATACCGCTGTCTGGGTGTTCATATTTTGAATTACTGGTAGGGCTAATTTTGCTGGAGACCAATCACCTTCTAGGATGGCATCTTTGATGACCCCTGACCATCTACCAGGTCAAGGCTGCAGTTGGTCAGTAGAATCTACAGGTATCTTTGGTTGCATTGTTTGTGGAAGGCAAACTGGTTTTTGAAACTCGACTTGTCTCTTATTTTTCTCTACATCTGACATTCGCAAGTCAAGTTGTTCAAGCTTGCTGGTAATAACTTGCAGTAACTGCTCTACTGCTTGGGGTGAGCCCAATGATGTAGAAGGAGGCTCACAAGAAACTTTCGCGGGTGTCTGTGGAGGCAAGTTGTGGGGTGGCCCTGACCACCGCGGCCCGACCGGGCCCGGCCTGGTTGCCGCAATAGTCTCAGAGCGGGCTGTGTCTGACTTGGGGTAGGGCAGAGGCGGAGCTGTAGGAGGAGGGTGGCACTCAGGGCCTCCCGCATCTGGACAGTCGACTAGTTGCACTTCCGCTTTCTTCTCACATTGCCCCAGAGACTCAGAGGGGGAAACTTCTGGTTCTTTGTTTGAGTATGGCAAAGTTTCCAACTCCCGCCGCAGATCGGATTGCGAGAATATTGGCTGAGCCGAGACCCCTCGACCACCCCGAATGGCAGGCAGACCCCACAGAGTAGCCCAAAGGCCCCTCTTCTCTTTTGGCTGACAAGTTTTATCCGTCCAGATTTGTTCTTGGACAAGCGCCCTCGCGGCTCTCAGGGCAGCGCTTTGTTCTGATTTCATTACTTCCAATGATTCTAGCAAGGTTCTCCACAACTCTCTCAAAGCTTTAATTTCTTTCTCTTCTTCCCCTCTGATAGTCTTACTCCACGTGGTGTCCCCCACTGATCTCCATTCCATTGAGGAAAACGAAAGTGGAATTTCTCCAAAGTGTCCCCACTTCTGGGGTAATGTAATCAATGTGATTAACTTTTCCTGTGACGATTCGATACCTCTCTTAGAGAGAACAGTCGTCAACAGTATCGCGGCTGTTTCAATTTCCATTATCTAATCAGCGCGGTCTTAAAGTAGGAGGCGAGCGGCCAGCTCGTCTGGTGCTTGTCTTTTGTTACCGGACAAAGCACACTCTCATACAACCCGGCTTGGCTCCGTCTTTATGAATGCTGCTTACTGCAGTAAATGGCACTCCGGAGATCCTGCTTTGAGAACCATCCTCTGCTACCACTTGATGTGATGTAGAAAATGCAAAATTTGCCGGCAGGATATCTTTGAGTGCGACTCGCGGGCTGGCGAGAGTAATGAATATAGTTCAATGTGAATTTAACATCTATACCCTTTAATGAACTCTTAACAACATGGAATATCAATGTCCGCCAGACCACGTTTTTCCAACTCTTATGTACTCTTTACCCAAAGGCCATGTGGCAAGCGCAGGCTACAATTGGTTACACTTGCAGTCACTCTTCCCCCCCTCACTATGGTGATTGGCTGCAGGGCACTGTCCACAAACTGTTCATGCGCAGCGACGACGGCGCCCCTCCTGCAGCCTGGGTCGAGGGCAGACCAGCTTCTCTTAACTTCCGTTCTGTCTTTGGTGTCTCCAGAAAAACCTTCTGTGCAGGTCCTAGCCTGCACCACAGCCACATCAAGCTCTGGCTTGTTCACAGCACACAGCCAAAATCTCTCCACAGTACTCTGTTACAAGATGAGCAAAAGTCCATATTTTGTAGAAGACAGCAGGGTTTCTTACATCCCTATTATGTGATAAATAGTATACGGACATAATTGTATGAATTTTGCAGACTTATCTTTAAAATATCAAGCTAGTAACTTATTTAAAGTTATAAAAAACATATGTTTTAACATCAGTGATACCTTATTCATAGTCTGTTCTGAAATTACCTGTCACTGAATACTCTGTGCACTTCCTCTTTGATTATCTTCTGATAGATGTTAACATATTTTTCGTGCATGAAAGACGAATTTATACCAATTCCAGATATCTGAAGCAATCCATAGGTATCGGCAATTTTATGCAAGTATCTCTTTCATTTAAAAGCTGTGCTTTATACACATTTTATATATACATACACATATATGAAGATAAATATTTACATGTGGAAATAACCTTTTGTATTCTGCTTATCATGACAAGTTCTGTCTGTGAAAGTACATACAGAATCAAAACCAACTATTTTATTCCACTAATTTAATGTGAATCATTAAACAATTTGGAATAACTTTCTCTCATCAAAGTTACTCATACTTATCATGTTTACACTGTGGACATAGGCATAAACTGTCAGATTTGTGCCAATGTTCATCACAGTAACACTCTATTCATGTAAGACAATTCATGTGATAGTAGAAAATCTACCCAGTTCTTGGATAGCATCATCTGACATTGCCCCTTTTGCTTCATCTGCTGAGCAGTCCTGAACTGCTTCTGTAGATTTACTATAACTGGCTTAAGGATCTTTGTAAGCATACAGGAAAAGCAACATGCTGATGATGTCAGTATAAATCCTCAAAACAGATGTCAGACTCAGCAAATGAATGACTTCAGATATCTCAGTTATCCTGTAAGCCATGTTGTTACTTTCCTATGTGGATCTAACAGTTATGTACTAACTTGCCAGCGACAAATATTTTGTGAAATATGTAGATATATTCTATAGGAAAGGAAGAATTATTGGTGATTTGCATGTTATATATCATTTGCAAAAGTATTTTCACACAATAGGTTAAAAAGTACTCTGAAAATATTTGTATATTAGAGAAGAAGTTTCTAACTATGAGAAAAATTGAACACTCTAACAGGTTGCTTAAAGAAGAAACCTGTTAGCAACCTAATCCTCATGAGTTGAAATCTGTAGGATCACATCAGACAAATATTGCCATTAATGCCTCACACATTTAATTGTTCTTTGGAAAAAGGACAAGATGGGCTACAGTCATCCCCATCAAAATTCACTTTCAGTTAAGCTAGTTTAATAAAACATCCTTCCTTTAAACTCCGGATATTGAGGTTAGAGATTTGCTCCCCTTACTCTCCCCAGTGCTAGTACTACCCTTCTAGCACTCTAAAACCAGAGATATGTCCTGCAGAAATCTACATTCTTTCAGTGGTATAGACTGTTTTGTGTAACTGTTAACTGGCTCCGAAGAGTTAGATTGGTGATAAAGAAAACCTGAAAAAAAGGTACAGTGATATAATTTTTGACTCTGAAAGGCTTGGAGGAAGGCACAGAATTTGCCACATGAAATTTGGAAGACTTGACTTCTTCTATCTTGGATGGTTTCAGTGCAACATATTGTCTGACATTGCAGAGGTCAATGCTAAACTAAATTTATGGAACTGTTGTGGTCCTTCAGTGTGGCTAGGCTGTCTCTACCTATTAAAAATCTGAGGTGAACAGTGGCACTTAGGGCTGGTATAGGTGACAATAGCTATTTACAGAAGAGTGTTCCTACCATCACAATATTATGCATCCAAGTATTAGTTCAATAGAAAAGTTATCTGGTTATGATTTCATGTAAGTATCTTATCTCTACTGAATAGGACAGAAAGACTCAAACTGTTCATTAGCAATTGTCTAATGCAGTAAACAGTCTAGACATCTTACAGAAACTTTGGCAATGCTACATTTGGAAGAAACAATAAACAATGAATATTGACCTGAAATTAACATAGTGTTTTTTAATAAGTGTTAAGGGCAAAAGAAAGAACTTGTGAGTCCATAAGCAAAATGGGGGAAAAAACTCCAAAGCCCAAACCAACACTTATGTTCAAATACTTTCCTTGTCATACTGCAAGTGGAATAGTTCGTGAGCTTGTTTTTGTTACTGCTTCCTAAACCAGAAAATCTTTCAGATCCTCATTTAAAACCAGTAAAAATAATGAAGATGTTAACGTTATTAAAAATAAAGCAAGATTAACAAAGCGATGTGTACAAATAAAAATGGAAAAAGTTTTTTTAAAGTGAAAATTACAGGTTTAGTTTGCTGTACTATTACACATTAATCAAAATGCTGACTATGAGATATTTATTGTCCTTAATTGTTCTGCTGCTCACTTTAGAGTGGATAGCTGAAATTATATTACAGTATTAATGAGTACAATTGATCTTCTAGACTCTGCCTTCCAATATAGAAATGTACAGTATGAGTGTGAATTATGTTTTAAGAAGAAATTTCTCTCTTTTGTCTATGACTTATTTATGTGAGGTATTTCAAATACACTGACTTGCAATTAGTTCTCTGTGATCTAATGGATTTCAATTTAGCAGTCAAAGTAGGAGCAGACAGCTAGAGTTTGCAGTGCTGGCAGGGATATGAACATTGATAGAGGTAATGAAGAACAGCACCCTGATGAGCTAAGATCTGCTACCAGTCAGATTTTCTGGCAATGACAAACCTGTCAGCAAACAGCAGGATAGCATAGAAGTGTAACAGAACCCATTGTTCCACAAGGGCACAATGCTGGGTCATGGTCATCCTACTGTCCATCAGGACCCACAGGTCCCTTTCCCCTACACAGCTCTCTAACAGCTTGTTCCCCAATGTATACTGGAACCTGGGGTTGTTCCTGCCTAGATGCAAAACTCTACACTTGCCCTAGTTATATTTCTTTAAATTTTTCCCCGCCCAACTCTCCAGCCTGTCCAGGTCTTGTTGGATGGCACCACAGCCTTTTGGCATGTCGGCCACTCCTCCCAGCTTGGTGTTGTCAGCAAACTCGCTAACAGTGCACTCTATTCCTTCATCCAAGTTGTTGATGAATATATTGAATAGTAGTGGTCCCAGTACCGACCCTTGAGGCACTCCACTAGATACAGGCCTCCAACTAGACTCTGTCTCATTGACCACAACTCTCTGGCTTATTTTCTGCAACCAGTTCACAATCCACCTCACTACCTGATCATCCAGACCACACTTCCTCAGTTTAGCTGCAAGGGTGCTGTGGGAGATGGTTTCAAATGCTTTACTAAAATCAAGATAAACCACATCCACTGCTTTGACATCATCTGTCCACCTCGTTATGTCCTCATAAAAGGCTATGGGGTTGGTTAAGCACGACTTCCCATTGGTGGAGTGTGTTGACTGCCCCTAATGACCCTCTTATCCTTGATATGCCTTGTGATGGCATCAAGGATAAGTTGTTCTATCACCTTTCCAGGGATGGAGGTGAGGCTGATCTGTCTATAGTTACCTGGGTCCTCCTTTCTGCCCTTTTTGAAGACTGGAGTGACGTTTGTTTTCCTCCAATCCTCGGACACCTCTCCTATTTCCCAAGACTTGGCAAAGATGATGGAGAGTGGCCTAGCAATGACTGCAGCCAGCTCCCTCAGCACCTACAGCTGCATCCCATCAGGACCCATGGATTTATGGATGTCCAGATTGCTTAATTCATCCCTAGCCCAGTCCTCATCAACTGAGGTAAACTCCTCCATTGTCCCGACTTCCTCTGAGGCCTCAGGGCTATGGGGCTCCTTGGGACAGCCTCTAGCAGTGTAGACAGAGACAAAGAAGGCATTCAGTAACTGTGCCTGCTCTGTATCTTCTGTCACCAGGGCACCCACCTTATGCATCAGTGGACCTACATAGCCTCTAGTGTTAGTTTTATCTGCCATGTATTTGAAGAAGCTCTTTCTGTTGTCCTTGATCCCTCTTGGAAGGTTTAATTCTAAAGAAGCCTTAGCCTCCTTTTTATCTTTTGATAAAGAAGATATTGAAAATTTCCTAAAGCAAAACAGTGGAGATAGCGACTCATTTATGTGAGACCATTTATACCTGTTATGAAAAGTCATCTTCACTCTGTTACTACTCTGTTGCCCAGAGAGGATTTCTGCAGGTGTTTCACAAGTCAGTTGGGCAGAAGAGACAAAATGCACTGCTAGCTATGCTGTTATATTTTACCAGGCAATCTTCCAGCATTTTTTTTTTTTTGTGCAACTAGAATGTTTCTCTGTAGCTATTTCCTTGTAATTGTATTTGTTGGGGAATTCTACCTCATTAACGTATTGTGAACTGGAAAAGCAATCACACCACCTAAAATCAGCATTAAAACAGTACAGAGGAAAAACGTAAAAAACCCCAAACAAACAAACAAAATCAACCAAACAAAGAGAGAAAAACCCCACCAAAACGTCAAAACTGCTAACAGATAGTACACCAAATGTAGCATGAATGGTCCTCAGACAATCTGATAGGGATATGCTAATTCTTGACTAACTATATTGACCTGAATTTTGCTGGTGATTTCTGCAAATATGTTGCCTATCTTCTGTAATCTTACAAATTCTGAGAAGTCTTTTATTATGCATGACATTTTAAACATGTGAAAGTTGCTACCAATCAGTTGAATGTGTTGCATTTATGGATCTAAAAGTGTTTGGTTTTGGGTCTGGGCTAGTTCAGAATTTTGAAGAGTAATGTACAAAATGCAGAGTGAAAATTTTCAATATGCATCATTTCCATTTATATTAGTATGATTTAAACCCTTCTGTTCATGTGAAGGTACTAGTATTTTTATGTGAAAGCTGTGCACTGCCAAATTTGTTTTACATGCTTCAATGCAATTTGCACAATGATATGGCCAAAGCAGCAACACTTGCTAGAAATTGCTACAAATCTATTGAGTTTACACTTCTAAATTGAATTGACTTATTTAGATTAGATATCTGCATCTTAATTTAACTTTATGGATTTTGTATCTTGTTTCCTCTTAGATTTTAATTTACATGAGCTGCATGTTATATATAACACAAGTGGTTTAGATCATAGTTGCTAAATTTACTGAAAAGTTACAAATTGTCATTGCTGATGTTGTCCAGAGGCTATACAAACTTCCTTCCATTTCTATGGTAACCACAAAGGAGAAAAACATAGTATTGTTTACTGTATGGTGGTCTCAGTTAAATTAAAATATCCATGTCTTCTACCTAACAGTGCCTCTAAAAACTTTGTAATGTCCATGGACAAAGACATTTACAACTAAATGATACCTTTAAATTTCATTAGAAGTTGAAATTTTGTATACAGTTTTCATGGCTGAAGAATGAATTAGAGATATAAATGAAGCTTTGCTTCCATTTAAGAGATCAAGAATTAAGTAGCCATTCTCATTCACACATTAATCTGTGATGGATACTTTAGTTTTAGGAAAATGCTTATTAGATTTGGGAATGTTTACTAGTAAGTCTTGCAATTTGAATAATACTTTGTGCATTGATTAGTGTCATGAAAATCCAATAAAGAATTCAAAGCTATTCTAATTGTAGCATCAGAGCCTCAAACTCTACCTTCACTGAACCTGCTCTTCTACATGTTTACACAAGGCTTAGGAAAATAGAGCTGAAGCTCAGGCTCAGTACTACAATTACAGTAGAGAAAAACTTACATATAACTGAATAGACACATAAACATGTCCAGTGATAAACTATTAGCAAAGACCAGAAAATTGTCTTTATGTTTTAATGTGACTTAATAGAAAAAGTTTAATTAATATTAGTTTTATTTCATGACTAATAACATGGCCTCAAAGTGAGTTACTGTCTCATTTTCTTACAGAAAAATATGGTCTCCTTCCCACTACATTTCAACTCTTAACTTTAAATTATGTGGGCAATGCTGTTTTATGTTTAATTGTTCACAAAAATAAAGAAGAAAAAATTAAAAAAACCCAAACAAACAACAAAAAATACCCCACAATATGGTCTTCCAAACCTGTTCTCATTTTTGAAGATGTTTACTCATTTTTGACTAATATTAAAAAAAAATATCCCAAGCTCTTTATCTTGAACATGAGGTAGAGAGCTGCCGTGAAAGTTCAAGTTTGAATAAATTAAGTATGCTAATATTACAAGAGTATACTTGGTAAATAATTATAAAGAATATATTTTTCTGTTCTGTTCATTCCTATAAATTTAAATTCATATACTTGTAACATTTTATGTATATATGAAATTTAATTCACGACACTATTTCCAGACTGAAACATTTTAATTCCTAGTATTTCAACTTTGATGGTATAAACTTCATCACTCTTAGACACAGGTCAGAAATGGTCCACATGATTCATTTGAAGCTTTCTGGTCTGTACCTAAGGATAACTTCCTATGTCCTTAGCTGCAAAGTGAATTTACTGTAATCCTAAAATGAACATTCTGTATAAGTAAGCGTCTAGAGACAGTCCACATACCCAAATAAAGCAGCAGATACTCATATATGTTTATATTGTTGTGGATATGCAAACATTCACTTGATTTTATTTATGACTTCAGCTTTTTTTTTTTTTTTTTTAAAAAGCAATAAATGCAATGGAAAAGTCCCATGTCATCTAGAAGTAAAAATCAGTATTGGCCACATTCCTCCCATCCTTGGTATTTGGGTAGGATACTGAAAAAAGAATTAAGTATTTATCCATCTCTTCCTGTTTGCAGCGAGCAGAATTACATTTAATGCAAAATTTACATAGAATTCTGCAGTATTTGGTCAAAGTAAATATTCCTCTGATTAGAAACACATACTAGAAAAATGTTCAGCTAATGTCTTAAACTTAATTCCAAAAGATACATCTTTGCAATACTGCAGTAATTTCATCCATAATTATTTTCATTACATCTTTCTTTGCGTGAACTGTTTTATTAATGATATTATAAGTTACCATATACTATTAACAAAGCCCAGGCTGTTTAATATTCCATTTCATATTCAGCTGTGACTGATTAGTTCAAGCACATTGCATGATCTTGCATGTTCATTGGCATATTTTTCACGATTTTGTCTTCAGATCTAGAAGATTTTGTTTTCACATAGATGATCTTAACTAATGAGGTGCACAATTCTGTATGTAAACCAAGGAACAACAAAACCCCTCCTAGAGCTTCCTTGATGAGAAAGGAAGCAATTAACACAGCAACAGGACAGAGGTCTACCTTCAAACTTGGTATCTTTGTCAGCTTTATATGAGATAGCAGTCAAGAGCAGTATTTTTTCTTCAAAATAAATTTTCAAGTTATAAACATTGTAAAACTACAGAAACTTCTATTGTTGCAAGTTGTTAAGAAAATCCCCTTCCATATCCATTATACCCATCAGTCTTTATAGTATGGAAGTGTATTAACTTTGTTAACTTCTATTAACTCCCATTATACACTGTAATGCAATGAGGTAGTGAAATTTACTGAAGTCTTTGGTATTGTTCATGCTTAAGTAAAACAGAATAAAGGATAGCCCAGCCCAGGAAACAAGGACTTCGTTTCTTGTAAGCTTAGAGCTGTCTAAAAAGGATAAAGGATACCCCTGGACAACAAAGACAAGGCCAGCAACCCAGCACTCCCCATGTTGTCCAGCATCATAGAAGAGTTAACTATAGAATGTCTGACTCCAGGGATAAATAAACAAGAGGAAATAATGTTGCAAAAATATAGTTGCTTTGCAGTTTTACTATGGCTACTAATTGGTTGGGTAGATGCTACTTATTAGTCAAATCACATCATATCCAAAGCTTTGAAGGGTATAAGACCTTATGTAAAATCATGTGTGGGGTGCCCCAATGTGTCTGGGTCACCTCATGTGCATGAATAAATATTTACTCTCGTAATTCAATACTTTATGTCCTAGCTCTTGTACTTGGTTGGCACAGGTCCCTTGCGAATTTTCATGACAAAGTACAAGTCCCTGTGACCTACCTGCATATTATAGGAGGAGGGACACAGCACTCTCGTCCTGAGCAAAGGAACAAATTAGGAAATAATGTAACAGGCAAAAAGTATTAGAGTAGTTATTCAATATGATCATGGATCTGATACAATGCATTTGGAGTACCTTCTAGCTCAAATACATTATGTGATAGATTATGGTTCAAACCCTCTCAATATTTCAATCATTTCCTACTGTTGTCTCAGAACAGTATAGCTCTTTGGTGTTTCATTAATTATTTGTAAGAGGAACATTTTGTTTAGATTAATTTTTTAATGTCCTTTATGTAATATTGTAAAATTTGGAATTTCATGTGAAACTTAGAAGTGGCATGTATTTACATTTCTCAGAAACTGATTTCAAAAAATGATAGAGGTATTTAATCTCTGAAGTGGTTTTTGTTTGTTTGTTTGTTTGTTTGTTTAATCTAGCTGTCTCACTCAGGTATTTAAATGTCTGACATGACTCGAGGTTCTGGATTGGGTTTTTATAGAAGTCCTTTATTTTAGAATGACTTTGAGCTGCAGAAACTGTGTCAGTTCTAGAACCGATGTCATGGACCGAAGTTAGTATAGACACACTCAGGCTAAACCTAGCTACCCAAAATGATTAGAATGTACATAGAAGGTTCAGCACAGCTTAACCATGGAATATATATAGAATTGTAACAATCAAAAGCACAAGGAGCAATTTTCAGAAATCCCAAGCCAACATCAGCTGTACTGATTTAGCCTCTTACCTGGTTTGCAGTTTGTAGATTAGTGTTGCTGTGATTCCATGGTGGTTATTTCTCTAGATATTTTAAAACTTGCTCAGTCATATCTATGGGCTACAGTCTAGAGATGAGGTGTTTTCTAACCAAATAATCCTAGCAAAATCAGAAGTTTTTATCCAACTCCTTTCCCATGTGCTTCAAAATCAAAATTTAGTTCAGTGAAAATCTTAAATTAGCCTAACAACACTTAGAATAAAAGCTTGTTGATCATAGACGGTGAATGTGTGTCATTATACCTTTGAAAGATATTTTTACTGGCAAACTTACTTGAAAACTTACTTGAAAAGAGTCAAGCTAAGAAAGAAACTTGAACATTCAAACACTTGTTCATTGTGTTTCAGCAAAACATAAGACTTGAAGTCTAGGAAAGTGTGTGTGTGTGAGGGGGGTAGGCAGGGCATGTGTATGTCTGTGTATCTGTATGGTAAGACATTTTATATTATAGTATAAACCTTAATGAAACAAGAAGTTGGTGAGTGTATCTGTCATGCTTTCTTCAATATCTTCACAAAAGCATTCCAAATACATGGACAAATTTGCATGCAGATGGACAGCAGGGAATTAAATCAGTCATTTGAATGAATAATTATTTGATTACACATAAAGGCATATTTAGGTCTGAAAATCAAGCTTCTTTTGCCATTTCAAGCTCTAAATTTATACTGATGGCACATTCTGGAGTAAAAACAGTTCAGCTCTTCACTGTAAGCTTATATTTGCAACAGAGAACTGTTGCATTAAATGACACTAAAATTCCTTTTTAACACAAAACAGGATTTGACCGTTGGGACTGTAGCTACTGCTGAAAACTGTTTTTATTCTTCAAATCAGTATCTCCTATATAATGTTTTTAGCATCCATGTTTGCTTTTGAATCACTGTTCTGCACACTCACCTAGAAAGATTTGTAGTATACTTTGCATTCATAAGTTAGCTGATGAAGGTCAGTTTTCACTTATTTTATTTTCTCATCCATCCCTGAAATTTCCTCTTTAGCCTAAACAAAGGGTTCAGGGATTACTCAAATCTGCTGCTGTTTATTTTTTGGCTTCATACACCAGCACTTTTTTTTTTGTTCTCTGCTCTGAGAATACAAAATAGTAAATTCTAAGTTCTGGCATTTTGAAGGAGATAATTCTCCAACTCTAACCCAAATTATTTAACTATTCATTCATGAAACCAAGGAATTGTTTTCAGAACTGTAGTTTTATGTGGTGTGGCAGTTGAACATCCCCTGGTGAGATCTAGAGCCTTCAATAGGGCAGCTGATGACTCTTTAGCACCTTTTGTGGCCTGCTGGTGCTAACAGTTACGTTGTCCTTCACCTGCAGCCAGCTGGGGGGCAGGAAGGGTGGGGCTCTCAGTTGATTGACAGGGTCTTCAACAAAGGAAGTGTCCATGGAAGTTAAGTAACTTCTGGATCGTGTTGTAACAACTACAGCCAGATCTGGCCATGCTATAAAATGCGGTCTCTGCCAAAGACCCCCTTTGAGTGGTCTTCTTGAAACAATGGGTCTGTGAACTGGAGCTCTTGCCTTAGATTGGGATGTCATTTAAGGAGACTTCCTGGGATTGAGGGCACCTCACCTCCTTGTTTGGTAAGTGGTTGTTTTTCTCTGCTGAATATAAGCATGAGTGAGCCCTTGCCTAGCCCAGGCAAGTGATTATTTCTTCTGGGTACCTTTGAGTGAAAGAGACCTCTAATTGTGTTTCTTTTGAGTGAATGCATGTACACTGTGAATCCTCATTATTCTTTTGTGGTCATACCCCACTAATCTTCTCAACTGGTATCCAAATCTGCGTTTTATATTGTCAGAGTGCTAAATAATTTGTATAACCCCCATTTCTAGGTGATTAATTTGCTCTATTTTTCTGGATAGAATAGAGTCTCTTTTGGAAGCTGTTGTCCACCTAAAATGACTTTTGCAGTACTGCTGTGACACATGGCAATATAGAAGGAATCATCAATAAAGATAAAATTTAGAGCACTCAAACAGCATCATTAAAATTGTTTGATGATTTATGTTAAAATTAGATATAAGCTTAATTACTTTGATTAAATGGATTTCGGCTCTTTACTTTTGACATCATATAAAATAAATGCACAATGCATATTCTGAAATAGAAGCACGTGCAAACAAGAGGGAACTGATGATGAATTTTAATCTATTATTCTGGCTGGACTTCACTTCTTCCTTAGGTTCTGGAACCCTAAAGTATAATGTATTTGGAAGTATGTTATTTGCAGAAAGGTAATATAGTTTAAATCAGATCTGTGGTAATATCGGTGATTACAATAAAAAGATGACACAACCTTAACTCATTTATGATTAAAAAACACAGTAGTATATGGCATTCCTTCGTACATATAATTTTGGACATGGAGCTAGAAATTTTGGACAAGTATAAAAATTATTAATATTTTTGTTCAGAAATTTCATTTCTTTCTTTCTGTTGCACTGTTATCTTCCTGGCATGCACAAGGAGTTTGACATCAAAAAACATAAAGGTAGAAGATACTTTCTGCTGAATTTGTGTAGAAAAAACTCTTAATAACCCCTTTAATTTGTGTTGTTTTCTCTTTCTTTTCATCCTACCTGAATAATGAAGGTCTACTCAGGATATATTCAGGGTTCCTAGCTATTGGAACTACCATGGATCACCTGCAGCAGCTGCTAAACATGTAAAAATGCATTTTCACCTTTTATGCCTCAGGAGATTTGCTATCTTGTCCTTAAATTAATGATGACCTGAGCCATTTTGTCTGACTTTTAGATTTTTAGTTATGCTTTTGGTTTTTGGAGGACAGGAAGGGAAAGGAAGGATTCTTACTTACTTTCTTTGATCCCTAAATTCTCTTTTATCCTTTGTTTGGCAGAACATAATCAATTTTTCATGTCTGAAGCCCTTTCTAGTTCAGATCCTTCCAACCTTGCAAGAGTAATAGCTGCTAATCTGTGTCCTGCATTTAATTCTGACGAATCTAGTATCACTAACTTTGCTCTTAATACTTCTGAAACTAGTCCAAGACACAATTTTTGGAGATGATACTCATTTCCAAGGTTGAAATTGCCTTTTTTTTTTTTTTTTTTCCACAGTACATCCAGGTCATTAGGATTATTCTCTATAGTTAATGATTACATCCAGCCTGGGCTCTCAGTAGATCTCTTTCTTCTTTTAATGTGAAAGGAGGGGAGAAGAACAACAGAAGCAGATTGAGAAGAACAAGCATTGAATAGATTGTACTCATGAGCCAAGAGCATGAAAAAAATCCTCTTTTTTAATCGAACTTTTAATTCATAAGAAGAATCAGGAAGTGTGTTACAGACATGAGATACTACAGATGTTTAATCAAAGTGGGTTTTGCTGTTGGTTTTTTTTTTTGGGTGTTTGTTTGTCTGGTTTGATTTTTATTTTTATTTTTTTCATTGAAGAAAGGACATAGGAAGTGACACTTGTGTTTTCTGTAAAGAAAGTTACCCTTCTCTCCCAAAGTAATTTGGCTGACATTCTCAAGCTTTTTAATATCATGTAGCTTAAAAAGATGATAAAGATAAGTAAATATAAAATTGATAAAAATAAAATAACTTCTCTGGCCCATACGTCAAGCTCAAAACTCATTGCAGTGGAAAAAGTCATGACTTTTTTTTCCTTGAGTGTGTTTGATGTAAGTTTTTTTCTCATTAATAATATATAAAACAGGTCAGAACTTTTACAATTAAACAAATATATTTTGTCATTAAATGCCACGTGGTCCAAAAGGAAAGTTTGATGGGAACATGTCAATTTTAATCACTTTTTAACTGGGAAATATGTTTGTGATAAATACAAAAAACCAGAATCATAGAATACCATGTTTAAAGGGACCCCAAGGATTATCTGGTCCAAACTTCCTTGGCAAAAGCACAGTCTAGACAAGATGGCCCAGCACCCTGTCCAGATGAAACTTGAACATGTCCAACATTGGGGAATCCACCACTTCCTTGGGAAGATTATTCCAAATGCTGATTGTCCTCACAGTGAAAAATATCCCTCGCCTGTCCAGTCGGAATCTCCCCAGGAGTAACTTGCACCCATTACCCTCATCTTTTTATGCGACTTCTTGTGAAAAGGCAGTCTACATCTTCTTTGTAACTACCCTTTAAACACTGTAACATAGTGATGAGGTCTCCCCTAAGCCTTCTTTTTTTTCAGAGCTGAACAAACTGAGTTCCCTCAGTCTTTCCTCATGTGGCAGGCTTCCTGGTCCTTTGATCACCTTTGTGGCCCTTCTCTGGACCCTCTCCAACCTGTCCACGTTTTTGCATAACAGAGATCAAAACTGAACACAGTATTCCTAGTGTCACCTTGGAATCACGGACTTAATCTCCCTTAACGATGCCCTTGTTGGTGCAACCCAGCATTCTGTTGGTGTCCTTTGCCGCAGCAGCACACTGTTCTCTCACACTGACCTTGTTTTCCACCAGAATCCCCAGGTCCCTTTCCACAGACTTGTATCCCATCCAGGTAGATACCAGCCTGTGCTGCATTCCTGGATGATTATTTTCCTAGGTACAAGACCTTATGATTGTCCTTGTTAGCCCACTCTTCCATCCAAGGTTCTCTTTAACATAAAAGACCACTCTTCCTTCTCTTCTTCCATACCTGTCTTTACAGAAAAGCCGATAACCATCCATAGCAATCCTCCAGTCATGTGAGTTGTCCCACTATGTTTCGCTTTTTCCTATGATATCATAACTTTCTGATTGGGCATGGAGATCAGGTTCCTCCTGTTTGTTTCCCAAACTGTGTGGATTCATATGCGTAGACTCGAGATGGTTGGTCTTCTGTTTTTCCCTTGGTAGGCAGCTAAGGAACATTTGTTGCTGCTTTGGTTGTCCTGGCTTATTCCCAGTTAGTTGCAATGGTGTGAGTGTTGCTACTTTGGACCTCGCTCCTTGAGTCTTTCAGTTTAATGCCCACCTCACCAAGTTGGCCAGCCTGCTTTCAAAGATTCCATTGCCTCTTCCAGACATCCCTCTGTAATAGGCTATAGCTGTCAAAAAATTTCCTATTGTCATAAAAGCCAAAACCTTCATAATGACTCCAGCCATTGTAAGAATCAGTCCAAAGAACAGTATTTGCCTCAGCCTTGCCATCAGGGACTTGAAGAATGCCCTGAGAGAAAGAACTGTACAGGGACTTGGAGAGCCCTGAGAGAAAGAACTGTGTTACACAGGGACTCTCCGACCTGGGACTACAGGTGACAATAGCTGCTGTCCAGAAGATGGATTTCACCTGCTACCTCAGCCAAACTTGCCCCCACCTCCTCCCTGTTGCTAAGGCCAACGAAGAAGAGCATGCACAGAGGCTCTCAGAGGGTCTTGAGGTCACCCAGTGGACAAGTAAGAGAACCCTGAACACGAGGCAGCGCAGGCACAGACAAGTTTTGGCAAGCAAAGTAGGGACTATTTGGGCCTATGCTGTTAAGTCTGGATTGCAAAACAAAGGTGGAGATTGGCCTCAATCCATGGTAGAGAGGAGGAGTAAAGCACTGTTGCTAAGCATAAAAGGTGACTGTTGACTGAACATCGGAGAGATCTCCCCACCAAAGGATCATGCATCATTGCAAAGGACCGGTGGGACACTGTTCAGGACTTGAGACCATAGGGATGCTTTTTGGACCTGTGGTGGTAGCTATAACTCTCTCCCCCCCGCCCCCCGCTTCCCCCTTTTTTTTTCTTTCTTTCCTTTTTCTCCACTTTCTCAATAGCATGCCACTTTATGGCCAAAATAATAAAATTACACTGTTTGATTGAATGATAACCCCTTGGCATTTTGGTTGCCTTAATTTTGTGCTTCGAGATCAAGGTAAACGAACCATCACGAGTCCGTCACTGAATAGACGATGACAGCCATGAAGGCAGAAATTGATTTTCATGAGGCATCATGATGCAAACTTTTCTCTAACTGGTTAAATGGAAGAAAAGATAACTTGGACACCAATATTTTTCACTTGCACCCCTAGGACTTTGTAGTCTTCCTTGATTCTACCCAGGTTCCCGCCTGTGATACCATTAATGCCCACATGAAAGAATAGCAATGGATAACAGTCTGTGTTCTTGGCAAGCTGTGGGACCCTCTTGGCAACATCTCAGACCTTAGCTCCTGGAAGACAGCATACCTCCTGACTGCTTGTCAGGCCAGCAGATGAGCCCTTCAGTGGTTCTGAACAGAGAGTTGCTCACTACAAGCACTCGTTTCTTTTTGCAGTGTTCAGTATGCACTGCTGGTACAGATTCTCCTTGCAAACCTTGCTTGTGGGTGTCTACAGCTGTTAAAGTTTCACAGGTTTTTTGATTGTAATGCTGGAATTAAAGAACAATCCTGCTTTTGTGGGTCACCAGAGTCCAAGGTGCCTTGTTCTCTGTGGCGTCTGCCACAGGAACGTTGTTCTGAAATCCTGATCACTTATGCTCCCCAGTGCTTTAAATCCACCACAGCTGTTCCTGGTAATGCCCAAGTCACATCAGCCTCTCTAATAGCTGCTGGCTTCTGGTGCAGCCATCTGCTCTTCCTTGGGTTTTCTCCCTCCCGGAACCCCACTGTATGCCCTAATCTAGTGCTCAGCCACAGAGCTGAACTCAGCCCGTTACCACAGCCGTGTGCTTTGCCAACTGAATGTTCAAAACCCGGAGAGAGTAAAAAGAAACAAGAACATATAACAGTCTCTTGATGGAAGGATTCATTTGAGCAGATGATTTCTGCACCAAAGGCATGGTGGATCGTAATTTACAAATATTAATGCATTTGCCTGTTTTGTTGTTCATAATATAGATTTGAAGATTTTAGTTCTATTTTAATATGCAAGAGAAAGCTTTCTCAACAGAACACCAACTAAAATCTCAGACTTCGGTGTGAAAGTTTTCGGTACTGTTTCTGCCCCTAAACAGGTTGGTAAATTTGACAATTTACTTTGATAATCAAATACGTTAGACTCAAGAGACTGTGAGTTTGACTGTAGTGGGTTAGTCTGGACTAATAGCCAGTGCTCATCCAGTTGCTTGCTCCTGCCTGGACCCTCAATGGGATGAGAGGTAGAAAAGAGGATTGATAAAGCCTGCGGGTTGAGCTAAAGAGAGGGAAAAAATATGCCAATTGCTCTTACTAGAACAGATTCAGTTTGGGAAAAAAATAGCTTAAAATATTGTCAGCTAAAATAAATACATAATTGCTCCTTTGAGTAGTGGGAAACAGAAAGAAATATCTTAAAACAACCCATTTCCTCCCCAAGTTTGTCTTCACTCCACTCCAGATGCCATTGAATCCCCACAAGTATTACAGGGGGATATGAGTGTGTGGGATGGGATTTACAGTCAGTACACAGGAGCTCCTCTCTGCCAATCCTTCCTCATCACAATTTTTCTATGCTCCAACATGATCTCTCCATGGTCTGCAGTTCCTTTAGGAATACCCAGCTGCAGCTGTATAGGTCTTCCATGGGCTGCAGCGTAAAGATCTGCTCCACCATGGAGCACCTTCTCCTTTTACTCTGAACTTAATATTCCCTCTGGTCTTTCTCACTCTTTTGTACTATGTCTGGTATTTTTGCCCTTTCTTAAACACATTTCTACAGTGGTACCACATACAACTGACGGGCTCAGCCATGTCCTGTGATGGGTCCATTGGAAAACTGGCTGGAACCAGCTGTATCTGGAATGAGACAGTCCTTGCTGTCTTTCCACATAGGCCACCCCACAGCCTGATAGCACCTTCCCATGGACACCAAGTGTACTGTCAAGAAAAGAAAAATGAACTAGTTTTCTAAAGAGAAAAATACCTGGAAAACTGTTTTCTTCACATGATGAAGACTGTCATGTGGAAATAGTTAATTGTTCTTGATCTTCCAGTGATTTGATGAGTTTGCACTGGAAGTACTTTATAACATTAATAATGCTGGGGTTTGATTGGAGACAGGGTTTTAGCCTACACTGGTCTGTTCTTGGAAGGAGTTCATGAAGATGTCCTGTCCAGGCATTCTCTTTCTTTCTCCATCTACGATCAGAACCAAGAGTTTTACTGTTTCATGAACTGTTCAAAATCAGGTGGCTTGTATACTGACCCTAAGGAACCTTGTCAGCTTTAGTCACAACCATGGAACATTATTGCAGTAACATGGAGTATGCATGTACAAGCACACAAAAATGCATAAGTTAGTATTTAGTAGTATCATTATGTCCTTAGGATTTAGTTGTGTTATGTGCGCCAAATGTTTTATCACTGAGAATGTGGCTTTCATGTAGCACGAGTAATGTATCCTTACTGTAAAGTGTGTTCTAGTCATTTGTTTGGAGTATGGGCATAACCTACTACATGGATTATTTTAGCAAATAATTCAAATTATATAATTACTTGTGGGACAACACTGAAATCAGTAGGTTTTTTTCTCATCCCACAAACTCTGCTGGAAAATAAACCTTTCCCTTATTTTAAGGTTGGTAAAAAATCAGATTGCCATTTTGGGGAGTCAGTACCTGATGATTCACAGAGGTTGGTGTGTTGTTCATGTCTTCTTCCAAGAGTAATGGAAGATGGGTAATTTCCTGTCCCTGAGAAACAAAGTGTGTTGTGTCTTTTTTGATTAGTCTAATTTCTAAGTTTCTTAAGCTGGTACACAGGTGATTTTTGCAGTACTTCTTGGTTTGCTGGTGAGTTGGCAATGTTATGCTGATGATGTACAGATAATAAATCATGCTAAAAAAGTGTGAAGCAGTTCAGTGCTCTTCTGATGTCACTTTTCCACACAAGCAGTTCCTGCTGTAAAAATGTTGTGTGATCATGAAAACAGGCAAAAGGAGAATGATTAAAGTTCCTTTTGATTATATATTAACTGTATGGAAATACTGGAATATCATGACTGAATATTTGAACTTTGGTTCAGACTTTGTTCACACGTCAGCTTTAATGGGCTGTTAACTTTTTACATGAAGAAATTTATATTCAACAGAGGTACATTTTTGTTACTGTAGAGAGGGATTCATAAAAATTGAGGTATGTTTAATGTGTTCAAAAATACTTTGTTTCATCTCAGCTGTTCTGAGAATCTTGTGATCCTTTGAGTTGTGAACAGATGATGTGTCTGTCATGATGTATTTTTACATTTCACATTTGATGAGAATGAAAACCCTTTATTAAAAAATTCAGTTATATGTGAATTTCCTGCTTTCCCAACAACCATTCTCACAAGCCTATGACAAGTTCAAACAGGGTCTGTGACTCTTCCTAGAAAAAGAACAAGATCAGATGTCTGTCACGTTGAAAATGGTGTGACACACATGCTTGTACAATAGGTGGCAGCTGAAGCAAGTTGTGGATGAAAGGAGCTTTTGCATACAGAAGCCAGAAAAACTGATGTTACTCATAGTAACTGATTACAGTGGACTAAGTATGATAACGGTTTCTTAAGGTGAAAAGATGAAGGTCTGTTTTAAATACTGGCATATATAAAATATAATTACTTCTTTTTCGGTGATAAAATGTTTTTGTTTTCCCACAACATACCATCAGTTTCAGTTTGGTTGCATCATGTAATGTTATATGCAGAAAAGAGTAAAAGAGTTGAGAAGAGCAGTTTTAAATTATATTCACAGATAATTTAGAAGGAACATAATATTCTACCATCCTTAATAGAAGTCACAACTGCACTGATAAAGAACACAGTAACTGATGGTAAAGCAAAGTCCTTAGGAATCAAATACCTGATTTGGAATCTCAACTCCATTAATTAGCTGCACAGATACTTAACCTGGGAGACTTCTAGTTGTTTTTAAGCATATTTCCAATTAAATATGTCTTGACGAACAGCAATGAGAACAGTACTTTATTTTCTTTAGAGTTAGTGGGGATATTACCTTTCTTCTCCCCTGTATGTGTAAACTCTTTTCCTGTTCTGCTATGAAAATACAATTGGCAGATGTTTACAATGTACACTGGAGTTGTATGAGCACAACTTTTTCCAGTCCCTGCACAATTTGGTAAGGGCAACTTGCTCTAGCTGACCTTGGTTTGAGCAAGGTGGTTGGACTAGCTGATCTCCAGAAGTCCCTTTCAACCTCAACCATTTTATGATTTTAGAATAATAACAAAACAGAACGGAATGGAACAGAATGGAGAAGAATAGAATGGGATGGGATGGAATAGAATGGGATGGAATAGCCTAAAACATTGTAATAACACTTAGATTTCCTCACCTGTTAAGGTGGGCAATGTAATGTATGGCAAGCCTACACAGCAGTCTTACTGGATGTTCTCCTGTTCGAAGTGTTTAACAGTTTGCTTTTTAGAATACGCCCAAAATATAGTAAATGACACAAAAAAAGTCAGATCTACAAGTGCTTCAATATTACATAATCATGGCAAGAAAAAATTAATCAGATAAACATGAAGAAGACAGAGAAATTCATTATGTGATATTTCCAGCAGAGACTTGTGTATATCAATATTACTGTAGCTTGACTTAGCTTTCTTGTGCTAACGAATCAAGACTCCTCCCAGGAACATATCTGCTTGGTGTTCAGTGCATGATTCTTCAAAATTTGTAATTTATTTCAAGAATTTTCTTCCTGCTCAGATGGTCCCTGTATTATGCTTAAGCATCTGGTTATTTCTCACAGGGTCTGATAGAATTCAGCATGCCATGGTATAATAAAGATGCAAATTTTCAAAATAAAGATTGCAGAATACTTTAAGGTTTTTTAATATAAAAATAAAAAAAATCCATAAATATAAATATTGCATGGTGGGCTAAACAAGAATGATGTTTAGTTGGAACAGATTTGAATATGTCACTCAGTCCATCCACATGAGCTAAATTAGGATCAAACATTTGTTATGATTTGTTATGATTTTTTTTTTTTTCCCCAGAAACGACAGAAAACTTTGGTTTAGAGTTTTTCAGTATTATTCTAAAATACATTGATTTTTTTAAAACTTTTTTTTTCTCCTCTCACTGGTGTATACCAGACCAAATACAAAAATGTAATTACTATGTGATGAGTCCGGAAAATGAAATCGGAAATCCTGATAAAATAAGTACAGGTCAGAAGCTTTTCTATCAGAGTATGCCAAAGTATGAAATTGAAAAATTGTCATTTTTTTTAAAAATGGAAAGTTATAACAAATTTAATAGCTGGTATGTTTAATTTTATGTTTTTCTGTAATTTTATATTGCAGTATTTGGAAAAATAAGGTCAAACAATTAAAATAAACCCTTCATTTTGGAAAAGAAAAAAAAAATAAACCACCAACAACAAAACAAAACCAAAAAGACCCTGACAAGAAAACAGATATTGCAATCTTGAAATTTCCAGAAAGATACATATTCAGCTATAAGTAGCTGTATACATAAAATACATCCTGATAAAATCTAGTTCAATGTGAAGTGAGTTTGACCTTTACCTTCTATAGAACAAATGGGTTAAAGATGTTCTTATATGGATACGTTACTATTTAGAAGTGTGACAAACTGCTCTGTGCATTTCAGACTATTGATTAGAAAACAGGTAGTGCATTACTATGAAAAAAGAATGAAGAAAGTGTTTGCCAGAGGCTTCCTCAGAGTATAGATGTATTTTAAAACATATAATAAGAAAAATCTACACCAGTGGTTTGTTATAGATTTTGCTCCATGAAACGGTCACTTGAACTTTAACTTTGTCCATCATTATGGTAATGGTACTGTAATGACTCCCATCTCCATGCAGTATGTCTTAAGGTAAGGAAATGCCAAACCTTAATAGGCAATGGTGTCTTAGTATTTCTTCCCTTTCAAATAGTGGAATCACTAGGATGGTATTTTTAATATATAGTTATATCAATTAAATTATTTCTATCTCTCTCTGGTTATGATAATGGCATTCTTCCATAGATAATGATTTCCATTTACCCCAAACATGTCTATTATTGTCACTTTTAAAAATATTTTACAGAAATTTCAGATGATAATTCTTTTCCACCCATCAGGAAAATGTACTCTGTTTTACTCTTTTAGTACCTATTATTTCTGTGATAACCAAAGATGGCAAAAATTCTGTATACATTAATTAAAAAAGAAAAAAGTGGTGTTAAGTTTTCAGTTTATTAAGTATCATCAAGTTTCAGTGCATACACTTCAAATTTCAGCAATAAAACCACATAAATATCTACAGAGACTCCTTCACCTCCATAGGTACATGTTTAGTAAAAAATATATTTGAAAAATATCTGTTTGTTTGTTGCTAGAAATTAAATGTTTAGGTTTCTTTGCAGAACTTTAAGAATAGTAATGGAAAAGTGGAAAAATACTTCTGTAACATCATTTTGAAATTTCATGAGATTCAATAATGCTATAAATCAAATTCCCTTAGAAATAAACACTGAATCCACAATAATAATAATAATAATGGTGAGGTTACATTATAGCTTCCTATGCTCTAAGAATGTCTCTGTAGTACCTCATAGAATAAGTATTAGATATGTGAAAGTTAATGAGCATGTTTCAATGTCAATAAATAATTTATCCTTCAAAGTCTTTTATAAAATGTGAACTCTATTACAGTTTTATGTTTAAGAGTACATGATATTCAATTACAATTAATCAAGATGTTTTGACTTCATCTGGATGCTAATAATTATTCATGTCTATCACGACTTTTCAAATGAAATGAAGGTACTAAGGCAGCTGAAAAAACCCTCTGTTTTCCTTAATTCTGCAATCTATTTTTTAATCAGCATAAAGTAAGGTAACATTCATCACAGTATTCTGATATTTCTGTTTCTCTGAGCTGCAAACAATGCATCCTCATCAGCAGAACATATGATAAATATTTAAGACAGACTGATAGATGTCTTTTGATATTGTGCTACATTTAGTTTCAAGCCTTCTAATAAGGTTTTATTTTGTACAAAGCTTTCAATCCACTTACAGTAGATGGCATAAGAGGTGGAATTTTCTATAAAATGTTGTTACTGTTTAACCCCGGGTGACGGCTGAAAGAATTAACAGCTACTCTCTCTTGTGTTTCCTTCCCAAAAGAAAGGAAGGGAAAAGAAGGAAAGACTAGTGCATTGTAATAGAAACAGATTAAATAGAATAATAATGAGAGTGTTACAAAGCAATTCTTGAGCATTAGAACTCACGCTCCCAGCAATGAACACCAGGGGGTGGAACTGACGAGCCCAGTAAAAGGCGGTCAGCAGCCGCATGTATACAAACCATGGAAGAGAGACTTTCTACAGACACCAGCCATCGAAGATGACAGGCTATCCCCAACAACTTCCCACTTATATATGCAGCATGACAGTGTCATTGTCCATTCGGTGGTGGGCTCGTGATGGTTCATTTACCTTGATCTCGAAGCACAAAATTAAGGCAACCAAAATGCCAAGGAGTTATAATTCAATCAAATAGTGTTACTTCATTATCTTACCCATAAAGCGGCACGTGATAGAGAAAGTGGAGAAAAAGGAAAGAAAAAGAAAAGGGGGAAAGAGGGTTGGCTACCACCAAACGAGTCCCAATGGTATCCCTATGGTCTCAGGTCACGTAGAGTACTGCCGGTCATCCGTCATGATCCACAATCCTTTGGTGGGGACATCTCAACGATGTCGAGTCAGGAATCATCTTTTATGTTTCCTCACCCCACCTCACTGCCATGGATCGAGGCCAATCTTCACTTTTGTTTCACAATCTAGGCTTAACTGCGCAGACCTGAAGAGTCCCCACTTCGTTTGCCAGAATCCGTCTGCGCCTCCATCACCTCGCGTTCAGGGGTCTCCTACTGGTCCGCTGTGTGGCCTCAAGACCTTTGGCGTGCCTCTGCATATGCTCTTCTTTGTTGGCCTTAGTAACAGGGAGTCGGTGGGGACAAGTTTGGCTGAGGCGGTTGGTGAAATCCATCTTCTGAACAGCAGCTATTGTCACTTGTAGCCCCCAGGTCAGAGAGACCTGTACAATACAATTCCTTTTAGGAGGTAGGGGCAAGTTTGGCTGAGGCAGCAGGTGAAATCCGTGTTGTTACCTGTAGCCCTCAGGTTGGAGAGACTTGTACAACACAATTCTTTTCCTCAGGCCTCTCTCCAAGTCATTGTACAATTCTCTCCATCAGCACATCTGTTCTCTGAGTCCCTGATGGCGACGTTCAGGCAAATACTGTTCTTTGGACTGATTCTTACAGACAGTCATGGTATGGAGTACTTCACTTACCAGACTGGGTGTCAGTCTAACATTCTGTCTTACTATGTCCCCTTCCAGAGGCTATCTTGCACCTGCAGCTGGACAGCTGAAAGGTCCTTCATGCCCCTGGCAATAGCCAAGATATCAGTGAGTTCTTACATTCGTTTTTTACCAAAGCACAAAAATTTCTGTGAATAGTATGTTGTTGTGGTTCTGAATGTTTATTTGAATGAGTTGCATAATATTCTGACCTGATATTTTGCCATCAGATTTCCCATACATTCACATGCTATGTGGCAGAAGTACAAATCATAAAAAATACATCTCCATAGCTTGAAGCTTCAAAAGACTTTCTTTTTCCCCAGGAAAAAAAAAAATAAATAAGGTATTAAAAGAAAGTGACTCATGGATAGATATGAAAGAAAATTTGTCCTTGAAATCACAGTTCTTACGTATATCCCATAACTGATGAGCAAGTGCATGTTTGGACAGTGATTTTTTCAGTGAGTGCTCTGTAAGACCCCTGTATGTTGGTGTTTTATCGGTGTTTTCCTCTGTTTCAGCCTAATGAAATAAAAGGTGGAACATATGAGTTGAATTGATTTTGTCTACTCTTTGGTTCAAGACAAAAATTTTAAAATTATATTAGTCTCCAAGCTCATGCTGCCAGAGACCTTGCTGCCAAGTCTCTCAAAATAGAGTTGGTGAGTACCTGACTATGTCGGTATCTTGATGCAAGAATAAGGATGTCAGGGAATTACTAACAGTAACTACCTCTCTTTAGTAATCTTGGTAATAACTAGCATGTTCAGGTTTGTGGGAATACAAGAATTAAACACCTAAGTTGATGAAGTCTTAGTGTAACGGTCAACAAAAATTAAGATATGATTCATAATAAAGAAGTTCTGTTTTTCAAATACAGGACTAAAGGAATGCTTTCAGAGGATTCATGAGCCTCATTTAATTCTATCAGAAAATAAATATGGAAAAGAAACAGTGAAACAGAACAGATTTTTTTAAATACAGGGACTTTAAGCTACAAGGGTTTTCTGTTGTTGTTTTTGTTGTTGCTTTTTCAATTTGAAAGCAACTTTTTAAAAAAATGAAATTCCAAAATTAATTTTGAAAATGATTTTTTTTTCTTCTGTCCTTTGTTTACATTCCTGTCTCTTTGTTTACATAATCCTGTCTCTTCTTCTTCACACATTTTATCCAGTAGTAAGACAAGAGAAAGTAACACTGGGAATAATGGTAAATAAGAAGATAAACAAAAGAGGAGTAAAACCACCATCACAGGCTGTCAATATCAAAGACCCCTGTCTATTTGTGTCTTTCTTTATTGTAAAGAAAACAAATCAGTTAAAGTGAATAACTGAAAATTATTAAAATTATTGAATTATATAAACTTCATATCTATATTTTGTTTATATTAATTTTTATAAAAATAAATCTATAAACCTATTATAATTATATTGTAATATATGTACTTGTATAACACTTGTAATATAAATATACACAACATAAAATATAAATATAGAATACATTATTATATTGAAAATAATATCTAAAAATATATTTATACATACAGATATATAAATTTATATTTTACATTGTAAAAGTACAAACTAATTGAAGTTACTAGATTGGGTAGATTCGATAACAGGAATGAATTAAACTTCAACTGAAGTCAGCTTAAAAAAAAAAAAACAACTATCAGTAACAATTTTAAGTATATAAAACCTTGAAGGAATGGTAGGATTTAGGTTAGTGGAAGTTGGTCAGCTGATGTAGGAAGCACTACAATTTTTTCTGCTGGAGGTTTATTGGTAAAAGAATATTACAGATGCTGCTCTGTTATTTCAAATAAAGACAAATTGACCTTTACATCTCAAAGCTGCAGACTATTATAACAGGCTCTTGAAAGAACAAAAAACTATCTGTTTTTATTCTTGTGATCAATGAAAAAAGTGTCTTTTGAAGACTACAGTTGGCAGGTAGCATTTAGATAAAAGGTTTGGGATTGCCAGATTTTACTTCCACATGTATTCTTTTAAAGTATTATGAACCCTTCTTTAGAAAATATAGATCCTCTGTATGAATGACCATACACATCTGTTAGAGACATTTTTGCCTGATGACTTCAGGAAATCAGTGCTGCATTTGAAATTACAATTTTTTTTTTTTTCTTTCTTTCTAAGAAGAAAAACTCAGTTTTTCCCAGCTGTGTGTTTTACCAGGGATCTTGTTCTCATCAATTTACATGATTCATGCATGCATCTAAGCAAGCATGTGTATGTGTAACTATAGTAAATATGCTTACATGAAAGTAAGTATCCTTATATAATATAAATAATAAAATATAAATATAATATGCTTATGCATATAATATTATAATGAAAAGTGATGGAATTAAATTATATCATTAATATACAAATAGAATACATATATCTGAACTGTAAGCATATCACTTACTGTATATCTCCATATATCAGTTTTTATGCATAAATAAGTAAACTTGTAACATCACAGTCACATACTCTTTTCACAGTACTTGAATGAAGACGTAACACCTAATTGAGTACTTCTGTGTTAAATACAAATTATGACAACTTTTATTTTTAATAAGCAACTCAGTGACATTTAGAAGGAGAGTCTGAATTTTATTATCATACTGAATCTCCTCTACATTGATCTAGTTACTATTATTTAAGTTAACTGTTTAACTATACTTATAATATGTCATGCTTGTTAAATATTTGGTGCTAAATGAGAAGTAACAGGACATTGCTATAGAGCATTAACCACACCAATATTTTGACTATTTCAGTCATTATCATGTTAGCTTATGATAACTTATTTCAGACAAAAATACTTCCTCATTTCCTTCATCTTGCTTGAGTTTTTGAAGATTCTAACAAAGTTGATCTACAGTCTTTCTGCCATTTGTAGATGGTCACATAGGAATTAGGGCTTCTCACTGCAAAAAGGTGGCGGGTTCAATAGCCCAGCTGAAGTGCGACTATACCAATGTACGCAGCATGGTCAACGAAGCGAAGTAACTGGAAGCCACTGTGCAGCAGAAAAGCCATGATGTAGTTGCCATCATGGAAACATGGTGGGATGACTCACACAACTGGAGTGCTGCAATGGATGCCTATAAATTCTTCAGAAGGTATAGACAAGGAAGAGAGGCAGTGGGGTAGCCCTATATGTTAGGGAGTAGTTTGACTGTCTGGAGCTTAATGATGGTGGTGACAGGGTTGAATATTTATGGGTAAGAATCAGGGAGAAGGTCAACAAGGAGGTTATCCTGGTAGGAGTCTGTTACAGACCACCCAATCAAGATGAAGAGACAGATTAAATGTTTTGCAGGCAGCTGGGAGAAGTCTCATGATCGTTAGCCCTTGTTCTTGTCAGAGACTTGAGCTTACCAGATGTCTGTTGGAAAGACAATACAGCAAAGAGGAAACAATCTAAGAAGCCCCTGGAGCATGTGGAAGATATCTTTCTAACAGAGATGGCCAGTGAGCCAGCTACGGAAGGCACACCTCTAGACCTATTATTTGCAAACAGAGAAGGACTTGTGTGTGATGTGACAGTTGGAGGCTGCCTTGGGTACAGCAATCATGAAATGATCATGGTTTTTATTCTTGGAGAAGTAAGACAGGGGATTAGCAGAACTGCTACTTTAGACTTCCCAAGGGCAGACTTTGACCTCTTTGGGAGATTGATTGACAGAGTCCCTTGAGAAGCAGTCCTGAAGGGCAAAGTAGTCCAGGAAGACTGGTCGTTCTTCAAGAGGGAAGTCTTAAAGGTGCAGAAGAAGGCTGTCCCTGTGTGCCATAAGACAAGCTGACAAGGAAGAAGATGGTCTTTGATGAATAGAGAGCTTTAGCTGGAACTTGGGAGTAAAAAAGTGAATTGTTGGTCTTTGGAAGAAGGGGCAGGCAACTGAGGGAGACTATAAGGGTGTCATGAAGTTATGTAGGGAGAAAATTGGAAGGGCCAATGGCCACCTAGAGCTTAATCTGGCTACTACAGTAAAAGGGAACAGAAAGTGTTTTAATCTATACATGAGCAACAAAAGGAGGCCAAAGGAGAATCTCCCTGGTGGATGGGGGGAAACACAGTGAGAGAAGACAAGAGAAAGGCTGAAGTACTAAATGTCTCCTTTACCTCAGTCTTTAATAGTAAGACCAGTTGTGCTCTAGGGACACAGCTCCTTGATCTAAAATATATGGATGGGGAAAAAAATGAAGCCCAAATAATCCTAGAGGAAATGGTTGGTGACCTACTGCACCACTTAGATATGCTGAAGTCTGTGGGGTCATATGCCGTCCACACAAGGTTTCTGAGGGAGCTGGCAGAAGTGATCACTAAGCCATTTTCAATTATTTATCAGCAGTCCTGGCTAACAGTGAAGGTCTTAGTTGACTGAAACTTCAAAAATGTGATGCCCATTTACAAGAAGGGCTGGAAGGAGGATCTGGGGAATTAAAGGCCTCTCAGTCTGACCTCACTACCAGGGAAGGTCATGGAGCAGATCACTTTGGGTGCCATTATATGGCACGTACACTAAGCAATCAAGCCCAGTCAGCATGGGTTTATGAAAGGCAGGTCCTGCTTGACTAACCTTGTCCCCTTCTATGACAAGGTGACCTGCTTAGTGGATGAAGGAAAGGCCGTTCATGTTGTCTACCTGGACTTCAGTAAAGCCTTTGACGCAGTTTCCCATAGCATTCTCCTGGAGAAAGTGGCTACTCATGGCTTGGATGGGTGTACTCTTCACTGAGTAAAGATCTATCTGTCCGTCTGGTCCCAATGAGTTGTGATGAGTGAAGTTAGATCCAGTCTGTGACTGGTTACAAGTGATGTTCCCCAGGGCTCAGTATTTTGTCCAGTTCTGGTTTATATCTTTATCAACAATCCAGATGAGGGGATAGATCTGCTGGAGGGAAGCTGCCTGGCAGAAAAAGTACTGGGGATGTTGGTCAACAGCTGGTTGAACATGAGCCAACAGTGTGCCCAGGTGGCCAAAAGGCCAACAGCATCCTGGCTTTTAACAGAAACAGTGTGGCCAGCGAGACTAGAGAGGGATTGTCCCCCCATACTCGGTGTTGGTGTTGAACATGAGCCAGCAGTGTGCCCAGGTGGCCAGAAAGTCATGTAGCATGGAGGATATTGGTCTCTTCTACCAAGTGGAAAGCAACAGGTCAAGCGGAAATGACCTCAAGTTGCAAAAGAGGAGGTTTAGATTGGATATTATGAAATTTTTTTCATTGAAAGGATTGTGAAGCATTGGAACAAATTTCTCAGGGAAGTGGTTGAGTCACCACCCGTGGAGGTGTCGAAAGGATGTGTAGATCTGGTTCTTAGACACACGGTTTAGAGGTGGACCTGACAGCTGGACTTGATGATCTTTAGGATCTTTTCCAGCCAAAATAATTCTACGATTCTATGTTCACAAATATTTTAATGAATTGGTAATAGAGATTGTACTAAGAAAAAAGAAGGTCAGAAGGCAGTTCTTTCACTACAGTGAAACAGTTGAACATAGTGTTTTGGTGATGATTTATCCTTAAAATCCAGTGTCTTCTTTGAACAGGTTTCTCACAACATAGTGTTGATACCTGCATGACATAACTGTATGACAATTAAACAGAACACCGATAAGCTATATGCTAATATTGGACACAACCTTGCAATTCATATTGGAAAGTCAAATTAATTTGTATATAAGTGGAATTTAGGACTAATTATTTTTAATTTTAGAGCCATTTTTTATATCATTTGAGTCAGGTTTGAATGCAAACATAAATGTAGAGATGGAAATGCAGGACATTTATTTGGAATGACACTGTGTCTAGTCTTTGAAAGTAAGAACTAAACAGTTGTCTTTAGATGATGAAGTGTCATGGAAATCTCAATTAGTGACATGCCGCAAGGAATTTTCCTTGATCTCACTTCCATCTAAGTGAATTTACTGAATGTAATGAAATCAGCCAGTATTTCCATGAGAGCAAAACAAACCTAAATGTGGACATGATTTGCAAGTTATTTGAATTGCATGACACTTTGGAGATTGTTCTCTTGTTTATCTCTGTTTCTCTCGTCCACACCATTCAGCCTTTGAGTTTTGAAACAGTTCAGAGAAAACAAAATTTAATAGGTTCATTGGGTTGGAATTCTCTAATAATTCTTTGGTGTTTTCTAAGAAAATCATGAAGATAATCTTCTACTAAGATTTATGATACAGTAACAGAAGAGTTGCTCACATGTTTCCAATACTTCTCAACAGCTTGGACTACTTTCGTTTTAATTATATTTTAAAAGATTATAGTTTCGTTTTAATACTCAGGAATCAATTTAATTTCAATGACATACTAAACTAGATTTCTAGCAGCATCCCCTTTTGTGAAGAGAATTACAGAGGATAATTAGTCCAATCTATGCATGTTTTAAACTGTTCTTTCAGATATAGCCTAGCAAGGAAAAAAACTTCTATTATTTCTAGAATTTCTTCTTTATTTTTAGACAAATTATAACAGTGATTTTCTAAATGCTTTACTATTCCATTTGTTGTCTCTGCTTTTTGTTGACAGATTTTAAAAAAATCAGGATTCTTAAACAAATGCATCTAAAGTAGAAAGTTATAGAGAAAAAAAAACCATAAATCTTTGAATAGTACATATAAGGAAGTGATATGACACATGTTTCTAAAATGACCAATCATGTTTTGTCTAGATAATTCAGAAGAAATTAAGTAAAGATGAGAGCTTTAATCAGGACCTGAAAATCAGTAAAAACTTCATTTTCTTGGGTAGAGGTATAGTCAGAAATGTATTTTAAAAGAAAAGATCATGGCAGAAGCAATATGTTATATGCTCTGTTTTCTGGAAACAGTTGTGAAGATATTAATAACTGACCATATCAAAGATTTTCTGAATTTTTTTTTTTTTTTTTTTTTTTAAAAAACTTTTGAAGAAACTACAGATGTGTACATGCATATTCCCTTACTGGGATGGCATTGTTCATTAGGAAGACAAAAGGATTTCAGGTACAGAACCAGGTTAAACCAGAGTGGTATACAAAACTACTTGTAAATTAGTTTGTAGCTTTTTATGTATAGTTCAATGAGCAGGGTTTGTCAAACAACATGTGGTAGTTTTCTTTAGGAAGAGCAGGAGGAAGATGAGAAAAAAATGTGCTGGTTCCTGGAAGGAAAGAAAACTGGGAGAAATGTAAGACTGGTGTGGGGAGCGGGAGAACACTGTGTGCTCTGGGTGAATGTCACAGAGGAAACTGAGGGTACTCTGAGGGCTTTCAGAACCAGCGATTCCCATGGGACACTGTGAACAGGCTTTGCAAGGCTTTTTCAAGTTGTGTCTCCGGGTAAAAGAGATTGTCCAGAGTACAGAAAAACAACAGTAGCTGGGAAATCAGGGAATAAGTTGTTGAGCTTTAAAGCTACAAAGACCTTGGATCAGCTTGACTTTCGCATTGTGTTTTCTTTTTCTATGGTCATAAATATTTCTTACCATTTCCTAGCTTAATAAACATGGAGTAGGGTTAGTTAAGAGCACATGCAATCATTCCTCCAAAAGAGAAAATAAATTAATGAAGACATCAAAAAAAATCTTCTCCAAACAGATAAAAGTGAGTAGAAGCTTCCTAATAAAATGGGAACAAATAGTTAAGATCTTAAATGGAGGTAGTAGTAGTTGGAGAGTTTCCGCTCTTTAGTATATATATTTAGTCTGAGGACCAAGGTACAAGGACTGAGTCATAACTTGCCTGCTAAACGTGAAGGCTGCACACTTCAGGAATTATGTAGAGGGGACACTTTGGATGTAGGAAAAAAAAGCTATGAGTAATGGGTACATATTGTATCAGTGAAGGAGAGATATTCTGGAGATTTTCCTCAGGATGCTACGCAGAAGGCTGAAGTTCAGGACCTTCATCTTTTGAAAAACTACTAGTTGCACTTGAGAGGTCAAGGATATAGTTGAAGATCCAGGGTCTAATCCATGGGACAGATAGTCATTCAGGGAGGAAAGATTCAGGTATGTCAGAAACCCTTGAACCTTATAGAAGGAAGATCTGATGTGGAAAGAAAGGTTACGCCTTAATTCTAATGGAACCAGACTGTTACAACGCAAAATTTAAAAGGTCACAGGGAACTGCTGGTTGTGAAAAATTGACAGCCACAGAAGAGCATCTGGTTTGAGTTGACAGGACTAAAGTGTGTATGACTAACATTTAATGTGTTTCTGAAAAGGCCAGGAGGAAAATAAAATAATAATTACAGTAAGTAAGGCAGGCAAATTAGTTACGTAAATGCCAGGTGACAGGGCATGCTGTGTTGAGTGAGTGGGTTAAAGTAAAATGACATTCTAAAAATAAAATGGGACTCTAGAGTACTTGGAATCAAACAGCTACCCTGATATAATGGGCATGTCACAGACCTGATGGAAGGAGAATGATTACTAGGATAGAGCAGTGCCTGGCTAGAACCTGTAGTGAAGTAGCACATACTGGGAACAGCTCTGTATTTGAAGGATTACATAAAGTATCATAGCATTAAAATGGTCTAGCATAAGAGAAACCCCTACTGTAATAAAAATATAATAGTACGACTGTAATACTGATCATTACTCAAGACAAAAATAGTGTTCAGGAACAATTGACCAGCTGGAAATTTGGAGTAGGGGGTATTAATAGTGAGAGATTTCATCTGTCCACAAAAAACAAATGAACAAACAGAAAATGCCAATAACAACAACAAAACCCCACAAAACCGAACAAAAAAACCCTAGACCCCCAAAACAAAACATAAAACACCAAAAACAACAAAACTCAAACCAAAATAAACAAAAAAGCAAACAGGATCAATGCCACATCAAGATGGGATGTAGAAATAAAATTTGGGATTTAATGGCTGACTACAATCACAGATGGTTTTTCTTTTGATTAAAAGCATTGAATCTAACTTGAGAGATTAGAAGACAAACAGGTCTGTAGAGTTCAATATTATAGTAGAGGGACTAAGCAAAAAAAATCCAGCACACAGACATTCAATTTCTAAGAAGAGTTCTACATAAGCATGAGAGATTCAAACCCAAACCAACCAAACTAAAAAAAAAACACCAACACCCTAAAACAAGCAGTGTCTTGGAGACAGTTACAAATAAATGCTCTGTTACAAGCACATATAAACTGAATGCCAAAATTCAATGAGAGAATAAACAAGCAAGAAGCTTTGGAGTCAGGGAGAATCTGCAAGAGGAAAGACTGGCTTTTGGAAAATAGTTGACATATACTAATGAAAATTGGAAGGTCTATAAAAATATAATGGATTAAATATGTGCATGGAATTAAGGCTAAAAAAAGTATTAATAGAAGAATGCTTAACTAGAGGCAAATAATTTTACATTGAAAGAGGCATTGTGGGCATATTAAATATAATCCTTAACTGATATAAGGATCCTTGTGGTAGCACTGAAGCCCTAATATTTTGCAGGGAGAGAACAGTACTTACATGTCTTGAGATAAAGAAGATTTAGTGCACCTTGATTTTTTTTTTTTTTTTTGTTAGTTTGCATTTGTTGTCAGTCTTTTATTTTTGTTGTTTGTTTGTTTTCCTATGGTGTGTTTTCCTCTAATTGAAGACAGGTCTATGATGTACTTCTGTATTTACAGAATAAAATGAAATAAAATTGCTTTCTTTATAATTATTCAACTATACAAACTGTGCTCAACAGTTAAAACCTCTCTGAAGGAATTAATTGGAGACTTGACCTATAGTATAGTAGTATCACCACCTGCCATGCAGGAGACTGGGCTTTGATTTCCCAATGAGGAGGCCACTTGTTGATCACTTCTTGATTTTCCAGTTGCCTAATCAACTTGCAGATGGGAACTAGAGAGTGTTGATTGGTGTGAAATTGTTGTTTGTGCACCATCATGAAAGCAATTGGCAGCTGCAGTTCTCTAACCTGCAGCAACCCCACCACAGACAGATTGTCTGAGAGACCACACAAGCTAGACAGCCGTTTAATCGTCTCTGTACCCAAGGCAACCATAGCGAAAGCCCACTGGTAGTCTTTCATGCCTGGAAACATTCAAGATCAGGTTGTATAAGATTCTGAGCAATCCGACAATGTTGAAGATGTCCCTATGCTTTCCCGGGGTGGTTGCACGAGATGACCTTTGAAGGTTCCTTCCAACCCAAACTATTCTGTGATTCTATGATTACAGCTACTAAGTTCAGCTGGGTAGAGATTTAGTGAAAACCACGACCAGCTTTAGATGGACTGCATGAAAAGAATTGGTTGTCTGGATCATTTTCCTAGTAGGCAATGCAGTCTGCTGTCTTTTCTTAACATGATCAATTTAAAAGAAAGAGAGCAAATGTTCAAGCAGAGGCTCTGTTTTCTCACAGATCTGAACTTTTACTTCCTCCTGAATAAATTGTATGGTAGAAGGGGTTGAAGTAGGCTAGCTATTATTTTTCCGCTATCTTTTCCAAACTCATGCATTTTCAAGATATGTACTTGTTGATCTGTTTGGGAACACCTTCAGATAAACTGTGCTATTGTGATTTTATTATTGTAAGGGGCTTCAACCTGTGGAAATGGAAACAGAAATTTGCACTGAAATTTGATTGAACAATGTGGTCTCTCATCAGAATACATTTTATTTTTCAAAGTCACCTTTTAAATTTAAAATACTAACTTGGAATACATTTTATCATTTTCACTCCATCTTTTCCTTTTTAAAAAAAACCACTTTATGTCTGTCTCACCACAAAATAAAATAAACTTGCCATGACTTTTTTCCTGTACTAGACTAACGATATTTTATACACTAAACAAATGCAGAGAACAGCTTTTCTTCATGTTTTGTTATAGTCTGTAAAAATATCAATATTCTAGCCCAAAATTGAGTGATTCATGCTTTTCCTAATAAGGAAGGACATAGTTTGAAAACAACAAATGTGAAATTCTTGAAATAGTCCAGTGATATAAAACTAAGTTCAGAAAACTTTATGAATACCATTGTCTACTTTTAAGTTGGCTGATATACATTTATTTTACCATTTGGATAGTACAGATTTAAAGTGACTCTGCTCTGTGGTATCCCTGAAGTAAATGTCACTTTACTCAGGCTAGCTTCTCTTATAGTAAATTCCTCTGGAACAGAGACTCGTACCACTGCTGTAGATTCTGATAGTCACTTAAATAATTTTTCGGAAAGGATGTATTTCTCTATTGAATTCTATAGATTTTTACAGTCACTCTGCAAAAAATTAAATTTATTTTCACTACAACTCCTCAGTTTGTACATACTACTTTGGAGTAAATAATCCTGTTCTATAAATTAAAAAGACATGATATGGGATGATGCAAGGATGCACAAAGACCCAGAGAAATGGCTTTGTTTTCCATGTTTCAAATACATACCAAAAACTGAAAAAAAAAAAAAAAAAGTGTTGCCTCTTCTCAAGACTAAACATGTTCTGAAGTCACTTCTAAAGACTGAAATAAGAACTCCTTCACCTCCTTGCCAATTACTGATAATAAACATACTATCCTTCAGTTTATTTGGGTATAATTTATATTGACTATAGGAAGTATCTGGGATGTCTGAGAAGGTGGAAATACATCTATTTATTTCAGGATACAGGATACAGTGCTGGTGCGTAGCTAAGAACACTAAATGTTTTTAAAAGAAACTTCAGTATACAGCATGGTCTTTATAAACGCTCTTGAGACTTTTCTTTCTATGAGAATAGGAGCAGATAGTGACATCAGGCATAATTTTTCCTATTGTTAACTTTTTCAGAGTAGTCTACGTAATAGTCTGCGGCTGTTTAAAATGAGATAGTAAGAAAGACCTTTAAACCTCATGAAGTGTTGCACATCAGTCAGAGTAATCCCCAATACCAATGCGTACTGGGAGATGAATGGATTGAGAAGTCACTGTATATCTGTCCTGTCAATCAACTATGATATAAAGGCATCATATTGTGATCTCGAGACAAGAAAAGGTAGCAGACTTACCGGAATTTTTAACAGAAAAACTCTTCCTGACCAACAAGAGGCAAGAAAAAGAAAAAGTCTGAGAGTATAAGTGTCTTCTGCATAAATAAATAAATAAATAAATAAATAAATATTTTTTTTTAAACCTCATCCTCTTAGGGATTCATATACGTAATATGTCAAAGAAATATTTGAGTGTTTTTTTCGCAAATGAAAATGTTAACATGGGTAATTTCTTTGACTGACATCAAGAATTAGTAACTTTTCTTGGTGCCTTTTGAAGGGGGATGGAGGACTTGGTTGGTTTTGAAAACCTGACATACATTCATTTGTATTTTGTGTAATATATAGAATTAAAATGTGTTGATGCTTTTGTATATTACGGTCTTTGGTAAAAAATATAGTTGTTTATAGCATTTTAGTGAAATAACAATTTGTTTTGATCTTAAGTTAGAGTGTGTGAAGCCCATGACTTGTTAGACTCCAAATTAAATGGTCGTCCCTCTCTCCTCCACTGTTATGTCAGTGAAAAAGTTTCAGCTGGAAGTCAGGAGAGAGAGACTGTCTAGCCCTATACAGGCTTGAGAAAGTAGAATGGAGTCATTGAAATGTGTCCTGGCAACCTGATGGCTAGTCAAGGTTGACACTGAGTAATCAGATACATGTACTACTTTATGCCAGTAAAGCAATATGAAGTAATTGAAACTGCAAGGTAAATCAAGAAGCATTTTATGTTTGACAAGAAATAGAGAATGTTTTAAAACTGATGAAAAAATAGACACATTTACCTACTTTCTTCAGAACAGAACTTTTGCTAAAGGAAAACAACGATGTGTCAAAACACACACACAAAACACACGCTAATAATAATAGTAATAATAATCATCATCATAATCATCATCATAATCATCATCATCATCGTCGTCATCATCATCATAGTCATCATCATCATCATCCTCATCATAACAAAAAAACCCCAAACCATCAAACAAGAAAAAACAACTTATGAAATAGGTCTGGAGTATAATTCAACATTAGTAATCAAAAATTTGGTAAACAGAAGGAAAGGTTGGGCTTATTTGCTTGCATGATTTTTAACCTGAAGGGAATTAAAAAATATTCTCCTAACTGTTTCTTCAGGTCCTTCTTCCTATGGACTTAATATATGCCGATACTTTTCCTCTCTTTTTTCCTTTCCACTCTTTTCATTTTTCCTCTGCATTGCATTCACAAGTTTCAGAACAGCTTCTGTTGAAAATTCCTATTTATTTTGGAAGCATCATAGCTGTTTATACTACACTGTTAAGATTCATGGAAAAAACCTGTTTCATCCCAGATGTTATATATCATAGCATTACACAGTTATTAGTAAATATGTATAATTTAACTTTATAGACATTGATTTTCACTTTCTCCTGTTTCATTCCACCTGACATTGATATAATAACTTGAAATATTTTTCCCTCCTTCCCCCCTTCCGTCTTTCCTTCCCATGGAGACAGAGCTGTGGTCTGACCTACATGATGAAGTTGGTTTTGTAAACACAATAGAGGTGATAAATTTAGAGTGGATGTATCATTTGAGTAAAACAGTATTTACACTTCTGGTTATTTTCTCATTTGTATTAACCATAAGGTAGTTTTTGTAATTGCAAATATTCAAGGCAAAATATTGTATCTCAGTAAAAAAACAACAAACAAACTTTTAAAAATTCTATACAATATTTGAACATGGTTTATGCATTTGTATGACTACTACACTGTTTAAGTAAATGAAATACTCTCTTAGATATTTGTTTGGTCTTAGGAATGCAAAGTACATCTATTGATTTCTGAGTCACTTTATAAACCATGAATACTGAATAAAAAAAAAAAAAAAAAGCCTATCTGTGCATTGTAGTGTCTACTGGAAAATATATACTGAGATCAAAAACTCCTTTTCTCCAGGCTAAACAGCCCCAGTTCCCTTGACTGTTCCTCATCAGACTTGTGCTCCAGGTCCCTCACCAGCTTTGTCATCCTCATCTGCACTCTCTCTAGTATTTCAATGTCCTTCTTATGACAAGGGGCCCAAAACTGAACACAGTATTCATAAATGTATAGAATATGCTTCTCTTCAGATATGAAGGTAAATTATTAACTCATTGTAGAAATTTGTTTTATTCTAAAACTATTTGAGCACAGGAAAAATTATAGATTTTATCATGTTGGATTATTTCATAGAAGCAAAAAGTTGTGTGCTGAAGTACTTAATTTAGAAGTAATACACCCTACTTTATTTCAAGCTAAAAAGCAGTGTGATTTCAAACTATATCCCAGAGGCAATGAGTTTGGTAGTTCAGGACTAAATTTATCATTAATTCAGACACAAGTACACGTTGATTTATGAGATCTCTTAATTAAAATACTGAATTCTTCATTTCCATATTTTGATCAATATACTTCAAACCTCACAGCTCATTTCTGTTTGAAATTCCATGATGCTGAGTCTACTGTACCTGAAAGGTGATTTCTAGGGCTAGATTCTGCCCTAGTAGGAAATCCTGGTTTCTTGTCCTCACATTAAAAAGTCTACATTAATTGATTACAGCTGAAATGAAACGTATACTTTTCAGTTCACTATTGTAGTATTCAATTTCCTGTTTGAATGTAAAATAATTATCATTGGAGGAAAGATTTTTGTAGAGGTATTACTTTTTGGCCTGTGGCATTTGTCCGGGGTGTCCAGATGTCAAATAAACTGAATAAATTGAATTTAAAAAGGTAGAACATTCTGTTTTCTTTCCTACATTTCAGATCTGTCAAGGAGGCAGGACTGGTTGCAGAGGACATACCAGAACATTTCTGCAATGGTTAATGGACAATGGTCTGAGTGTAGAGTGTGTTTTTGTTCAGCAAATACAGCGTGCTTTATCTGCCATACACATAAAGATGACTTCCAACGACAAGAACAGGAGTCCTTTAAGAAGTAGTATGACACCTAAACATTTATTTTGGTTCCATTTCAGTCTCTGAGGGATATTGTGTATTTTCTTCTATTTTAATGTATACTGTGTAACATGTCAGTACCTTTACAAAAGTCAACACTTGGAGAAATAAACAGGCATATGTGTGTTAGCAGAACATAAACACTAAAGAAACCCAGATACAAATTTTGATCACAGGCTGTTGTCTGTTTCTTCTTTCTTCTTATTTTGAGAAATTTTATATTTCTTGCTGTTGGCTTCCTTGGATTGTCTCCAAGGAATTTAATAAAAATATTGTTTTCTATAGGCCAGTGTTTCCAGACATAAAACAGCTTATCTAAGTTATACAGTTTTGGGAATCCATAAATAATTAAATGATCTGACTGCACATTAATGCAGTGATAGTGCATACATAGCCATGTACATATAACACTTGCATAGTAGGTGATGCTTGTTACACTTGCCAGGTTTATTATCTTGGAACAGACAACAAGAAATTCTGGTTGAAATACGGAACACTGATTTTTAATTAACTGGTCTGTTATGCGAAATGTGTTTTACATTCTGACCAATTTATGCTGTATTGTAAAGGCAAAGCTTTGTTATATGTATAGAAAAGACATTATTTTCTTAATTACTTTTACTGTGAAGCAACTTTCACAACACTGGTACAAAGTATGAATAAGAGAAAAAGTGTGTGAGCAGGTTACACTTGATCTTTGGCTGACCTCATTTTGCTACAAGCCATTTGAAAAAAACTAACATCAGACTCTATAAGAAGTTCAGGCTGGTAGTCATAAAATAATCTAACTTGTATATGACAACTAAAACGACTGAACAGGTATGCTCTGACAGTGTAATGTGGATATCAGTTCGGCTACAAAATAAGAGAACCTACAAAATACAGGTTGTTACATTGTTCTCATTTTCTTTGCTCAAATATCCTAAATTTTTTCCTAAGTCTCAGGAATATATGTGATGCTTTGTGTTTGTGTTTGTGGTCACTATTTTGAACTAGAACTTGGATGGGTCAATTGGAGAGCACTATTAGTACAAGAAGTAACACTAAGACTTCAACAAATTTTAAATAGAGATTATTTGTTGTTGTGTTTTGTTGTTGTTGTTTATTTTTTGTTGCTATTTGGATTATTTTTTAAAAATCTTAAGCAAATTACAACAGAGGGGAGGAATAGAAAAAAATAATATCAGACTTTTCATATCATTCATAGTTTTTTTGAATGGCAGGATTAGTTGATTATTCAGCAGAATTAGATTCCATGCGCTACACACTGCTACTTTTTCTAAATACTTTTCAACAGAAAATAGTAGTGTTTCTTTTTCCTTCAAAGACTTTCAGAATAAACAATCCTAAAAGGTTCTAAATAAGAAACAAACACAGAGAACCTTGTGACTTAGAGCACATTTTATTTTCATGCATCAAGAAGACCTTTGCATTCTTCATTAGTTTCAGAGTGAAACAGAGTCATAGGTTAGGAACAGGTCACACTAATGAGCAAAAATAAAATGTGTAGATCACCTCAATAGTTATTGGATTTTCTCTGTGGAATATTGGTGTATATATATATGTATATATATATTTTTCCCATTTGGAACTTTTCCCTGTGAAGTTGTGATTATAATGGAAATGCTGTTTGGTTTTTTTGTTTTTCCTCTGGAATGTTCTCTTCTCTCATGATGCCATATAATTTTAAAGGTGGCTATATTCTAGATGACAGAATTTATGTTTAGAGTGCATTTTAAATTTTAGAAAGAAGTGTTGATAGAATAAGTCAGATGACAGCACAGAGTAAGTTGTTATTTCTCATTTTACAATTACAATAACTGTTGTTTTTGTTATTAAAGCATTGATGGAACACTTATGGAACAGTAGGCAAAAAACCATAGTTCTTGTCCTCAGGTACTCATATTGTTATTTGGAAAAAATCTATACATAGTCATACATTTATCCCTGAGAAAGCACTAATGACCAAATTTAACCAGATTGTAAATACTGCCATGGTTTGGGGTCCTGAAATTTAAAGTAGATGCAGAGAAAGCAATCAGAAGCATCCTAAGTATTATTACATTCACACATATGAATGTTATATAATTATTTCTGACGATATTTGCAGCTAACTAGCATGTGACATACGGATGTGTAAATAATAAAACAAAAAATCCAACTTAGGTCTTACTGTGCAAAAGCCTCTCTACCTGTGTTTCCTGTTACCTCGCTCTCTCTATCTGATATCATCCCTTTTCCCCACGTCTTCACCTGATATCATCCCTTTCCCCACGTCTTACTTCCTTGTATTCCTCACTCCCACTGCTTCAACATTGAATCTCCCTGTACCTGAAGAATTTGATAAGGGACAAAGTTACCTGAGAATTTACTTTCTGCACTGCTACTTTTAAGAAGCTGAAGGTTTTCCAAATAATGATTATCCATGCATTAAATAAATCTTTCATTCAGTCTGTTTTAAGCCTGCTTAGGAAAATGCGAACCGTATGAAATGAAGCTCATGTTGAGCATCTCCAATAGACTCAAATGCCAGTTGAAACATTGATATGCAGGTGTATTTATATGCACGTATATTTTTATAAACACATATATTTTATATATATATGTGAATGAATAGTAAAAATAAATATACTTATATTTCACAGATTTATTTTGACACTTGATTTTTTATGTTCTTTACTTTTTGTCTGGTCACTAAAGAACATTTCACAAGAATGTTTCCTGTTAAGAGAAGCTGGTAAGCTGAGGAGAAATTATCTGTAAAGAATAAAGTATAGTAATCACCATAACATCCTAAAGCTTCTCATAACAGTCATAGTTGCATATCCTACTTAAAATAAAGCCATAAGATAGGGAAAAAATGCTCACTTTTTAAATGTTAAAAGTAATAAGAAGTGTAAGTGCCTGGCACTCTCTACAGTGAAAAACGGTACCATAGGAATAAAGGGGGTGCAAACCAACCCAGTTCATTATAGATTCATGAGAACTAGGTAGTTCCACTTGTTCTCCTTCCTCAGTTCCTGTCTGGCATCTGCTGGAAAATTTTGTATAATATCACAGATGTGGAAAATCTACTGCCTGTCAGCATGTGGAAGGAAAATCACAGAATCATAGAATGTTAGGGATTGGAAGGGACCTTGAAAGATCATCTAGTCTGATCCCCCTGTTGGAGCAGGAACACCTAGATGAGGTTACGCAGGAAGGTGTCCAGGTGGGTTTTGAATGTCTCCAGAATAGGAGGCTTCACAAGCCCCGTGGACAGCCTATTCCAGTGTTCTGTTACCCTTCCTGAGAAGAAATTTCTTCTCAAACTCAAGTGGAACCTCTTGTCCTACTGTTGGTTGTTACTGAGAAGAGCCTGGCTCCATCCTTGTGATGAAATGTACTAAACCAGGAAGATCAACTGGAAAACTTTGCTTTATTGTGTGTAACCATCAACTAACTTTAATTAAAAAAAAAAAAAAAAGGAAGCAACAATTCAGAAGAACATTTTCATTATTCAGTGGGAGAAATTCTATTACTTCTGAAGAGTCAGTGAGCCAAATCATTAGACGAAAAATCTAATGTTTCTAGAGAGAACTCCTTCATGTCCAGTGAAAGTAGAATGACAGACATTAAAAGAAGAAATTTGGGGTCCTATTCATAGTTTTCTTGCTCTATGCTGCTGTGGTGGCCTGTAGGATAGTATCTAAATCATGAAAGATCTGAAGAGAGAATTGCTTCAGTTCAATATATGGAATAGCTGTGAGACCCTGAGTCTGTCAAATATGGAAACACCAGATACCGCAAAACCTGAAATTCAAACTATGTGGCTTATTTCAGTTATTTGAGCAACTTACAAATTTTAAAATCTACATGAACCAAAATAATTCTTCTCTGTGATCAAACACTGATCCTTTACTTCTCTTCCCTTAAACATAAAGGTAAACATTTGACCAGCAATCAGGTTTATCTCCGCTACAGCAGCAAAAATATTGCCCCCAGGCAAGTATAAATGTGAACTTGGATGGCAATATTGTTGAGGTGTAGGTTAGATTAGATAGGAAAGATTTACAAAAGAATTATGGAAGTATGTGATGAACAAGTTTATGTTATGTTTGTTAGAAAGGAAGACAGAGCTCAGCATTATTGTGTGGGGAAAAAAAAAAAAGGAAAAAAACTGGAAAAAAAAGCTGTGGAGTGTTTCAGATCCTGCAAAGATCTCAGTATATATCATATCCTACAAAAAGAGAAAAACAGAACCGTATTTCCTGATTGACATCAGGAAAATAATCGTTTATGAAGGTGTTGTTCTTCCTTCAGATAAACACTTTCTTAAAGCTGAAGAGCTCTCATCTCCATGGATGAGGTTATAAAAAAAGCATACATTTGGCCAAAAATGTATTAAATGTGTTTGAATATACAAAATGGCGCTAAACATTTATAACATTAACTTAGTTATGAAGTAAGGAGGAGGGTGGGAAAGTTTGTTATTTTACATTAATTGTAGGGATGAAATCTGTTTTACACAAGAAAAAACATTATTCTGTTTTTTTCTTAGGAAAAGAAAAAACTGTTGTAGTTCTGATTGCAATGTATATTTATCAATTTTTCAGCCCAATATTCGTCTGTATTGACCACCTAAAATTTGCAGTAAAGTAAACAAAATCCGTGGGTCCTTAGCACTTTTAAAATTGACCCAATGTTTATTACTTGCATTTTTATTGGAGAGTAATCAGTTCTTAATTGGTAAGCTCTTGAAATGTCAATAATGTTGGTTTGTTTTTCATTTAGGTGGTTCATTATTATTTTTATTTTTATTTTTATTTTTATTTTTATTTTTATTTTTATTTTTATTTTTATTTTTATTTTTACTTTTATTATTTTTTTCATGTTCCAAGTTGAAATTAATTAGACCCTTTCTGATTTTTCAATTCATCTAGGAGGCAGTCATCTAATTTTCAGCATCATATTAGTTCTCATTAGAAGGGACACATGGATGTTCTAGATTTAAATCATTATACTTGATTTTGTAATGCCTTTATTATGTGTTGTATTCTGTAATCAAGATACCAAGTTTAATTGTTGGAAGAACATTTAGCAGCTGTTTAGAAAATCTTATATAAAAAGCAGTTTTTATTAGGGCACTTTCCAAAAAGTGAATATATGTGTCAAACGAAATTCCAGTCTTCTTAGTCCTGGGTGTAATTCTAACTGAAGTTTTCTTTGACATAAAAGTGTCATGGCTTGTAAATATGCTAGATGACAAGAATCCATTCCTTGACTGTTCTGCCATTATTCTGTGACAGATAATTTAGAAACCATCATAATCTTCTTGGTGGTTCAATTCATACTGCTATGACTTCTTATTTAATAGGATTTTTTTGCAACACCTTTGTTCTCACTTTGTACCCTTTTTCTTTCTCATTTAAGAATGCATTAGTCATTACTTTTTTCACAGGTACTTCCTGCCTGCAATCTTATATCTAATGAGTACTTGAAGCTGGGTGTCTCTGGAAATGCATTTTCAACTTGTCTTAGTAATAAACTCTCTATGCCTTCCAGTTGGTCATATTTCATAATCTTTCTGAGTCCCACTTTCCTTCACTGGTATAAAACTACAAACTTTTAAAAATAATCTTTTATCTAGGTTTTTCTCATGTACTCTCTAATATAGATGCCCTAAAATATAAAGTGTAATATTTCTTTCCAACAGAAATCCTCAAAATTTTCTCCCAACAGCACAGTACACCACATTGCACTTGTGACAGTGACATCTGTTAAATGTAATGAGAATAACTTAGTCAGTTATAGTACTTAGGACTCTACATAACTCCTTGATATCAGAGAAGAAATATCTGGAACCTGTATTCTGATATTCAGGTGAGAGGCAAAGAACAGCCTGTAGTTTGAGTGGAAAATAGTGAAGAGCAATCTGTAAGAGCACGAAGTTAATTTCTGTGCGGACATTTCTGAAGAGAGTTACTGTGAAACTGGATTAGTTGGAAGATGAGTACTTGCTCTGAATGCTGCAAAGGCCTGCTTGTCTCTGCTAAAGGCTTTAAGGTAGGGATTTTTTCCTCCTCTTCATTTTGTTCTGTCAGAAGATGAATACTATCATCAACATATTTTCAAAAAAGGAGATTTAGAGAGTGTCAAGTGTCTTTTAATAAACATAAAGGAATTTCAGCTGCCCCACAATTTTTTGGTAGCTGATCTACTGTATTTTACAACTGAAATAACATATAGTTCATTATTTAGCACAAGGTTATGTCCCCTTTGCCATTTTTTTCCTCCTTAGCATCATGACCACTGGCTATGATGTTTATTGCCCAAGTTTGTCCATTTAACTTAATGTAGGCATGAATTGTGTAGGAATTTTCAAGCAATTATATTTTCATGATATAGTATCACCCATTTCCTGTGACTTGATTTCAGTGGACAGAAATCACCACTAAAATAACCCAATGACACCCATTGAATCCATGTAGTAACGTCAAGTTAATTTTACTGCACTTCTCTAATATTGTTGAGGGAAAGACTTAGTATCCTTTAAAGAATAAGAACTTTTAGGATTTCCAGAACTGGTTACCATGCTAGCAAAGGACCTAAACTGGGTCAGAGGAAGAAGAGACCATTTACTGCCTTATGCATGCTTTTTTTTTTTTTTTTCTAAATTATTTTTTCAAATATAGAAGCACATTTTACACGGAACTTTCACTTCTCTTTTCAGCTGTTGCTCTAGAATTAACTGAATTGGGATATCTTTCTTTAACGGTTGTGCACTGGATGGAAAGCTTTGATATAAAAGCAAAGTAAACCAGTGGATCTAGTATAGATAAAATTATACTAAAGCATGATGAAAAGTGTATGTAGGCACTTTAAATGTTAGAAATAGTCAAAATAACTTTACCAATATCAGCAGTACTTTTAGTTGAAGTCAAAACTATTTCCATTGCCTTGTTGAGCATTGCTCTCGAATTGTATACATTTTTCGGAAAAGTATTGATACCTTACAAAGACTTTTAAACCTTCTCTAACCTGACCAGGGAGAGCAAATAGATTTCTAGGCAGTTTTTTCAGTATTACTGAAACAATTGTTTAGCCCAGGTTACAGCTTAAGCAATGAAAAATAATCTGTTCTGGGTGTTTTTATTTATTTCATTTTTGTTTTGGTTGCGAGTTGTTTGTTTTTTTGGTTTGGTTTGGTTTGGTTTTTTGTATTTTTCCTGTTGGACTTTCAGGAGTTGAAAGGAAAAAAAGATGGGATGGGGAGTGATTCATGGTTCAAATCAGGATTCTGAAATTTTCAGTAACTTAACAGGCTGATATCAAGAAACATTTTTCTTAGACATCTACAATGTTGCCCTATAGAATTTTACATAACTTCACAGATGATAGATCTTTTTTTCCTGAAATCACCTCAATATTTTTAAATCTCATAAAGTAATGCAATATTATGGTTACTTAATTTTCATTCATATTGCTAATCAAAGATGAAATTAAAAAAAAAAAAATGAAACAAAACAGAACAAAAAGTTTGAATTAGTAGCCTGACTGAAAAAAAAACCATGGCATTACTAGTTCATAAGAGAAGGAGTTTCCAGTACATTTAGCTAAAGTAATTTTTTTCTTTAATGTGCTTCAAATTGAGAGGAAAGTTATTTATCTAAATACTTGCCCTTTTATTTATAAATATTTTGAAAAATTTTCACTTTTGGCACACTTAATGTAAATTCATCTTTTTTTTTTTTTTGCTCAGACATCAAAGGGACCGTAACATCTGGGCTGTGCTGACTGCATTTGCAGTTCTCATTTTCAAATGCTAAATCACCTTGTGTTTCATAAATATAAAGGTTTTATATGACACAGCAATTTTCTTAGTCAATGAAGGATAAAAATTAAACCACTTTATGTGCAAGTCCCCATACAGAGATATTATGAAAATATATATATTTGTTTAAAATATTTTTTTTAATTGTTTAGAGATTCACAGTTATGACATCTCAGTTTATCTCATAGCATACAAGTCTACAGTGCTTTACATCACTTCAGTTAAATTCATGTTCTGTTACTTTGTTAATCACTGAAACAAGCAAATGTAAGATTGCTTCACTTTCTATCTATACACACACAACCATATTCATAGCCTGACATAAGCCCTTGTGTTATAACATCTTACAGGTCACTGTGAGAGGGTTATTTTATTTCACTGTGAATTATACTTGCACACTCTGAAGAAGTAGCACCTCCTTCTATAATTTAATTTGATTGATTAAAAATACCAGAAATAAGTCTGTAAATTGACCATAGAGATAAGTCTTTTCACATTGGCCATTGCTTTAAGCCTGAACCACCCAGGCAGCTAGCCTGCTAGGAACTGGTTTACTTCTCTCAGCAGGAAAGGAAAGGATTTGAGGAAACCATCTTTACTGGCTTCACTGTTTTTAAGGGAATGTTAGAAGACAAATCCCAAATAAATTACTATCTCATTCTAAGTTTCATGCCTGTTAATGTTGAACTAGGTATTAATATTATTAAGATGAACAATCAGGTTGTTACTTCATGAGCTTTAAATCACAACAGTCTTGAGAGAGATCAGTGAAGGTTGTCTTTTAACTTGCAAGCTTGCTCAGCCCCAGTAACATCACTGCCATGTGTCCTGTGGTCACCCTGAGGCCCTACTGCAAGTAACAAAGTGCACACAGAGTAGGGGAAGCACGATTTTTGAATCATGTATACAGAAAACATTGATTTGCTAACATCAAGTAGCATTAACATAATCTGTCTGATGTTGCCACCTGATGTGTCAATGTCAGCTGTTGTCTTGGCCACCTATCAGAGAGATACATAAGGCCTCTTAGATTTCTTCTATTGATTAGATTAAACCCTTTCAAATGAAGCTGTAAAAGCCTTAATTAAAATTCCAATCAGACACCACTCTTTATTTGTACTCACACTTGGAATACTGTTCCGGTTTGGGCTGAACTGGCTGTTCCTCAGTAATAATGATTGAAATCAAAAGGAACACAAATAGATTTTCCATACTTGCTTCTCTTTGTGAATAATATTATTTCCTGGGTCAAATTTACCTTATAAAAACATTTTACATTAAGCCAGAAAGACATAATAAGATGGCTATAGAGAGAAACATGTTGCAAAATATATAACAAAAACAGATTTTTCAGAATGCCTTTTTGCCTTTGGAGAGCTCTTTATGAGTGCCAAGGGGTATGAGCAAGAGAATTAGAGACACAGTGGGACAGAGTCGTACCTTATATTTACTTTAAGTCCTAATCCAGCAAACAGTTCCTTATCACATTTACTAAAATGTAATAGAACGTGTAGTCAGCTGTTTTGGAGACTGCCGCTCTAAAATAGTTTCTTGTAGTGAATCAGTACGTATAAAACATTAAGATTCTGTAAGTCTTATAAAGTTTCCTTCTAATTTTGAAAATTGTCACTGAACATTCAGCAGAATTTGACTAACTCAGTACCCTGAGTGTTGCAGGTTACGTGCTAGGTTGAAAGCCAAGTTTAAATCCACTTCATCTGTAGCTATTAACTCTTAGCACATCCACCACTGTAGATCATAATGTCTCTATGTAAGACACGCAGTAAATGGGAAAAAAACATGGGTCAAATTTCATAATCAACTCTGGTGACATGTCCAGCTTCTCACATGAACTCCATGGCACAGGTATTCCCTGGAGAATATGGTGTCCCTTCTTCTTTGTGATGTTGTTCGGAAGTTGTCTCATTCTTGCATCAGATGAAGGGTCTCAAACACAATAATTCTTCATTGTTTAATTTCGATTTAAGAACATGTAATGTTGTTATCTACCTGACAGTAAATAGAGCAATCTGATTGAGCATTTGAAAACTTTCATGTCTAGACACATGAAAACAACACCTTATTCTGATAATCCTCATAATTATATCATTTTGATAGTCAACCTGATATGGTCAGTGTTAATATTTTTAAACTAACAGACCAGATCTCAAGTGCGTGTAGTAATGGAGAAGTACATAGCAGTTTTATGATATCAGCTACTGGTGATGCTCCTTTTTGTCTCCATGCTCACCCTTCATGTCTTATTTCTTTGTTTGCCTTGCACTTCTCTACTCTGCCTACCAGGGCCTCCTGTGCCTCTCATAATCAGCCTTTTCCACTCATGGCAGACTCTGACCTTTTTCTTTCCACCCTTTGCTTCAGCATCACTGTTGATAATAACATAGAAGGACAAGTCTTCCTTGCATGTTGGATATTCGGAAGTTCAGCTTCATGGAAAAAGAAGAAAACCAGAGACCAGTAGTAGGATTATTTCATCTGTCAGAAATTAATAGCTGGGTAAAAGTAAATCATATGCCCTTGGAACTTAATGTTTTGCTAAATTTGGCTTGATTCTACATGGCTAGTAATGTCAGAGCTTTAACTTACGGGTAAAGATTCTATCAATTTTGTAATATTTTAATCAAAGTCTGGAGACAACAAAACTAAGAGAAAAACTTTGGGATTTTTTGGTATAAAATAAGTGATTTTTTAAAATGATTCGTTCTCAGAAATAGCTGACACACACAAAGTACCCCAAAAGAAAGAAGAGAGTGAGTACAGAATTTTATTTATTTATTTATTTATTTATTTGTCAGCCTACTAGCCACTGGAAAAATGGGATTTGTAAGGGCCAGGCTCAGGGTACTCTGAGATCATGCTCTTTTCATAGACCAAAGAAGCACAACAAATTTCCTCAGGGATTGAGCATGTCATACAACTGATATAACAACAATCAGTAAAAAAAAAAACAAACCAAACACAAAGAACTAACAACTATAGATTGCCATCATACAATCTTTCCCCCCTCAATATATACGGTTTTCCTTACAAAGTTATAGTCATTTAAGTTGTAAAATGAGTGATATTAGTTTCCAACTTGCTGTCATGTTAAGGGCTGTATATTTCGTTATACTATGGAGTAAAAAAAAGCAACCAACCAAACACAACTTCGTGTCATTATAAACAATAAAATTCTATTTGTTAAATGTGGTTCACATAATTTGCATTTGTGGCCATTTTCCCTATCTTGAAAGATTTTGAGATGTTGCAATTTGAAGCACGATATTCACATGTACTATAAAACTAATTAGATTTAATTTAGATATATTTTTGATGAATTTTCTATCTTTTTTGGTGGTCTGTAGTAATAAATTAATGGAAGCTAGAGAAATCAATAGTAATTTAATTTTAAGTGTTGTAAGAAATTTTGATGTTTTTGAAAAGACTTACCTTTGAACTATAGTTAAGACTAGATTTTCTTGAAATTTCTCAAAGAAGATTTTTAAGTTACTCATAACAAAACTCGGCAGCTGGTTAATATATTATTCTATAATTCTCTCTATTTTTAAACTGTCTTTCATTGAGAATATCGTTACCAGCTTCAGCAATGATGGCATTTGACTTTCTGAGTGACAGTAGTGTACTCTGGTGAAAGATTTTAATGTACTCATTTGATCTGAGCTAGAAAAATGTGCTGGGTTTTGCTACTCAGGAGTAGTGCTTCCATTCTAACCAAACACTAATAGACATTTTTTATGCACCACCTATATTCCGCATCTTCTTCCAGTCCTCAGGCACCTCTTCTGTTCTCCAAGACCTTTCAAAGACAATGGAGACCAGCTTAGGAATAACATCTGCCAGGTCTCTCAGCACTTGTGGGTGCATCCTACCAGGGCACACAGATTCGTGGATGTCCAGTTTGCCTAAACGATCTCTAACCTGATCCTTCTTAACCAAATTAAAGTCTTCCTTTCTCTAGAGTGTCTCTCCTACCTCAAAAGTCTGGGATTCCTGAGGGCTGGTCTTAGCACTAAAGACAGACACAAAGAAGGGATTCAGTAACCCTGCCTTCTCTGTATCATCTGCCAACAGGCACCCATCTCATTTAACAGTGGACCTACATTTTACTTAACCTTCCTTTTGCTGCTGATATACTTGAAGAAGCATTTCTTGTTGTCTTTGGCATTCCTGGCCAGACTGAATTCTAAGTGGAGCATAGTCTTTTTCCGTATATCCCTGCATAGCCCTTTATCATATCAGTTATTGTCCTTGTTATTTAATAATCACAGAAGTGTTTTCTCCTTGTAATCAGTGGTAAATAAAGATGAATAAAGTGACATGTTACACATCGTGATTAAAAGTGCGGGACTGTTTGCTTTGTAATGATATTTTTATAATACGTTAGACTTGTAAGGTTGGAAGTCAAGTTCTGTTTCACATGCATACAATAGTCATCCAGATACAGTGTTATGGAAAGCTGTGGGAGCAGAAGCAAAAGTATTAAGATGTGATTTCTCAGAGATTTACCTGATAGACATTAAAGAGTAACTACAACGTGAAAGTATACCTACAAATTAGGTCCTCTGAACAAACCAGTAGCCATAATATGAATAACATTCCCCTTCCTAAGTCTATTATTATAAATTAAACAAATAAATAAAACCACACCACAACACACACACAAACCATGATACCTAGTCCTAATTTATGTCATATCAAATAATCTTTCTTTGACTTTTGACAAGTGACATCATAATTTTCTTTACTGTTTTTCCTTTATTTTAGTAAGTTCTCCTTTCTGTTTATTCCAGTTTACAGGTGTGAGGAGAGAACAGGAGAAAATTTCTTCATAGTCTTTTGAATGAGCAATACATTCCTCCAAGGAGGATTTCAAGGACATACGTTGCTTGTGTGCAAAGATACATATTTCAGCTATCATTTTGTACTGTATTTTGTTGTTGTTGTTGGTTGGTTTGGCTGGCTTTTGTTGGTTTTGTTTGTTCATTATATGCTTTTAAATTGCTCATGAATATGTAACGTTGCCTGTCTATATATAATCTTAATCTGAGTTTAAGTAGGGAGAGTGTTTGTTTTCCCCTTGAATACAAATTAAAAGTTTTCTAGTTTTCTAATTTTAGTGTTCCCTTTTGTAAAACAGTGTTAATTGTTGTTTGGAATAATAAAATTGCTGTTTGGAACCGTAGAATCATTTAGGTTGGAAAAACCTTTAAAATCATCAAGTCCAGTGACTCACCTAGCACCAAGTCCATCACTGAACTATGTCCGTAAGCATGTCTACACATCTCTTAAATACCTCCAGGGATGATGACTTGATAAACCTTTCACAGAAAAACTTTGTCCTAATATCCAAACTGAACCTCCCTTGGCACAATTTGAGGCCTTCTCCTCTTGTCCTATCATCTTGGGAAAATCCCACCACCCACCTTCCTACAACCTCCTTTCAGGTAGTTATAGAGAACAATAGTTTCCTGAGTGTCTTCTTCAACAGGCTAAACAGCCCCAGTGTCCTCAGCCACTCCTCATCAGACTTGTGCTCCGGACCCCTCTCCACCTTCATTACCCTTCTATGAACTCAGTCCGGACCCCTCTCCACCTTCATTGCCCTTCTATGAACTCAGTCCATCACCTCAATGTTTTTTCCTGTAGCAAGCAGCCCAAAACTTAACACAGTATTGGAGGTGCAACCTCACCAGTGCTGAGTACAGGGGAACAATCACTTACTCAGTCCTGCTGGCCACACTGTTTCTGATACAAACCAGGATGCTGTTGGCCTTTTTGGTCACCTGGGCACACTTCATACAACTGACTTCAGCCCATTGATCCAGCTAGTCCAGATACCTCTGTAGAACTTTCCTACCCTCCAGCAAATCAACACTCACACCTAACTTGGTATCGTCTGCAAACTTACTAAGAGTGCACTCAATCCCTTCATCCAAATCATTGATAAAGAAATTAAACAGATCTAGCCGAAATACTGAGCCCTGGGGAACACCACTTGTGACCAGTCACAGACTGGATTTAACTTCACTCACCACGACTCATTGGGACCAGACAGAGAGATAGATTTTTACCCAGTGAATAGTACACCCATCCAAGCTGTGAGTAGCCAGTTTCTCCAGGAGAACGCTATGGGAAACTGTGTCATAGGCTTTACTGAAGTCCAGGTAGACAACATGAATGACCTTTCCCTCATCCACTAAGCAGGTCACCTTGTCATAGAAGGGAACAAGGTTAGTCAAGCAGGACCTGCCTTTCTTAAACCCATGCTGCTTTCTTAGTTGTCCTGTATGCGCCGTATAATGGCACCCAAAGTGATCTGCTCCATGACCCTCCCTCGCACCAAGGTCAGGCTACCAGGAAACCATTAAAATATAAAGAATATGTATCTGCTTTAAAAAATATGTAGTTAAAGACACCAATTTTGAAAAGACATATACATAATAAAATATCACTAACATGATTAAGTCCATTAACTTGAATGACTTTGCTCAGATTTAAAGCAATGTAACCTGGTGAAGAATTGACCCTATATGACGTTTAAACAGGAAAAACATAATAAAACAAAAACCAAAACAAAACAAAAAGACAGTGGGAGATATTTTAAAACACTCAATTATTTCGGTTTTCTAGATTGTGAAAGTGGAATTTTTTATTAATGACTAAATAATTACTCCCACTGACTTATATCAAGTTAGTCATACAGATAGCATCACTGATATAAGTAAATATCTGAGAGCTCAGCCTTATTGATCAAAATAGTGGCCAGTGCTAGTTAAAGATTTTTCCCTTTCAGCAAGTTAAAATGGATAAGATTATGACTCATTCTTTGGTTTGTAAAGACTCTTCAATGGAGTCAGCAGGAACAGTCAGCATTTACCAAGTTAAAAATTATATTTATATGCACCACTTTATTGTATAGATGTATAAATCTACTCACAAAGCTTTTTTTCACCTCTGTTCATGGAAAGGGAAAACCAAAACCCATTAAACTGTTCTCAATGGTTATTTTCCATCCAACCTATGACAAAGCACACATCTTAGCTACTATCTGAGAAGGTTCTGTTTTGAACTGAGCCCGTAGCATTAAGTGAATGATCCTTGAACTATGTGAAAGGCTAACTTAATGTTTCAGGAAATGGACTTGAAATTGCATGTATTCTGACCTGTAAAATATTGGGTGGCATATTTGGTAATGTTGATGAACTGTATTGCTGAATAATTACTCTGTGGATGGTTCACTAAAACTAATAAATAATTTCAGTTCAATCACAATTTTCTGAGTTAGTTCTGAGAACAACTTGAAAAGCTGTTATTTTTCTGGAAGTCAGGCACAATAATACCCTCTCATCTCTCTTAAGTATCAGCTAAAGCCACATACATTTATAAGGAAGTAAAGATGCTCTCACATCTGCAACAGCTTTCAATTAGTTCATTAACATATCCTGAAAAGGATAACCTCAAATAAGGACTGGCCATTCATCTGCTCTGCATAACTTTTATGACAGAGGGAAAGGTAGTTTAGCTGTGGAAAAGAAAATCGGTTCACATAAGTAACAGACTGGAGATTTTTCATGTTTTGCTTGTTCTTCCTCTGGTATATTGCCATCTGAAGATTTCCACAGGGTTATGTTGCTCATCTCACTTTGTGTATGTACATTTTACCGTGCTTGCTATTTAAATTTTAAACCAGTATTTCTGAAAACTTGAAAATTAATAGAAACATTTCATATTAATTTTTATTTTAGAAAAATGTAAAAATGTCACTAATACCTAGATTGTTATAACAGTCATTTAAGTTTACACGTTTATCAGAGGAGAGTAATAATACTTTGCTTAGAAAAACAATTTACATCTTTCTTACTTTGGAAAAAATAAAATGTCACACTATATTGCACAGATTTACCAGTCGAATGTTAACACCTGTCTGAAAAAAAAAAAAAAAAGGGAAACAGAAGATTATTTGGTGTATTCTCAGTTTGGGGCAATAGAAATCAATCGTGTGTTTGTTATTAATTTAAATGGAAAAACAGGTTCACTGATAAACAGGATAACCACCTTGGTGAAAATGGTGTCAGTCTGACCTAAGCTGGATAATGCTTTTGTCCTTAACTGCAACCCTCACTTTTATTTTTATATGTTGTTGCTAATCCTTTCAAATTTGGAAATGTGGGGCTCAGGTTAGCAAAATGCAATTCTATGTTGACCAAGAAAACTGAAAGTAGTTATATACCTGTCCTGGTTTTGTTAAAAGCAAGAGCAGTTTCCTCTTTTAATGAATCTTCCTCTCAGCTAAGTGCCTTCTAAGTGACTGCATATTTTTCTCGGACACTGTACTGGGTGCTGATAAGAGGACCAACGGAATGCTGAAAAAGCTTGTGTTTAGATTTATTACTGTGGTAACCAATGTTAACTGATAATGGGACATATTTGGAAAGAGGGGCAGATGGAACAGGTGACTAAAACTGACCAGTTGAATATTCTATCCCATAATCATCATACACTCTATATAAGATGGAGATCATGAGGGTCTAGCCCTCTTCGACCATGTCCGGCATCTAACGAGAACCCTCTCTGTGCGTCTGCGATCTGTAGGCCTCAGGGCCTGAAATCCAGTTTCTGGTTTAGCCATGAAGTCCTGTCCATGACTTCTGGGTGCCTTTCCCAGCTCCACCCAACCAGCTCCGCCACTGCTGGAGTGACGCCAAGTCCATATAGAGCATTAAAAATTGGTTTTGTATATTTTGTATATATTCTCTATTTATTAGTAGCATTAGTAAAACCCCGTAAAACCTTTCAATTTGATGTCTAAGTCTCTCTTCCTTCCTTCTTATCTTCCTTATAATCTTTCCAGATCTAAAGGAGAGGGCAGAGGGACGGTGAGGGGGTAGCAAGGGGCATCTGCCATGGTTTATTGTCGCCTTACTTTAAACCTTGATAATACCACTGCAGAAAAACTGTTTTAATTGTGATGGATAATAATATTGAAGTTCCTTATTTTCTTTAGCACCATGGATTTTGTCAGGTTACATGATAAAAACTGGTCTGTGCATCCACCAGGGAGCATAGAGGCAATGGTAGGAGGAGGAACCAAAAAAATACCTTGACCCAGCTACCCCTAGGCTCATTACAGGTGCATCAGCCCATCAAAGACCCACCTGCACAAGCACAGCGGGGCAATAGTTGCAGGTGGGGAAGAATGCATTTTCTGGGCTTCCAGGGCTGTCCCAGTAGAGCCTCAGCCCCAGTGTCCAGGTATGGAGAATGAGGGAGTCCTTATTGACTCTCTGTGTGTATGTGTGCATGTGCAATGGTCTGTATCAGAAGCTGTAGTGGGGCTGTAGCCCTGGGGATTGTATGTGTCACTGTCAGAAACTGGGGAGACTGTGATCCAGTCATAGTTGCTAGGCAGGCTGCAGGCTGCAGGTCTGAACTAGGCAGCTGGCAGCACCCAGCTCACACATATGTGTATGTATATTGTCACTCACAAACCCCCATCTTCTCAGCCAGTGAGAGGAGCAGGATGAGGTTGTCACTGTCTACGTTAATGTGAGTGATCTGAGTGTCCGTGATCCACGTGGCCAGCTGTGTGGTATTGGCCAGCATGTGGTATTAATGTTTTCTTTGTGTGCCTGTGCCTTGTGGGAACTGAACTTCAGTGTTCCTACTGGTTGGATTTAGGCACGTGGAGCTGCATCGCTCTAAATTGTTGGATCTGAAATGAAACTCTGACAGTTTTTCGAATATCTAGTCTGGGTACAAATTAGGTACTGGGTTTTGTTTGTTTGTTTGTTTCTTTGTTTGTTTTTTAGATTACTGAACAGAAATACAGAATCACTAAGCCTTTTTGTATTCCTTGTTCCATATAGAGTTCAGTCTTCACAGATCTTCTCTTATGGCTATGCAAATGGTATTCAGCTACCACTTGTAATGCAAAATACTATTGTATTTTATATTTTGTCCTCCTTTAATTGGATACAGTAATATACAGTTATCTAGATATACATATACAGATTTACATCTATAAATATGGGTGTAAACTATTTTAGCAGCTAGATGAATCTGTCTCTCGGGTAGAGACTATGTGCACTGGTGTAGGTCCATGGAAGAGAAGCCTGTATTTCCGCAGAGTGAAGACTAATGAAATGAATCCAGTACAAAAAGCAGCAGAAGAGAAAACAAGGTGTATAATTTAGTCCTTTTGCACTTAATCATAACTGGTGATTTCTGGCTAAATAATCTTTCTTTGACTATAATAATATACTTAAAATTCAGTTATTAAATTGCATGTTTTCACACTCCTGAACAGTGCTGTTCACTTACATTTCTCCATTAGTATTTGTCTCTTTAGTCGCTTGACCCAACTTGGCAGTTTATTTTTGACACACTGTGATTTCTGTCTTTTTGCTGTCTGAGAAGTCTGACTTATTTGAACTTACAAGGCAGGTTGTTGGATGTTTCTTTGTGCCTTTGACTCAAGCGACCTTACAGACTCTCTGTATTTTAGTGCTGCCATAGAGAACACACACGTTTCTTCTTTGTGCAGTTGTTCCTCTATGTGCCATTCATTCTGTTTGTCTTTGAGTCATCTGCCTTTTCAGTAAAGCTATTAGGCTTTCTCTGTTATTTGCACTCTCCCATTCTTGCTAGGGTGTCTTCAGTAAGCAGACTGTTTTCCTTAGCTTCTTCAATAATAGCATCATAATGCAGAGGACTGAGAATGTGAAATCACTTTATCTTGGAATTTCGTTCTTCTTTCAAATGGGTTTTTTACATTCCTTAGGTATATTTTAAAAACTGTAACTGTGCTAACAGTTATGGCAGCACACATTTTAGTCATCTGGCAAGCGTCAAAACATTATCACAGAGCACAGGTAGGTCAGTTCTTCCTGAGGTGTCATTGTATGTGAATCTGTTACCTTTGATGCTTACAAAGACCTGACCAATGCCTCTCAGTCTAATGAAAAATCTAGAAATTGAAGACACTTAAGAAAAACCAATATGTGATTCCAAGGATGCCTCAGACCACGATGATCGAACTGTATTTCTGCTGAAGGAATTAGTAGGTGACATAATGGCTTATCTTATTTCATTTTCACACTTTTGAAAAATGTGTTAACCAGCGTTTTATATTAAATATTGTGCTTATGGTAGATATAATTTAGCTATACAATTGCAAAGGAGATAAAGATGAACTTCAGTTGTTAATGTCACAGCTATTGTAGTTCTAAATTCTGAAGCATATTTATAGTTGCATCATTGGTGTTCAGTTAACTGGTGTTCAGTTTTTATGATTTTCTATTTCTAGATAGCTTAAAAGGAAGTTTCATTATAAGGTTTTTCAAATTGTCCTCCATACTCTTTCATATGAAATGGAAGTGCTTCAATCATAGAATCACAGAATGGTTTGAGCTGGAAGACTGTTGTATAAATCACCTAGTTCAACCACTCTGCCATGGGCAGGGATAGCTTTCATTAGACCAGGTTTCTTAAAGCTCTGTCCAGCTTGACTTGGTACACCTATTCTAGTCTAGCCTACTTTAGTCTATTCTATTATTTTCTGTTCTATTTCTATTCTATTAATGAATTATTACATTTTTTACTAGAAATGACACATCAGTCTGGTAGTCATGTAAGTTTTTGGCAAACTTTACATGCTAATTAACTAGTTTGACTGTGACAGTGAGATTTTCAACAGTGTAAACATGTCAGTATTTTAGGAGAAATTATTCCAGTAACATTGCACATGCTAAAAGTTCACATAGCTTCAGGTACTCACAAAGACAGACAATACAGTTGAGTGTGAATGTTAGTTATTTATAATTTATTATTAATACTTAGTCATTAAGAATTAGTTATTTATAATTATTTACACTTGATTTCCAGAACAAACGAAGAAAAGTTGAGAAACTGAACCAGACCATCCTTAGTTTATTCCAACAGAAAGCAAGGCTTTCACCTGAGGCTGCTCAAAAGAAGTCATAGAATCATAGAATATCAGGTTGGAAGGGACCAGAGTTCAGTTTTTCTAGCAATAACATATTAAAAGATTCCCAGAAATAACACTTTTTCAGACTTAAATTAACATATTTTGGGTGAAGGTGACTACTGGCAAAATATGAAACACAATTGAACAAATGTCAATCTGTCTTTTTTTGACTTGCTTGAGTAAATTTGCAAACATGCTGTCTGTGGGGAATAGAGAATAAAATACCGAGAGTGCAGACAAAGCAGGGTATCAGGTAGGATTTGACTGCAATAATTTTGAAAGCAATCTACACAGAAGATGAAACGTAGGGTGTGAAAGGGAGAAGTGCAACATCAACATCTGCTGCCTTATGAAAAACTGAACAGTAAATTTTCCGCCTTTTAAAAGAACAATAGTAATTGAAAAGCTTTACAAAAATGTTTTAAATAATTACATAGAGTCCATAACTGGCGCTTTGTGCTTGCCAATAGAGATGATATCTATGAGTAAATTGAAATAAACATAAATTTAATAATTATGTTTTCACTGGTCCTTTTATACAGGAAATATTTGCCAAACCTCTGTACTAGCTGTCACACACCCTTCCTGTCTATTACATGATTAATGTTTGTCACCAGAATGTCTTGTAGTTTTACGTGTCCCCTCCACAAATTGCTTTTACCTATCTGATCACTACCTGAAGCTCCTCATCTATGACTTATAAATTAAACTAGAAAGGATACAAAAAATTGCATAACAGAAAGTGTTTTCTTGTATTTTTATTACATATATGAGTTATACTAATTGGTAAGCTGCTCAGAGGCTTTGGAAAGCAGGATTTTAAAGGAAAGAATGCAAAAGAAAAACCTGATATTACAAAAGTTTATTTTAATTACATTGTTGGAAGGACTAAAGAAACAACATAAAACCATTTTAATTTTACTTCAACTTACAGTATTTAACATGCACAGAAACAATTATAAAGTTGACTAACGAACAAAAAGCTTACAGTTAATGAAATATAACAAGAATTTAGTTGAAATAACCAATAGATTGGTAGAAAACATTTTAAATGTTTTAAATTGCACATTAGTTTCTCCAGGGGGTAAAACATGAAACCTGCAGGACATGTGCAGTTGAGCTTCCAATAATGTTCTCAAAATTAGGAGTGCGAAAGAAAATGCAGATGGAGGGTGATATGAGAACAATTTGTAATGACTCTGGCAATTTCACTTTGGAAGTTCCTATACTAAGAACATAATGCTGAAGGTCACCTGTCTTAAATGGACCCTACCGTGGGACGGGCTGAATACCACAATCTAGGTATCTTTACAGATGACTGGGAATTGTATCCTAGACTCCAGCTGATGACAGAAACAGGAATGGAAATGGGAATAAGCTTTCACCATAATAAAAAATGAAAATATAGACACTATATAGACACTTCTAAGGAAAGAATAGTTCTTGTAAGGCTTAACTAGAGATGTGAGAAAGGCAATCAGGTTAGGAGACGCTTTGGAAAAATGAATCTTAGGATAGAAATTAATAAAAGCAAGAAGACCAAAGCACTAAGGGACTGATGTTGGCTCATCTTATAATATACGTAATACTTGCACTAGACCAGGAACACCTCTCAGGAAAACCATAAATTCCCACCTCTTGTATGATTTCAGGGGAAATAAACTAGATCAGAGTCATTCCAGAATCAACAAGCAAAGTGCTACATAGGAATCTGAAAAGTATTAAGGACTATTATTTATTATTCAGAGGTTTTGAGCATTCTGAGAGAAAACTGTAAATTTGGGGAAGGGAGATATGCTGGATTCTTTCAGAAAATGAGGTGTCATTATTTCTAACTTAACCGTGTGCTTATGAAGGGCCTAACTACTCCCATGAACAGAGTAGAGAACTAAGAAGTAGTTTGATCCAGGGAAGGCGTCTGTCTAGAGCAAATAATTCAGTACATCATGAAAGTGATCAGTACTGTTACTGTGGTCTTGCACTCAAATTTTAGTGAAACAGTTCAGCACATTAACCACCTGAGTACAGGACAGTACTACCATGGCTATACTGCTTGTGGATGAGTGGCTAGTTCCAGCTCAGTTGTAGTACAGCTTTGACCAGCTGGATTTGACATGGGAGACTGTTTTGCTATTTCCATTCTTTAAGTTAGGCATAAGTAGAAACAGATTAATTCACTATGAAAAGGAAAATATTTTAAAAGTAAGGGACTAAGATTAGTATTTTAAATGTTTTATTATATTGCATTTGATATCCCTGAATACTCACTGTCACACACTAGGGACATTTTTCTTTTGAATCCACAATATGTGTCAAAGTTTTTTGGGTGGTTGTAAAGTATGAGACTCTTACATCTGTTATTCTATAAGCAATTCAAACAAATGTTGGGTGAAATTGAAGTCTTGCTAATTCATTTTATTAATCCCTGTTTAATTCACTGGTATTTTTATGACTAATTGGTAAAGCAGCTAAAATGCTGAAGTCATAGCAGTTCAATGTCCCTGAGGTCAAGAGATTTTTTTTCCCCTCTTGCTTCTAAAGAAGTTCATTAGTCTTAAGTCCATCAACCTTTTACATTATACAAACTTCCAAATAAAGAATAAATGAAACATTGTATTCTTGTTGGAATATTATTTTTTATTAGGTCATGTGAACACTTCATAATGAAATAACGGCTTATTGCATTTTTCTCTAAAATTTATGTCTCTGTTTATTTTTTCCATTGTGTCATAATCCTGGTCATTATCCTAGAAACAGTGAAGGATGTAGGGATGTTTAGTCCTGTGATTACGCTTCCAAACACGTTTATGTATGTTTGAAATTATATACATTGGGACATAGTACTAATTCTATCACCTATCCCAATTAGATTTTAACATTATGCCAGCCCATCCTCAGTGAGGGTGAGAATATCTTTCTGCTTAATGACCTGTGTTAAGTGCTCTAATTGTATGTCTTTAGTTACTTTACCACAATGTCTGGTGCTCTGCAGTGCCCTGCAATCTGATAAATGCTCCAAAACTGCTGAAATCTGTGTCATGAGGATGACTCAGAAACAGGTCCATGTAATAAAATTGCAATATTTTTCCTGACAATGTAAGATTACACAAGTTTCTTCATGTCTTTTTCCAAGCTGTGGTGATTAACTATTATGTTACTCATGATATGTTACAGCATGATATCAGATAGCCAGTCTTTCAGCCTATTTACCCGCACTGCAGCCTTAAGGAAAAAAAAAAAAAAAAAAGGTAATTATTAAAAAAACCCCTGCGGTCTTATATAGCATGGTAAGAGTTACCATGAATCAACTGGAATTCATTACACGTTTAAGTAGATCAACTTTAACCTGAGCTGGATGTTTCCAGCAGACATAAGGAATTGTTGTCACTGAACTATGGTTCAGCCCATATGGAAACTATTCCACCGATAAAACATTACTCTTTATTAGTATTTCCAGGTAAACAAAGTGGTCTAGGAATTGGAAAAAGAATGTAAGAAAATTCAAAACCTGCTCTATCATTTCCATACTTTTTAATGACCCCTCGTATAGTGGTGTGTGAGCAACCTATTCTACTGCTTGACATTCCTCATGGTGAAAAAGCAATTAGTTATGTCTTCTGCAACCTTTTGTGTTTCAGTTGGTCTCTCTCTTTCCTTCGCTGTGCCTCCATAGTGCCTGTCTCTGTTTTCTCAATAACTTCCTCTTTGATTTCCATCAGCTTCCCTGCAAGTCTTCTGTTTTTCAGATTAAACAAGCTCATTTCTATCAACTTCTTCTCTTAAGCCTTTCATATGTTTATATGTCAAAATTACAGTTTGAAGGTTTTAAACCATTTGGATTTGTCAATTTTGTTTTCTTTCTACATAGACTAGTAGGATAAAATAACAGAATAATTTAGGTTTGGGTTGAAACTTTTGAGGTTATCTAGTCCAATATCCCATTTAAACCAAAGTTAACTTTCAGGTTTGATTAAGTTGCTTGTCTGGTTGGGTATTTTATGTTTCCAAGGATGAAGGTTTTACATCTCTGAGCAATCCCTTAAAGTAGGCGTACTTAATCACACTTGAGAACTTTTTTCTTTTTTTATTTCTATCTGTGATGCAACTTCTGATCACTGCAAATATATCCTTTTCCTATGCACTTCTGAGAAGAGTCTGGGTCTGTTTTTCCTCTGTAACCCTTACCATCAGGCAACTGAAGACAGCAGCTAGATTTTCCCTTTATCCTTCTCTTCTTAGGCTGAGCAAATCTGGTTTTCTGAGACAGTCTTTGAAAGATGTGTTCTTCAGTACCTTAGTGGTCTTCCATCAGCTTTTCAATGTCTCTTTTAGTTTGAACAACCCAAACTGGATTCAATTCTCCAAATACACTCTCACAAGTGCTAATAAGGTGCTGCAATCACTTTCCTCAACTTCAGCTTTAAAAAAGATACAACCCATATCACTGGGAACACTAGGGCATTCAGTGCTACAAAGGCATGCTGCCAATTCATGTTCAATTTGCAATCCACCCAAACCCTCCAGTCTTTTTCTGCAAAACTACTACCCAAACAGCTGGTCCCAAACCTATACTGTGGAACTGGTCCCATTTTGTTGAAATATATGTTTCTGCCAACTTGTTGGAATCACTCTGGAAGCTGGTCCTGTTTTCTACTGTACTGAGCAGTACTTGCAAGTTAGCATCATTTTTAAACTGGATGGGGCATATGTTGCCATGCTGATGATGAAGCCATTGATCTAATGGTCCCTGCATTGATCTGAATGGAATGTCATTTGTAACCATCAGTCAGTTAGATTTGATCAGTTCATCATGACCTTTTCAGTGCGTTGTTCATCCCATTTTTCACCTATCTTTTTTCCAGGGGTGTTGTGAAGTCTTCTTCTCTGGAGATGTTCAAAACCTATCTGGATGCCTTCCTGTGTAACCTCATCTGGGTGTTCCTGCTCCAGCAGGCAGATTGGACTAGTTAATCTTTCGAGGTCCCTTCCAATCCCTAACATTTTGTGATTCTGTGATCTTGTAGTCCAGACACTGAGATCTCACTGCCTAAGTTTTTACGGGGGTGCTAAGGGAACCCACATTAAAAACTGTATTAAAGTTAACGTAAATAATAATCACTGATATATTCTTGTTCACAAAGCCAATTATTTCATCATAGAAGGAAATCAGATTGGCCATGCCTGAGTTTCTTTTAGTAAATCTGTGTTGTCTATTCTCACTCATGTTCCTGTCCTTCATGCACCTAGAAGATTACAGGAGGGTTTACTCAATAATCTTCCAAGGTACTAAGGTGAGGCTGAGTAGAATATAATTTCCTGGGTCTTTACTCATCTTTTTTGACAGTGTACATAGTATCTACCTTTTTCTAGTCATTAGTGACCTAACCGGAAGGCCATGCGAAGAAAATACAGGATGGTATTAAAATGATACTGTCCAGCTCTCTCAGCACTCTTGAACTCATCTGGTTCAACATTTGCTGTCATTGTATCTATAGAAACTTTATTGCCATTGACATGGTTCACTACTTTCTGCTTCAGCTGAATCATAGAATCATAGAATGCTAGGGATTGGAAGGGACCTCAAAAGATCATCTAGTCCAATCCCCCTGCCGGAGCAGGAACACCTAGATGAAGTTACACAGGTATGTGTCCAGGTGGGTTTTGAATGTGTCCAGAGTAGGAGACTCCACAACCTCCATGGGCAACCTGTTCCAGTGTTCTGTTACTCTCACTGAGAAGAAGTTTCTTCTCAAATTTAAGTGGAACCTCTTATGTTCCAGCTTAAACCGATTACCCCTTGTCCTACCATTGTTTGTTACCGAGAAGAGCCTGGCTCCATCCTCGTGACACTCACCCTTTGTATATTTGTAAACATTAATAAGGTCACCCCTCAGTCTCCTCTTCTCCAAACTAAAGAGACCCAGCTCCCCCAGTCTTTCCTGATAAGGGAGGTGCTCCCCTGCCTTAATCAGCTTGGTTGCACTACGCTGGACTCTCTCCAGCAGTTCCCCATCCTTCTTGAACTGAGGAGACCAGAACTGCCCTCCCGAACGCTTTTCAAGACCATCACCGTGGTAACGGCCACGACAGGTCAGCCCCCCACAAGGACTGCCGGGGACTTTCAGGTTGCGATACCGAAAACGCAACCAGAAAACCCTTTTACCGCTGTAGCTTCGAGATTTTGCTCACGTCTCTGGCCGAGCTGGCTCAGCCAGCTGATCACAGGAACTGTGTCTGAACTTTTGGGTTTCTGAATTCCATTCCAGCTGTGCAGTTGTCTACTTCTCCTGACCAGCCTATCCTCACTTCCACCTGCTGTACATTTCCTGTAGTCTCTTCTTCCTACAAACAGAAAAGGATTAGTCTGGCATCCCACCACGGCCACTTAATACCTTTATCATCTGGATAGATCATTTATAGGTTTTGAGGAGTTTGTCTTTGAAGACCAACAGATAGGGATTTTATAGAAATTGTGCAAAAATACTTAGGAGCCCAATTGTCAGACTCCAGTGAATGGAGAATGAAGTACTCTCTCCTGTCTGGCAAACCTTACTTGCATTATCTTTTTTCTTCATTTAGATGGAAAGGTCAAACTATTTTTAATATCTTTCTGAGTGGTGTCCATAGTTGGCTACAGGCTTCTACATGTTCAGTAAGAGACTGTTTTTGTTATTGTTGTTTATTTGAGGGTTGTTTGGTTGTTTATTTGGTTGTTTGTTGTGGATTATATATATATATATATATATATATATATATATATATTATATCTTTTTTTAATGGTAAGGGCCTTACAAGACAAGGCCGTTGCCAGACAGAGAAAAACTAGAAAATATGAGCCTGTGGTTATGGCTGGTGAATCTGATACTGTATTTCCAATTCCAGCCAGGTCTATTTTAAGAAGAAAGAAAAAACAAGGAGCTTTAGAAGATTAAACCTTTTCTTAAAGAAATTGAACTTCAGAGACAGAGACAGAGATAGAGAAAATTCGGAAGAAAATATGAAGGAGGAAGGGTTGTAAATCAGAATGATCATAGACTGACAGCAGAAAGCAATTGGAGAGATATTAGCTGAGAGTGGAACATGAAATGAGTAAAAATAAAAATTAATTACAGAGCGAAGGAAGCATAAAATGTGTCAGGAACTTCAGAAGTAAGATATACAATAACATTGAAAAACAGCTAGAATGGGTATATTTAAGCTATACTGTGTTAACCAGCATACTTCATATGTTGCAATAATTATATGTTTGCTTACTGATTTTGAAATGTTTTTTATGGCTTCTGATTTAGGCCAAATACCTCTGTTTCCTGTTTGTGTATATTTATTTCTTATTTTAATTCTCAGTGACAGCTGTGCATTTGTTTTATAAAATCACAGTAACACTCAGATGACATTTTCAGTATTACAGTGCTTACAAGACAGCAATCTGATAAAAACGAATGTGCATGGAACAGAATACAATAGAATAGTTCAACTGGAAGGGTCCTACAATGACCATTTAGTTCAACCACCTGCCCGCTTCTGCAGTGACCAGGCATGGAGCATTACCCACCTCTCTAGGAAGCCTCTCTGAGTGTTTGACCACCCTCGTAGTAAAAAAAAAAAATTCCTAATGTCAAGCCTGAACCTCAGATTTGAACCATTCCCATGGATCCTCTTTGTGGATACCAGAGAGGAGAGATCAGCACCTTCCTCTCCTTGTCAATCTCCTTTTCTGCAAACTGGACAAACCCAGACTCCTTGCTCACTCCTCAGAGAACATGCATTCCAGCCTTTTCACCAGCTTTGTTGCCCTCCTGCAGATGTGTTCAAGTACGTTAACATCTTTCTTCAATTGTGGAGCCCAGAACTGCACACAGTATTCAACATGAGGTCACACCAGCACTAAATACAACAGGATAATCACCTCTTTTGACTCGCTGGCTATGCTGTGTTTGATACATCCCAGGATGTGGTTTATCCTTCTGGCTGCCAAGAAACACACTGCTGTCTCATATTGAGCCTACGCTTTTACTGAATGAAATCTTAGGTGCATGAAGTACACAAATTCCTTTTTAAATTTATTCAGGATTTCTAAAAGATTTTTTCTGTTTATCATGTTATCAGTGCTTAAGACATAGAAATTACTTAAAACTCCTAACTCATGGTAGAATTTCAATCAAAGTATTTAACTCAAATCAATATCTTCAATAGCTTGAGTAGTATAACAACTCTCTTTCACCCTTCCTCTTGAATTTCTCTTAGGTAGTTGAGGAAGGAGTGTGTATAGCTGGGAATGGATTTTATACAATATAATGAACACCTAGAAAAGGACCCTCCCCCCCCCCTTTTTTTTTTAAGTATATAATGCTGATTTGCAGCTTCTATAACTCACATGTGGATATTTTGATAATCAATGTTTACACATAAATATCTGCAAATTGATTCCCTTTATGTAGAAAGTATTGAGGGTTACTTTGCTGTACACTTTCACACGTTTTGAGAGGTGATTTCAATACAAGATCAGGGCACATAATGCTTCACAATTTATTTAAAAACAGTACGAAAGGCGAAGTTTTATCTTCTTGTATTTTTGGAAAAAACTTTAAAATATTTATTCTGTGAATTATTCTTTTGAGTGTATTAACCTGCAGGATTTCATTTAATGTCTTTACTGTGTTCTACAGAAACTTTCACAAATATTGAGATTAAATTGTGTCTAAAACACAGATAAGACACTTTAAAGAAATGTAGCTTAAGCTAAAGAACAGACACAGTTTGGGACAGGCAAGATTCATTTTCAAAATGTCCCTTCCAACAATGTAATTTTCTGCTGGGCATGATTCCTGTACATGCTACTGGTGTAACTTCCCTTGTAAATAATCCATTCTGTACAGTAAAAGAATGCATATTACTAATATAGTATTTATTATCAAAGATAGTTCATTACAACTAGGTTACTGCTTGTAACATATTAGATGTAGCACTCTAGATAGTAATATATGGGTTTTTGTTGCAGAGGGACTGATTATTTACAAGAAAATTCACTACTAGTTTCTATTCCAAATAATATTTTAAAATACAAAATAAAAATATAATTTCTATTTCACAAAGTTCAAAGTAAGAGTAATGAAAACACACCATCACATTTCTAGTGATTAATTTTCCTGTTATGTAATATATTGAAAGAAAATTGTATGAGTCAGCACATAAAACCTATACAAAATGTAATAAAATCAATCTTCGCAAAGACAATTTCTTAACGATTTAGCAGTGATTTTTTTTTTATGTAAACTGTATTTTATGAAGCATGTTTTAAAGGTTTTGCTACATAAAGTGTTGTATTAGACATAACTGTCTTAGGGGAATTTAGGACCTTAACCTCTAACAATCTCTGTCAAGACTTCCAAAACAAGGTGCTAATGCATTTGGAGTCAAGGGCTAAGTAAAATTGAGAAAAATATTGCTTGACTGTGTTACCAAGGAGTCTAAGGTTACTCTCTGAAAAGAAAATGAGCCCAAAGTGTTAGATTTTAAAATGTCTCTACTAAGTTGTGCCTGAAAAATGTTTAAACTTATCCACTAATTAACTACTTGAACCAAGTACTTTAATAGCATATAAAAGCATTTTCTCAAATAATGTATGAATCAGAGCTGAAAAAAAAATATTTATGTTGATCTTTGCAAAGATTTGTTAATGTTGCTTTAGGTTACATTTTCCACTACAGAAATTCAAGTGAAATTTTAGTATTCATTAAAAATTAATAGCATTTTGAATAGTATTAGGAACTTGGCAAACATGTATGTCTTGTATGAAAAAAGGTCACACATAAAAGCAAAGAAGCAGTCATCTGTAGTCTAGCAGTGTAACTTCAGTTGTCTACCTCAGAACATCCTAATGCTTCAAAGTTTGCTTGAGCTAACAAGATATATGGGATATTTACAAAATAAGAAATTAGTTCAATGATTTTTAAACATAAAATTTTTCTAAGATGACAACCCTAACAAGTTTCTGTTCACCAGCCTCCATGATACTTTCACGTATTTATGAAAAAATTCCTGCAATGTAATCAAGCTTACTTCTGTTTACTTATAAACACATGTAAAATGAGGAATCTCATGAACCGGAGATTTTGGATGGATTAATAATGTATTAAGCTACCTAAATGTAACATTTGTACATCTAATTCCAAACAATTATTTTGAGGTTCATAGGTACAATAGAATTGGGATTAGAAGTGTATCTTTTTGTTCCTTAACGTGTGCATTAACAGTTCTGCCTTTCTTTTTTAGTTGATTTGTAACTATTTTCAGTTTTTAACTACAGTGTACGAGAACATTCAAATCAGTTGTGTTCCCACACACTTCAGTTTATGCTTGTTGATGACTATGATAATGTCAAATAATATTTTGACCTTGTTTCATGTTTAGCAGAAACAAAGAGCCTTTATCATGCATTACATTCTCTCTGTTATTCTCAGCCAGCAGGTAATGTTTGTCAGTCAGTGAACTATTTAGACGAAATATAGCACAAGTGAGCCACAGAAAGTCAATAAAAGGTTGCAAATGAAGTTAGGCCCAAAGCTGAGAAAGTCCATGTGTAGATGAATGTACAACATGAGTATGTTGGGGAAATAATGTTTTAGATAATAATAAAAATAAAAAATACAGTTATAACAAAATATCAAGTCATAGAGATGGTTGTGTTTTTGTAGACAATAATCTGCCTGTAAATTTTAAAATAACAGGATCTGGAAGAAATGGTCAATCTGACCATCATTTCCTTTGGCTATGAATTAGAACACATTCACAGACAACAAACTCTACATTGGAACTTTCAAATATTGAAGTAAAACCTAATTGGCTGGATCTAGTTACACAACAGGTGAAAACACTATAAAGTTGCACACTCGAGCAGTTTCCCCTCTCATATGTGGTCTCACCGTGTCAGGAAGACAACTACCATGATTGCCATTTCAAAATGATGACATAGTGACTCTGAATATATTCATAAATAACAACGGGAGACCTGATCTGAATTGTGGTTTTACAACACAGAAACAGAAATATAACACTTGCTTCCAGAAATTTCCTACCTATTTACCTCTGTGTTCTGCCACCTACCCCCTACATTGCTTTGCTACCCTTTGGCAACAGTCTGGTGAGCTCTGCAGATGACACACAGCCAGTTCCCAGAAGAGAGTGTTCAATCTTGAGAGTGCCTCTGGATACCTGAACTGCAGCTGCAAAGGAATATTCCTTGGTACCTTCCAGGATGGGCAGATGAAAGAGGAACTGTAGCTTTATCAAAGAAAGAGCTTTACAAGAACATGCCAGTAGTGTATACCTGAATTAAAGAGAAAGCTGCTGAACCACTAACATTCCCTGCATCTTCCAAGACTTCAGGCACCTGTTAGAGACCATTTTCCACTTTGTGTCAAAAGGAACTGGTCAGGGTGGATGGTAGGCAAACTTTCACTCAGTAGAAACTCCAGGCAATTCCAAACTCAACTGGAGTCAGCTCAAATTTGACACTTAGAATAGATGATCTTTGTATGTGCCTTCCAACCTAACTATTCTACTATTCTGTTCCACAGGATATTTCAAAAAGATGGACCCAATTTGAAATCACAGTGCCTTGAAATTGAGTCTACCTTTTTGAAACACCTTCTGTTCTAGTCTAGTCTCTAGTTTTTGTATTGTCATATAATACTGATCCCTTCCTGCACCTGCCTGCAATGATTCCTTCCCATTAAAAACTGAAAGACAAGGATCTTCCAATGTGAAGTTGAAACTCAGAGTAAGCACAAGTGATAAAGTATTATGTTCTTTGTGGTTAGGTTGTGAAAAAATAACCTAGATACTTAGCTTACCCTCTAAATATCGACACATGCTCTCCAGCCTCAGCCTTAGCTGTGTCTGACATGTGTGAAGGTAATTCCTTCCTGTGAGGCACATATCACATGCTGAGATATCTTGGTAAATGTGGGCTACTGGGAATAACAATCATTCAAATAGCGCTGGCAGTGCTGGGATGCTAGCAATGGTCATGTAGCTGGAAATATCTGGAAATACTGGCTAGTGTCATCTACAGGGACATGGAATGGAAGCTGAAATCCCCTTGCTTTTGTAGTCATGTCTGCATACAATGTCGCTTTAGTGGTGTTCTGAGCTTCATTTATCTTCTTCCTCATATTTGAGTATCACATCACAGAGTAGACAATTCTGTATCTATTTTTTCTTGGTTCCCGTAGTGAGGAAGAAGCACTAAAACATGTAGTTGAGTATCTTGTTTTGAAAGATTTATTAATTTATTTTTAGTAATTTATTAATTTTATTAATTTATTAATTTATTTTTTATTTTTCTGTGTGTTCATGTATGCTTTTGTATGATGATAAATGTCTCTCCACAACTGTATTGCTGTGTTCGACTGCATGAGCAGAGATTGTCTATCATTCCTGTCACAGAGAAACACATAATGATCCTGAGGATTTGTAGTTTCCATGACACTTCCATTATTGTTGCAGACTTAACTACAGTTATGGTTTTATACCTCTCTGTATATGTAAGTATTCATAGCTTATTTAAGTGGTGTGTTCTCTCCTCTCTGCCTCCATCAGCCAGCATGTTACATCACTGCCTGATTGGAGTTCAGTACCTAATCCAAATGGTGGTATGGTCCATGATCATGGTGAAAGCACATATGTGATTCTGAGCAGATGGGAAGCCTGTATAATTCAGACTAAAATCCCAGCATTTAAAAATGGTGCTATTAAGATATGTACCAGAGGACATACGTTGTTAGATACGTAAACATTTTCTGAGTAGATGAACCTGGTTAGGGGCAACTAGCCCCTATTTTGATGCTGACAGTCTTGCAGAACTGAAAGTGACATCCTGTTCTGCTAATGTAGTAACACCTGTTCTGTCCTTCATCTTGCCATGAACTCCTTATGGAGAAAAAAAAACTTTGAAAAAGCAATTCGTAACACCTGCTATTTGGGAATATACAGTACCCCCAACAACATAACATTTTATCCTAGCTCCTGCCATAATGGTATTAAGTATAGGAAGGACAGAGTGACCTGAGTAAAACACCGAGTTTCTCCCAGAAAATCCAAAAATAAATATCTGTGCTGCAAAATTATTCTAATGACAAAGTTAGAAGTTATATTACTTGGAAACTACCCTTGCCTTAAAAACAAGCTCTTTAAACCACTTATAAAGTGAGCTAGCCTAAGTTAGGTTGCTGGCTACTTCTGCAACAAATCAAGTTGGTTGAGTGTATTTCTATTATGTAGAATTAAATCAAGCTTCAGAAGCTGAAGGATTTAAATGTAGGAGTTTCTGGATTGCTCTGCTTTCTCTGTACATGATTTTTTTCTTAGCAAGAAAGGGCCTGTGAGGGCACAGAAAAATCTGAAGTCAAGTAAATAAAAATGATACGTGAATTGTCCTTTTGCTCCGTGGTAGACAAACATGCATAAGGCAGGACCTGCTCTTTTTTGTGTGATACTGAAGAGAAGAATGTTGCCACTGTGTAACCTCTCAATTCTTCATTATTTTGAAGGCATCAAATTAATATCAAGGAGGGGGAGGGAGGAGGAAGAGAAAAAAAGAAAAATAAAAGGTTTCTCTATACATTGTGCTTATAGAGATCTTCCCTGCTGTAAAATTCTGCAAAATTTGCAGAAAAAGCAAATTCAAGTGATTTTCTTATTTCAGTTCCAAATGGATTGTAAAGCATTGGAGACAACTCTCAACATTAACAACACATTTGGCCCAGGAACTGCTACGAACATGCAGTGTGATAGTGGCTCAAGAAGTTTTACAAAAGAGACTAGAGACTTGAACATGAGGAGAATAGCAGTGGGCCATTGGAAGTTGACAATGATCAATTAAGAACAATCATGGAAGCTGATCCCCTTAGAGCTACACAAGAAGGGCCATCTTCTCTCCTTCTACACAACAATGATGAACCATTTCTCAGTTGGATCATGATGTCAGATGAAAAGTGGATTTTATATGACTAGTGGCGATGGTCAGCTCAGTGGCTGGAGCAAGAAGAACCTCCAAAGCACTTGCTAAAGCCAAGCTTACATCAAAAAAATTTACAGTCACTGTTTGGTGGTCTCCTGCAGTCTGATCTACTCTAACTTTCTGAATCCCAGTGAAACCATTCCATCTGAGAAGTATGCTCAGCAAATCAATGAGCTGCACTGAAAACCACCTGCAGATGGCATTGGTCAACAGAAAGTGCCCAGTTCTTCTTTGCAACAATGCCCAACTGCATGTCACACAACCAAAGCCTCAGAAGTTGAACAAAATGGGCTACAAAGTTTTGCCTCATCCTCCGTATTCATTTGACCTCTTGCCACCCAACTACCAGTTCTTCAGCCATCTCAACAACTTTTTGCAGGAAAACACTTCCACAACCAGTAAGATGCAGAAAATGCTTTCTGAGAGTTCGTTGAATCCCAAAGCACAGATTTTTATGCTACAGGAATAGACAAACTTGTTTGCCATTAACAAAAATGTGTTGATTGTAATGTTTCCTATTTTGATCAATAAAGATTAGCATTTGAGTCCAGTTATAATGATTTAAAATTCATGGTGCAAAACTGCAATTACTTTTGCACCAACCTAATATCATGCTTCCTTTGCTCAAACCAAATTGGGAAACCTGTACATCTTTGAAAGCTGGCCTTTCCAACAGTATGTTGGTGTACATAACTGCAGTAACTGCTATTAGGTACCAAAAAAAGTATTTAAATATATTTAAACATGATCTTTTTTTCCTAAAACTTGGAGATCTGAAAGTGATTTGAATTCCTCTAGAGAAGTAAGAATTAGAATAGATTGATAACATAAAAAAAAAAAGCTTTTTTTTTTTTTCTTTTTCCCCTCTCATTTTTCAGGAGCAGCATAGCATAAGAAAAGTTAGTGGAAGTTTTCTTGTGCTATCATAAGGTGGAATTTAGCCTCTGACAACTTTATTCCATGTTCTTGTCCTCTAAACCAACAACAAACCAAACCACCACCAAAAAAAAAAAAAACCAACCAAACAAAATACAAATAAACCAAATAAACAAACAAAAAAACCCAAACATAAAACACCCAATTTCTGATGATAGAGAGTACTGTAAAACTGCTTGTTTGGACTTTGACAAAAGTAATGACAGTAATATGTGTGCTTCTTCTAAAGTTTAGTTTATAAAGAAAAAAGTACCAAAAGTGTGTGTGGGGAAATCCCCTATCTATTATCAAATGCCACTGGGTAGGCATAATTTTGGGACTAACCAGTGGAATGATATAAAACAATTTTTTTGACAATATCAAATATTAGTTACCTTGATGGTTGTTAGAAAATGTATAGTGAAAAAGACTGCCTGTTAGTTATTAAGGTACTGGTGATATTTTTTTTCTTTTCATTGCCCCAAAGTGGTTATATCAACTAAAGCAGGTGTTTTTCTTGGTTTGATTGTGGCAGAAGAGAAGAATCAGGAACCCAAAAATAAATAAATGATGACATTCAGGAAAGTAATAAATATGAAAACAGTAGGAGAGATGTCTAAGAGACAAATCAAAAGGAAAAAGTTGTTAAAAGAGGCTGAACTTTCCTTAAGAAACAGCTATAAAGTTACATGCAAATTATTCAATGGTCTGTATTACAAAGGAACAATTTTTATTTGTTGTTTTTTGATGAAGCTATGATCTTATCTTCTCTTGTAAGACCTGCTTCATCTTTGCTTTCATTGGACAAAATGGAGAAAAGAAAGTTTCTGTTGACACTACACTAAAGGGTAATTTATGTAACTATCTGCTTAATTCTATACACAGCTACCTGTGTAAATTATATATATTATATCCATGTATTTATCTCACCAGCTAATGGCATATATGATGTATATACTCAGATATTTTAAATATTACTCATCATAGTTGAGCCTGGCTTCTAAGAAGCAAAATGGGCTAGCTACCCCTTGATTTTCAGCCTTTTTTTTTTTTAGCGTCACAAAAATGACTAAGATTGAGAGTGAGGATTTTGATTATCTTATGATTTAGAGGTATGAATTAGCTTGACGTTTTCCTGTCTTTTCATATAAATGTTACTTGACTCAAATATATTTTTCTTCGTTGAGCTGTTGGCAGATTCACACGAATAGCAGATTTTCTCCAGACTTCATTTCATAGGTGACTATAGCATGTAGATAGCTGACTAAGAGCTAGTTGCACTACCTAGATAAGTCACAAGAAATGCTAATTAAGTCAAGAGCTTAGCAGAACACCCATGACATCCTTGGAAACATTCATATGGCAAAAGAACGCCAACTGGTGAATGATGAGAGCAGTGTATGAAAGGAAACAGGCATTCAAATGTTGCCATGGACTACGATGAAGAACCCTTTTGCATAGTTGGAACATCAGCTTTCTAATTGATCATCAGTATATTTGGACATCCTCTTTCCTAATCATTACTGCATTTATCCCTCTGAGTTTCTCTAAGTTTAAATATGTTTCTTACTTCAATCCTTCAGCCTTTGTGGGTTTTTCAGCTTCCAGTACTTAATCAACAGAAAACCAAGTTGTATTCTTGCTGCCAGTAGTGCATGACTGCAATTCTTAAGGCACTTGTTCCCCAAAGATACCTGCTGTGCAGGAACTAAGCCTAATTACACAGTAAGAGTGTTGGAATATATATATATATATATATATATATAAAAATATACTTACAGCTCTACTCAGAGTCCACTTCTGATAATAGAAGAGAGGAAGAAAGGGTGCTTCATTATGGTACAGTTAAAATAAATCATCTTGGATCATGGCTTTTCTCAATAGAGTGACTAAACTACTTTCTGAGTCTCCAGTTGGAGGGATGTCGAAGAAGTCCATAGGTATATATCATGAATCATCCCTGGTGACATGACCAGATCTTCAAGGATAATTCTAACGTAAGAAATCAAAATCTCCACAAAACCTGTGCTGAAGTGTCCCTGGTGTCACAACTGAAACTTCAAAGATAATTATTGTGTAAGAAATCATAGTGTCCAGAAGGACAACATACTGGATAGTGAGGTAAGTATCAAACAATCAGAAGTATAACAACATCTTCCTTCTCTCTCTTCTTTCGCCTACACAGACACAGCAAATAAGATGCTTGCAATAAGACTATACCATATCATCTGACTACATATTCTGCGGTAATCTAGAAGTTTATTTTCTGCAAAGGACTGTTTAGAAATAATTTGTATTCTGCATTTAAGACAATGTGTCAGCAATTTCTTGTGAACATGGAGAAATGTAAGTGTAATGGAATATTGGAGTATATAACAAGTTTCAAAAACCTGAGTTCAGAGTTAGAGCTTCATTACTTAAAGGTCCGTCTGTGTAACAGCAAGAAGAGTTAAGATTAGATTTTGTCTTTTGTCTCTTTTTCAGAGAAACAAACCACGGACATCCACTTAGCTAATGTCATGGTTTAGTTTCATTAGTTTTTAATTTTTTATCTATAAAAATAATTAAATCAAACGTAGTTAAATTTATGATGCTTTACCACACTTACAAGCATATAAACATTGAGCATTCACTGAAAAAAGTAAGCAAAACCAGTTAGTTTTATCACTAAGAATCTAAGTTGATTGAGGAGAGATTTACACTCAAATCCTTGCTTTAAAGAGCATTGAGGTATTCTATATGAAATATGTCAACACAGAGATAGGTGCTACTTCTTTCAAATCAAAGCCTTAGTTGTTGGAAGAGTCATGTTCGTGTATCTTCTTTTTCTTCTTCCAATTAAACCTTAATTATTTTATGTAAAGTGAAGCTTCTGCATATAGAAGATATATTTATTTATCTAGCATTCCCTTTAGCCTATGAGGCAGGATGTGTCATCAGGAGAGACTAACTCTAAGTGAAGTAAAAGCAGAAAATTGAATCTCAAATTAATATGCCATATATTAATACTCTAAAAGTGAACCATTACACCACAAAAGGTGCAGTTCTTATTGTTTCACCTCTTTATACAGCAAATACTAGAAAATACTCCTAATTCCATGACAAAGCTAAGGCCTGAGACCCAGTGTGAAAGAGTTGATACCTTGATGCCCAGAACAAAGACTGTGTTAGGGATATCCTGCAGTACACAACTTCTTTCTATTGCTGAACAGCAGGTAACTGAACTACCACAACATGGTTTACAGGAACTTCTTTTTTTAGGTACCAAATTTTCTATACATAGGATAAAAAGATCAGCTTAAATGGTCTGAACCTACTCATCCCTGTGCCTGTGTGGATCTCTCTGGAATACCAGTCCTGCAAACACTCTTTGTGTTTAAGTTTAAATCAATAGGAGAAAAAATGCTAACATGCTTTAGCTCTATTTGCTTGGTGCTATACGTTATTTTTTGAAACAATGGATTTAAAACCCTCTTCCTAGGTAGAAAGGCTGGAGCAACATCTCATCCAAATGATGACTATGAATAGACTGAAATGCAACTAATTACTAACTTAAAAAAAAACAGTAATGGGACTACAAACTACAAAACTATTGTGGAATTTTCCATGCCATTTCCTAGGTAATTTTTTCTGATTATTTCTCTCGGTAAATTTCTCTTCTAGTTTGAACAGATACACTCACTTTTTTGCTCATTCATGGAGTGTCAGAGAACAAAATCAAAATATTAATAACTTTTTATGTTGATTTTTTTTTTGACATAGGTCTGTTCAAATTCTTTGCCACAGAATGAGGAACTTGATGTTCTTCTATTATTCAATGTCCTGTTCTGAAAAATTCAACACAAAAATTGACTAAATCTTGTAGTGTCTAAGAAAATGTGTACAAAGTGCATTTCTTTTTAGTTAAAAATAAAGGGTGAAATTATGATCCTTGTCTCATAGGAATTTCATTTCTCTTTTTGCAGTCCAGAAATGTTTCAGAAAACGTAGCCTTCTGCATCACCTTGCAACCTCTGCCTTTCTACACACCTCCAGGAACAGAGCATGTAGTGCATGGTAGGAAGACGTCTTTCTAACAAGATCTAGCTTCAACAGCATAATGACATCTGAAAGAAATCTATCTGACTTCAGCTAAAGTACATTTTTAAACACAGAAGTCCAAACAAATTATTAAACAAAAAAAAGTGGGGAGGGGTGAATTTTTGCCTTCTTCCCAGAAACAAACAAAACCCTGCATTATTTTACTCACCTCTCAAAGGCTTTGGCAATTCTGGTGCACACTTGGAGAAGTGACAGTTAATTATGAGCTGCTGGAATCAGAAGGTTGATTTACCAATTTTCTTTATTCTATGTATTTCTGAAAACTGCATGTTTTCTTTATTATTCTATGTAGAAAACACTGCAGACAAAATTTTTGAGTATGACAAGAATGTTGTATATCAGCCACCTTTCCACACTAGAAAATCATCCTTTTTCCTTAAATACCTGAAAACAATGACTTCCAATGTCATAACCTGAAATTTCCCTTCAAAACAAAGGTTGTTCCATAATTAGAAAAATATTCCAGCTGCACAAATAAGACAAAAAATATGATCATCAATAATGATGGAAAACCAGTAAATATGTTTATATTTAAAAAATGCAATTATCAGTAATCACAACAGCAGTTTGACAATGTGTTCTCTACAAGAGAAGCCTTCACTATGTCTGAGTGTTGGTGATGAGATGCTGTTTCTCATCTGAGTTTCTTTAACTTACTTTAATCATATTATAGAACTATGCCAACTTTTCCAAAGTTGGAGTTGTAACAGAAGTTAAACTCAAAATTAGAGTCAGGAATGATTTAAAATTAGGTGATCAGAGTCAGTAACTTAGTTGAATTCTTGGTTTTTATATTGATATTTTCTTTCCAGTATAAGTGTTGTAAAGTTGACCTAGCCTTTTTGTAGTCTTCTCAGTATCAGAGAACACAGATAGCTTAAATGTATTTGAGGTTGAGAGAAAACCAGACAGTTTGAATGTAAGTCCTAGAAGAGTACAAATGGAATTTTGGCTCACTTTGACCTAAGAAGAATTATAGAACTAACATTAGAGTTATAATGATACTTAAAAAAGAAAGAGCTGTTTTATAATACAAACTTTCTACAAGTTATATGATACTTGTGCGATGAACAACACCAATGTAGATAGACACAGTTCAGTTTACGCTTCCAGTCTTACTTGTTAGACCACAGTTATATAATAGAATGCATTGCTTCTTGTGAAAACTGTAGTGTGAGAACACACAACAGCAACAGACATTGAATGTTTATTCCAATATATAGAAAGTTACTGACTTCAACAAGTAGATAAATATGTGACGTATATAACATTAATACAGTTAGACATACAAATGAATATATTTGCTATATCTTAGTTAAAATATATCTAAAATTACCTGAATGGTTTGGCATCAGTTGAAAAGGTCAGCAGCTGTAGGTAAAGGAGGATTTGGTACATGAGTTACTTGATGATTTATGGTAACATTAGATAAGAGTATCTGAATTAGTTTTGCATATCTTTATTCTTACGGCATTTAAAGTTAAGCTAGGTGATCATAATAAAACAAAAGACTTGAAGCCTGACAGTAAATAGTAGAGTTGATGAGGATTTTAACATTTTTCATGATGGAATACTGCAAACTGTGTTTTTTGTCTAATTCAGCAGCTGATATCTCAGATGAAGGCTTACACAAATACAATTTATTTCAGAAAAAAAGTCATTTGAATATTCAGAAAATATTTGTGAGGTAAGATGTAACATATAAGGTGTATAAATCAGTTTTTAAATTTTGGTAATATTCCTGGAACAAAAACAGTTTGATCAGTTCAACTTCACTGAAGTTTTGAGAAGCTTAAAAAGTAAGTTTAGGGAAAATGAAAGACAAAAAGTTTAAGAGGAACGTGTGTTTTCAAAGCAATTCAATAATAGCCTTCGGTATTGAACATGATTAGAATATGATACTAGTCCTCAAAAAGAGATATTTATGCAATCATTAGTTCACCGTTACTTTTACAGGTTGTTAAGCCTTATTATATACAGAAACAGTTATGTTATTTTTTCAATAAAACATTTCAAGAGACAAAAATATTATTAGTCTGTTATCTCACTTAGTCAGAGATGTGTTTCAGGCTTAAATGCAGACATTTAAAATATATTTCCACAACGCAGTCACAATTTCCTTTCATTTTATCTATCACATGTGGAAGTGTCATATCTGAAACACAGATGTCTATGTGTATATATATTGTGCAAGTGTATATATACACATCATATAGTCACATTCTCTCTTAGAATACATTTTGATATGTCTATTTTAAACAGAAATATAGTTGCTTCTCCTTGAAACCACTTGGGTATAAATTAATGATTTAAATTCAAAAATAAAGACTCAATGAATAAGATATGCAATTCACAGATAATCTAATTCTATATGTATCTGTCTAAAGATTACCTTAAACGAAACTTTTGTCACTGAAAATATTAGTGTACTGAAACACCAAAATAACATTTGGAATTTGTGAAATTTAAATAGAAATGGATATTGTTATAACTTTGTCCGTTTTTCTTTCTTGAAGAGATGTTTCAGAAGAATTCTGATTTATATGTGATGAGGTAGGTGTATGTTTTATAAACCACATTCTATTACAATAGCGGGACATATCACTAATGTCACTAATAATAGTTGTAGTTTCCAGATTCCTTTAGATTTACACTCTATTGTATTGTATTTCCAAGTCATTCTCAAATGGTGGCTGAGAATTTCTTGGAGTAGTTTCTGAATGAATACAGGATGGCTTTTTTAGCTACTTTGGTATCTCCTCATCTGGACAATGATCTGACTTAGTCTTGCAAAACATTTTTTCCTTACTGACCCTTAAGCATAGTATTCGTCTTTTGGAAATAAGAGTGATTTAACACAGGGTGATCTGTCCCTGAATGCAAATAAAGCACCTGAATCTTTCGGAAAGTTTAATGCTTTTATGTTATGCTTCTTATCCAAAAGCCTACTGAAGTTGTGAAAACTGAATTCTAAGGCTTTGCAGCCAACACCAGTTGAGGAACTGATAATTCTTGTCAACAAAATTTGACTGACAGAACACAGGGTCTGAGTAATCAAAACAAGTAAATGTCAGAGCTACAGGTGGTAAATCAAATGAGAGATGAAATACCTCAAAACACCATAGGCTTAGATATTTTTTTTTTAAGTAACTCTAATGTCAGGTACCTTTCTTTAAAAGCAGGCTACTAAACAAAAGTAAGCTTAATTTGCTCTACCCAACAATGCTGGGAAGCATAATGCATTGAAAAATGTCCTGTACCTCTTGGGGTTTTTATTGGTTTTGCTTGTGATTATACAATAACAATCTGCATTTCTGGAAATACTGACTGCCTTCAACTAAATGCCCCATTGGGACATAACCTTTTAATGGTGGAAACATGTGCACCTAAGCGAAGAAATAGCAGCATTGCCAGTGTATAAGCCAGTGACTTGTGTTCGTTATTATCTTTGTAAGTAATATGCAGCGTAAGATTTCTTTCTAAAACAGAAAGTATTCTGCTTGATTGCAAATATACAGGCTTTCAGTGTTGCTACTGTAACTGACATAAATCAGGTTTAGAACTGCCAGTCAGGTCAATTTATGACAGCTGTATCTTCAGAAAATTGGCATTTTGTTCCTTATAAGAAAATGATACGTTTCACAGAATGACTTAAAGCTGTTAAAAAACCAAAGCAAAAGAAAACAAAACCCAACTCTGTATTTTTAAAAGATGATGTGATTATCCTTGTGGTTTTTTTTTTTCTTGTTTCTTAAAGAAAAATTTACCTAATTATATGTTTCTTGTAATTTGTGGAATTTACCAATAGATGGATCAGACTTAGAAAAATAAGAAATTGAACTCCATAAGTCTTGAAACTATTCCAGTGAACTCTTCTGTCCTCAGTAGAGTGTGAAGCTTGCCAAGCAAAAGGAAAATGTGAGTTGCTGAAACATCAACAGGACTTCGATATAGCTACTGATCATTAGAGTACAAAACTTTGGAGTGGGAAATGGCCATCTCCGATGTGAGTTGTTATATCTATATTTATCTAACTAGACAGAAGACCTAGGTGATTGTGAAATTTGACACCAGCATGCGTATTTCTTTTATTGACTGCCTGAATTCAGCTCTGTCTCTGCTCATTGTAGCTGACATTGGCACACTATAGATTCCTTGTCCAGTGTCAGTCATATGCCACACATGCAAGGGTAAGTAGAATAGATAAAATCTGCAAAAAAATCCCAAAATTTGTTAAGACCTATCAATCAGCCTAAAAGGTAAATATGTTCTTGATTTGTGCTGTAATATGTAACCAGAGGAGGCAAATTTTTTGTGTTAGTTCCAGGCTTGAGGATATTCCAGCAAATAGAGTAGCTAGACCTCTGCATGAAGTCACCCATACAAAGCATGAGCCTAATTAGACTGGAAGTTGGATCTGAGTCTGAATCTCTGATGAGAGTCCTAGCAACCAAGCTAAGAATGTTCCTTCTTTGCTGTGCCTCTGTGCAATTTTGTCAGAATTTCCATGCAGGAGATGATATATTTATTCTTTAAGACTTGATTTGAAAATCAGTATTTTCTAACAAAAAGAAATAAAATTAAAAAAAAAACAAAACAAAACAAAAACCAGGAAATTATGAAAAACTCTAATCATGACCACTTAATAAAATGCACTTGATTTGTATGTGAAACTCTGGATTATTTCAACTTTTTTTAATGTTTGCTTCACAGCAGTCATATATAAACAAGCAGAGACTACATGATTACCACACAGTTGTTTTGTCGATTTCTCTTGGAGTCACATGTTGTTTGAGTGTTAAAAAAAATTCTAACATCATCATACTGCACTCATCTGTTCTTTTTAAATATGTCATACATATTTAAGTAGAAAAAAACATGCTTTTTCATCCTCCTTTTGTACTGTGTTGATTAATTTTGTTATAATGCAACACTGTTTATCAGAGTCATATATCTACTCCTTGACAACTGCATGCATTTTTGGCTAAAATGGATTTAATAGAACTAAAAGAGGCTAGAAGTATGATGGTAGTAATAATGGGAGAAGTGGAAGAGTTTCCATACAAAGCAGGCTAAACACAACACAGTTCTTTACAATGGTAACACAGTTTTGATCTGATAAAAATTCTACAATAATGAATGGAATAGAGAAGTTGAACAGGGAATTGCAATAAAAAAAGCCACCTTAGTGGAATGTTCGGGTATTCATTTGAGGCAGATCAAAAGGAAAGAGAGAGGTTAAATGAGTTAAAAAATTAACTACCAATTTAATGCTTATTAAATGAGTTTAAAATGGAGGAAAAAATGAGAACATTTTAATATATACCTGATTATGTTGCCACAGGAAGCTGGGAGAATGACTCAAATAGAAATGCTTGAACATCTTATTTATATTTTCTGATCCAAGGTCAATTACAGATGAGTGCGAGTGTCTCTATATTTTTTTTTTCTTTTTTTCCCCAGAAAGCACTTTTGAACGGATTTATCCATCACAAGTTGAAACAAGAGGATTGCAAATTATTCTACCAGGGACTGGAAAGTGGTGACAGACTAAGTAAAGCGATACAATTTTATCTTGCCAAGGAGATAGAGAGGAATGAGCGGAAGAAGAATCGAACAGCTGGAGACTATCTGTCTATTCTCAGCCACACTGCTTTTTCAGATAGTGCTACCATCCCAAAAGCCACTCTTGTGGATTTTTCCCAGGCCATGTAACTGATTTGCTCAGGTGTTGCTGAAGCTCTGCTCCCTCCTCCCTGCTTCGTATCTTTCTTCTTCACCTGGGTTGTCTTTTGTTTCATGTACATTTTCTAAAATAAACCTTGTCAATTTTTCTGTTCCAACAACAACAGGGTATGCAACCTTGAGTTTGCTTTTTCTTTTCAGATGGAAACAAAATTAGCTTAAATCATATAGTTCACTAAAATGAAGGATAACAGCTCTACATATACATTTCTCTGGGTTTCAACATATTTTTCTCTCTGTCTGTATGGGTTATATATAACTGAAATACCGATGTTCCACACCAACAAAAATGATGTAGACATGATGTAGTTCAAAGAATGTGTAGACACAAGTAAATGTGGGCTAATTTAAGTGTAAATACATATACAAATACATATAGAGAATGTTATTTTTGAGTGCAGTTGAAAGAAATGAGTACAACTAGAGGAAGTGTACTTTTTCATGACAGAAATTGAAGGTTACCAGCTTGTGCTGGTTACTTCACTTCTGATTATTAACAGTCTGGAAATAAACAAAACATTCTCAGTGCTGGTATTATTAGCTGCAACATGAAGATAATTGCTCCTTTTAATGTATCCACCGGAAGTGTGAACCTGTCTGATGGTTCTGTTCCTGATTCACTGAAAAAGTTTGGTTTGAAAAGTGAAATCTCATAACTTTTGCAGATACGTCATGTTATGTGTTTTGTACTCTTGCTGAGATCTATACTGAAGAATCGAAGCAAAGCCCTTGCATAGTGAATAAAAAATACAGCATAGAATTCACAAAATACAGGATAGGTGCCTAGACTTAAAAAGGGCTTTTTAATGATTAGTCAAGCTCACGAAATATAACCAGTATTATTTCACAACTTGATTGCACAAATAATTTGTTGGATATTCAGGATAAATATGTACACTAAGAAAATGTTTAGGTCTGAACCAAAAAGAGTAGGTTTACAGAAACCTCATTGTTCAAACTGTCATGCATCTCAACCTACCCAATTTACCGTAAATACTTCCCACAAATACATGCATTGTGTACATTGAATTTCTAAGTTTAACCATTATATAACAGGTATGGAACAATTCGGAATAAAACAACATATACAATTACATAAAGATTCCAGTAATTGTGATGAAAGATGTACATGAAATAGCATATGTACAATAGTTTTTTCTTTTCTATTTCTTAAACAAGTTTGCTAATCTTTCTTTCAAGATACAAGTAATGAAGCACAGTATCTTGCTCTGATAAAAATAGACTACTGGAAAGAAAAATAGATTACCTGGAAATCTCTCAGGATATCTACTAGACACCTAAGAAGTCATAATTCCACAGGCAAATAGTAAAAAATGACAAATGAAGATGATAAGTAAGTTATAAAAACGTTGCCATAAGGAGGTAAAGAAGTGAGGACAACAAAGATGTCAAGATGTGTGCATATATATATGGACATTAATAGCTGACAAGAGATTAAATGGAATAGTAAGGCCAATGACATGAAAAATAACTAGTTCTTTTATAAAGCAAGAATATAACATAGTCCAGCCTGTATCTGATGGTAGCTGTAAATGACAAAACTGTAAAAATAATACAAAAACAGAAGAAAAGATTGTCAGAGACTCCTGTTCTTTATTTGAAATGTATCATCACGGTTAAATGACATTGTCTATGTTATATCTAAAAGAGATCTCTTCTAGTTGGACTTCTTGTCTCAGATGGTGGCCAAAAGTGTACGAGCAGAGAAGGAATGTATATTTGATACTTTTTGCTAGTATTCTTACATCCTCCAAGCATCTGCAGCTCAGAGTTTTCTGAAAAGGACATGACTGCTACATCATCCACAACTCTCACTAGATTTTACTTTATTAACTTGTTTAGTCTATTCTTGAATCTTTCGAATTTACTATCCATGAAGTCTCTGGTACTGAAAGGTCAATGTCTGTAATCACGTAGTGTAGTAAAAACCCATACTTGACACAAACTGGCTGAGCTTTCACATACTCAGGGGTTTTTTTTAAGCAGCAATTAAGGAACTTTGTGAATGCTTATTATCAGTATTTATTTAATTGAAAAAATAAAAATAAAATGGAAGAGGCAGTTTTTGTAAATTCTAGGATCACATTGGTGAAAGAGAGGATATTAGGAACTATAGGCAGAATGTGCATTGAGTAAGCGTTTAATTGAGAATTTCTCTAACAAAAATTGTAAACAAATCTTCACTGGTTTTACATGAAATAGTCAATGTGATTTTTCAGAAAATAGATCTTTCCTGTGTGGGCTTATTAGATTTGTTTGAGGTTTTTTATTTGATTACAGAACTAATTTCTAAGGGACACTCATTTATATGGTCTGATTTCTCAAAGCTGGGGCTTGTTTTTTGTTCCCAAATATTACCTTTACTGAAAAACCTGTATTAAAAGTATTTAAGTAACTACATGTGTAATAGATTGCCAGGTCATCCCTGAACAGATATGTGTCATTAATGGGGCTTATTTTTGTGTGGTTGTGTTTGGTTGCAACCCCAAGGTTTGAACCTTTTCACAGTAAGCTATATCATGATAAAAGATCTTTGTTCATAAAGATTAGAGTTCAGTGGTAAACACTGAGAGAAACAAATTACTCATGGAGGGTGGTGTGAGCTGATGGTTCATATTCATGGTCGTATTCCAACCAAATGCTAGTAACATGTGTGGGTCTGCAAAAGACTTTGTGCCTACATGTGTTTGGATGGATTATTAAATAACATAATTTAAAAAAAGACAAGCAAACAACACACACACACAAAAATTATTCTAAGTCCATGTTCTCAGCTAAAATAAATAAGTATCTTGATGGATCTATACAACACATTTTATTATATATGCAAAACATCTTCACTAATTTTGCAGTTTTATCAATATTCACACAGAATAAATTTCATACTGACCACTGATTACATTATGGCAGATGACCTAGAACTGTAAAGGCCTATCATGATCAGAAGAAAACCATAGGTTATTAGTTTCTGTAAAGCTACTCTAAAATTTACTTTTACTGTTTTCTTAAATGCAGTACATTCTCTGTACTAAAATCACTTAATGACATCAACTTTATTTGAAAAAAAGTTGAACTCTTAAGGTGAGGATTTTAAAAGTATGATAAGAAACTGAAGCTGTTAAAGTTAATCAAAACTCTCTCACACAAGAAGGAAAGATAAGCAGGCTTAACAGAAACTCCTGTATTATGGGCTTAAAGGAGAAAGCCCTGATCCATTCTGCTTGAATCCATTAATTGGATAACTAATAGTTTTGAGAGATGCAGAAACCAACCAAAGGACAATGACTCAAGGCTTTTTTGAAATCCAGTGAAATGTGTTCACTAAGATTTCCACAGAAAATGTAAATTTCAAAAGGTTCTTTAAGACTTTGGATGAACTCAATGCAACAGAAGGGTTTTCATGCACTGGTAAAAAAACTAAGTCAATAAAATAAGGTGTCTAAATAAATACGATTACAACTTTCTTACTCACAGATATCTTCTGTTAAAGTTTCTTTCTTTAAACTTTAGTCTTTAAACTTTCTAGTAGTCAGACACTTGTTTTCTGTGACATCTTTTTTTGATATTTGATTTAAAACTCACTTTGTCCAAATGCATAGTTCTGCCACTGTTAGTGACAAGAATGGGAGAATTTGTATAACCCTAGATACTTTATTTTTTAAACACCATGAAGACCTGAAACCTCCTTAGAATTATTCATGAGCTTTGACAAGGATTTGGAGAATATCTGGGTGAAAAATATGTTAATCTAAATTTGCCTATGTATTTGAAAGCTTTTCCAGTTCTTTTAAGTTTAATGAGAGAACAGGATGGATATTTTCCTTTCTATGGATATCTGGGTTACCAGTTGTCCTGTACCTGAAAGGCGCTGAAAAAAAATAATGTCATAGACATATTTTTGCTAAAATTGGAATATTTTTTCCAGTTTATGACACCAGTAAAATCTACACTACTCGCTACTACTCAAAGACCTCTTATTTTAAACTATTAGCTTTATGTATTGCAAAATATACTTCTCAAAGTATTTCTTCTGTTGCTTGCATGGAATGATTTTCTGTTTTACTATTTATATTGAAAATAGTAAAGGAAAACAAACTGAGTCCGTAAAAACAAAGGTTCCAACAAATAGTAACTTTGTTGTTTAATACAGAAGAATTAAGGAAAATCACTGACCTGACATATACCAAGTTTTTGTTGTTTTTAACTAGTGCTACAATGATACACCTTATGATGTATAATTTTTTTAGGACTGAAATATTTTTGATTGTATTGGAAAAAAGAGTAAATAAAATTACCTTAAATCAATACAGTACTGACACAGTTATGCTAGTGCTGTGATTTAAAGTTTGTAGACAGTTTAGCTTGTTCACTCCTGTCCGGTGGGATGAGGGAGAGAATCAAGTGGGCAAACATGAGAAAACTCACGGGTTGAGATAGAGACAGTTTACTAGGTAAAGCCAAAGCTATATATGCAAGCAAGGTAAAATATGGAATTCACTCATTGGTAAGCGGGCATTTAACCATTTCCGGGAAGGCAGGGCTTCATCACACGAAACAGTTACATGGGAAGATGAACAACATGACTTCGAACATTCCTCCTTCTTCCCTCCAGCTTATATTGCTGAGCACAATGCCAAATTGTATAAGATCAGCTGTCCCAACTGTGTCACCTGCAAACTTCTTGCAAACCCTCAGCCTACTTGCTGACAGGGCAGCATGAGAAGCAGAAAAGGCATTGATGCTGTGTAAGCACCACTCAGCAATAACTAAAACATTCCTGTGTTATCAATATTGTTTCAGTCAAAAATTCAAAATATCGTACTATAAAGAAAATTAAATCTGTCCCAGCCGAAGCCAGTACAAGGCAGAGACATATCAAGTATATGCAAATTAGATGGCTTGAAAGTAAAAGAGGATGTCAACAAATAGTTCTTTGGAGGTCTACCCCCAACACCTAGTTCTGCCATCTCAGGATTGTGGGTATGAAAGATCAAATTTGTTTGTAAAATTGCCTTTGATTTTAGTGTTAGGGACAGCTTATGTTGGGAGGCTGACAATGGTATAAAAACACTCCTCAGAACTACTTCATAAGTAAACAGTCAGTGACAAAAAATTATAAATGGATTAGAAGTTTAACCAAACAGTTGTACAGAATTCTATTTGTTGCTTATTAGGAAATAATTTGTGAAAGTTCTGCCATGAATCCTGATTTCAAGCTGCACTTTAATACTAGTGTGTGAAATTACTGGGAATTACAAATCTTTTTCCTAGAATCACAGAATGTTAGGGATTGGAAGGGACCTCAAAAGATTATCTAGTCCAATCCCCCTGTTGGAGCAGGAACACTTAGATGAGGTTACACAGGAATGTGTCCAGATGGGTTTTGAATGTGTCCAGAGTAGGAGACTCCACAACCCCTCTGGTCAGTCTGTTCCAGTGTTCTGATACCCTTACTGAGAAGACGTTTCTTCTCAAATTTAAGTGGAACCTCTTGTGTTCCAATTTGAACCCATTGCTCCTTGTCCTACCATTGGTTTTCACCCAGAAGTGAATCCTAAGACAAAAAATCACGCTTCCCAAAGGAGAGGCTGTGTTTACTACATGTATTTGTATGTGTATAAACAATCATGAAACTATACATTTGAAGCCTGAAACATGACTACTTTTCTGAATTTCTTTCATAGATTTTTTTCCTACCAATTTATTTTTTTCAATACCTCTTCAAACTCTGCTGATTCCATCTTTGCAATTGCAAGTAACTGCCCAAATCTGTCTTTCTTAAGGGTCTCAGTATTACTGTCTTTCAAGAAGGGGTAAAGCAAGAAAGAAATTTTTCTTAGGACCCAAAAAGCCAGTCTGGAAAGGCTGAGTAACGGTAGCAAGCTCTCCAGAATTATAACTTGATCAGTAAAGCTGTCTGCACAAGTCAGATCAGCTTTAAAAATTCCCATACTGAGCAGGACCTCAGAGGACCACACCAGAGGTTATATATTCTTTGCCATTGACTTCTAGCCTTGAGACTGATCTGAAGAGGAGGCCAAAATGACATTTGAGTGAGAGTAGAAGGTAAACTTAAAGTGGATATTTATTATGGCTTTATCACTACTTTTCAGTTTCTGCTATACTGACATTGAAAGCATCTATAGTTTCCTAAGCAGTAAGATCAGAATAATTAGTCTGTAGCTAAAAATTTAGGAAGCTTATTAATGCTAGGAAAAATAAGGTGTTCATAGTAAAACTGATTATAGGATTTGACTCAGTTTTTCTAAGGTTGCCTTTATTAGGCACTTCAATAGAAGTAAAAAACATTTGTCACTCAACAACTATAACACATGTTTTGGATTACAGATATCAGGCTAGAGTTCCAGGAAAAAAATTCACAAATATATATTTTTTCTATTAGCTATTTTAAAGATATTAATTCGTCCCAGTCCAATTTTCAGTTTCAGGAGTGGGACAAATCCATACCTTTAAAAGAGTTAATAGAAAAAAAAAAAAATTGTGAATTATTTTATTGAAGCCCTATTAGATCAACTGCTTTTATAAAGCAAGGGAGTACTGTAATATGATTCTATAACATTTATAATGTTAAATAACGCTGTCTTCCAATGACATATCAGTCTGCAGATAGGAAATGCTGAAATCTCACTGGCTTTGCATAGTCCCTGAATTTCTAAACAAACTGAATCAGCTGTTACACCCAATGTCATCTCCATAAATCCTAAGCCATATAGTTTAAACAAAACCAATGAATGTGTCATGTATTCTCACATATTACTCTTCAGAAACATTTGGATTTTTATATGAGAGATGTCCAAACATAATGTTGGAGAGAACATGCACTTCATTTTGGCTTATTTTGTTGAGCTTTTTTCTCTTTTTGTTTAACTGATGTAGTTTGAAGTCAATGCAATGTTACTGTCCTTACTGAGACCAGGCTGAGGAGGAGACAACTTTTGACTACAAGGATTGGACAAGCCATCATGAAATCACAAGTAGAATGCAATATTTTTCATTACATTTCCCACAGTGAGTTGCCTTATTGCAAACTATCTTCCAGTGAAGTAAAGCTATGTTTTTATGATTAAGCTTTAAACAACTAAAATTGCTATTTGAAAAAGCAAAATAACATAGCTCTAGAAAGCAGATAGAAGGGTTTCCATGTGTCCTTAAGGCCAAATACAGAGCTTTTTTTACACAGGATTTTAGATATTTAAACTTTTTTTTAAAAGTAATGAGTTTTAACTTTATTCAGTTTATCCACTAGAGAAATCATTCAACCCTTGATGTAAACCTGCATATGGGCCAAAGAATGGTAATGCCCTAATAACATCACTCACAGGAAAGCGGGTCTCCAAACACATACTATTCTGAATATTTTTAATAATGAAATTATGTTCCAGGACTAGAAAGCTAATGAAAACATTGGTAAAGATTCCACAGTGAATTAGGGAATGCAACTTTCAAAAATCAGGAATCTTTCAGTAGTAGTGTACCACTGGAATACTAAGTACTCCAGAGAAGTGCCTTTATCTACAAGCTATCTGTTGTTTCATGCTTTTATTCATTGATGTGATCTTGCATCCTGGGAGCTGAGAAATATTTCTTATGGGCTAGTTATAAAACCCTTGTGTACTTCTGAAAACTTTCCATTCATGAATCAGTGTTGTCCATTGGATCCAGCTCCTTTTTGATGAAAAGTCTTGGTCATCTTGAATGCTGAAACTGAATGTGTTGTGTGGTTTTGAAAACAAAGATGCAGTACAAGGGTTGGTGTTCAATGCATTTGGTACTGTTCAATGCATTTTCTAAACTATAGACTAGAATCTGGCTTCTAAGCGAGTATATGTTGATAGGCACAATTCTGACTCCACAGTTGATCTCCTTGCTATATTTGAAGTTGCAATACATAAGCATATTTATCTATTTATTAAACAAATATATATATATATATATATATATATATACACACACACTCCTTTAGGTTTATGGCAATAGGTAGTTATAAGTAATTAATTCATTTCACACATAAGTATGAAAAAACTCTTTTATAAATTGAAGTTGAATGAGTATCCGTTATTTCATCTGCATTACTTTATGTTCCTGCACAGAGTAAGAAGACTTGTGTTTATTACATATTTAGTTGATACAAACGAAAAAATTACCTGAATATCTTAACAATAAAGCAATTAATAGTCTATGGAATACTGGTAGCCATTTATTTGCTGAAATGGTTTTATAATACAACTCAGCTGCTGGCACACTCTTGAAATGATTAAGATTAAATCAAGTGAAATTTTTACTTCTGACTATCAAAGGAAAAAACAGCAAACAGAAGCATCTTGCAGGGAAAATTAGGTCACATCAATGACAGATAAGTGATATTAAACAGGTACTTACAGAAAGGTAGGGAAATACAAAATTATAAAGAGTTGTAGCACTTCCAATCTTTTGCAATTAATTATGTAATGCAATTAATAGTATTTCTGAGATTATTTAAGTACTTATGCTATACTTTGTATGTTCCTCACTCATTCTGCAAAGAATTTTTAAGAAATTTAATGGATTTTTCTGCAGCCTCAGCATTACCTTACTTTTATAACAATAGCATATTTTTTAAAAAGTTTATTTTCTGAGTGTACAGGTATTATAGCTTGATAGCTCAGGACATTTATGTTATGTACTTTTCAATACCTGCTGAGCATTGTGAACCAAGTTTTATGAGCTATGGCATTAAAAGTGCTCATGCCCCAAGTATAAAACTGGAAAATAGGCAAAGGGAAATTATGATACATCAAAATATGCAATATAAATATACTGTAATCAGATACTGTTTTCTATAAATTGCCTTCTTAGTTAAGTTATACCTGCCTGTGGAAACTGTAACTGGTAATAGTAAAAGGAGTCATATATTAATGTGCTATCATGTATTTCATTAGTTGGTACTTACTAAAAATATGATCTTGAAGGATTTTGTTAATGAGTATCTACTTCCTGGGATTAATATTTGTCAGAATAACACGACATCGAATGATGTAAAAAAAAAAAAAAAAATCAAGAAATAAAGTTGAAACTGTGAGTCTGAAAATTTAAATCAATGGAAAATAACATCACAAAACTGAAACTCCCATCCGTTTGGATCTGAGATTTTGCCTGGGGGCTATTTCTGTGACAGTATTAGTGTTCCATCAAGCTGGTGGGCATTACAGTCAACTATAAACATCGGTATCTTTAGACGTAGTAAACCTAATGATTCTTAAAACTACAGTACGCTCAGCTGTAGTAAGGGACCAAGTCATACTGTTGATGTGTCCCTGCCTGCACCTAAATGCTTTTCACAAAGTCAATTAAATCTTCAACACAATGACCCAATCATATAAACAGTTTTATTAAGCATAAATATTACTTCTGTGCATGAACTTACTGCTTACTCAAGTCTACTCGGTGGTGACTTCTTGAACAGACATACATGGAAATTCATGCTGATTTTTTCAGCATTCCTTTCATTTGGTTCATATTATTTCCAAATTTAATTTAATTTTACATTTGTATTCATTCAAACTATTTTTCACACAGTTGTATTTTTTACTTGCAAAATGGGAGGTTTGTGGTTTTTTTATTTCTTTTCTAAAAAACAGTTTGCAATGTACTGAGGCAAAATAGGACTGACATTCTACAAACACAAGAAACTCTGCTACTGAAGCATAATTTTATTTAGTTCAGCCTACGCTGCCAATGCTTTTGACACTAAGGAAATTCTATGCACAGTTTCTTCAGCTATAAATTACAGAAACTGGTTCACCTTCTTTTTACATATAGAAGATTCTACCCCCCTGCTCTGAGACCTAACTGCATGATCCAAATGTCCTCCACAACACTAACATACTGAAATCAAAAGACTGTTGCTTACTGCTGTATGTCCAGGACAACATACAACACTCCAGTGCTTCACTGCTGTAGCAGTGAAATCTTGCTGCAGAATTACATTTTCAGGTAAAAGAAACTATGATGCAGAACACAAGACCTCATCACTTGAGTTTCATTCGTTGCTTCAGTCTTGTTATTCTCTCAGTCTGGTGTTAGTATATCAACTGATAGAGCCACAGTGTGTTTAACATCTTAGGTGTGCTGAAGAAACACGTATTATCATGAAAGTTCAACATCTGTCTACATAAATTTATGAGTAAATGTGAAAGAATGAACAGCAATGCAAGTTAATATTGTGAAAACTAGCTCCTTGAACTACAAGTCTTTTATATCTTCCATGTAATACATTTTCTTCTACATTACCCTGCAGAATTTTGTCTCTGCACTGATAAAAATACTTCACAGAACAGAAAAAAAATAAGTGTTTCTTGAGGAAAGATGGCTAATTTGGTTTACATATTCTGGTTTGGTTTTAGAGAATAAAGAGAAGGAACATTTTTATATGCATATCATCAGTACGGTCTGTTATAAAGTTTATTTAAAATCTGAGACACACAACCAAATTCCATGCAACTAATTTTTTTTTTTTTTTATTAATTAATACGTACGTTAGTACACACCCTGAAATGGTCCTGTTGCAACAGAAGTCCCTAAAGACTCTAAGCCTACAGAACAAAAAGTCTAAGAATAAACTGGCCAGTGAGGAGAATCAAGATTGAATTTGTTTTCACCATTGCATTTGGATTCTTTTCATATATACATGCCGAGTTGTAGAGATACATTTATTGTCATATACACACACTAATGTATGGAAATATTAAATTTAAAAATATTTTTACCAGAAAATTAGTAAAGCAAGCAAAAGAGAAAGAGTTGAATCTGTGGCTAGAAAAAAAAAAGAAGTGCAAGAAAGTGAAATGAATGAACAATTATAAACCCAGAAATGCTCAAGATTTCTTGGTATATGTGAACAGTAAAAGTAGTTATAATAGTGCAGAAGTCAAAAATTATAGATTTATTATTCTTATTTGGGGAAAACAACCATATAACAACATAATGGCAGAATTTGAATCAAGATAATAGACTTTTGAGAACACAGGTTAAGGGAATTTTCAACTAAAAGTTTCGGGAAAACTGACAGAAAACCTTCTTATACTATTAATATTGACTTTCAGTGAATCTTAAAATACTCAAGAAGTTCCACAAGACTAGAATAAAAGCAGTCTTGTGCAAAGATTTTAAAATGGCAAGCAGGTTACTTATGTACATTTGGATCTGTTCAGACTTCATTGATCACAGAGAAAAGAAAAACCCTAAACAATGAGACAGTAATCACTGAATAAAGAACTGAAGGTTAGTAACACAGTAATGACACTGGGGTTTGATTATAGAAAACAGGCTTTCTAAAGCAATTTTTTTTTTGCCAACTTTGGTTGCTAATAATAATTTCACATGATATATCTCACTCTAGACAAGGACTAACCTAGAAATTAGAATGATACAAAAATCAAGATAGTACAAACTAAGTCTATTAATAAATGTGTTACATCTTAAAATGAAAAGCGATTGTATATCCTTATTAAGGACCTCTAAATTTATATGGGTTAGATCACAGAATAGTTAATGTTTTACTTGAGGACACAGAAAGCAAGGTTTATAAGAAGATATACAAATTGCATGCAAAATATATGTTGCAAGCATAACTGGTTTTATCACACAAACTTATTCTGATTCTAATTCTGAATCCTCAGAAATTTAACAAAATAAAATATATCTGTAAGTCCACATATGTAAGGTCCTATGTGACACCAACACATAGATTAAAACTCTATGTGTTTTTCAAAATTTTTTGTGATCTGCTGCAAAACATTAAAAATGCTCAATTAGTTATGCAGCTGAAGATACCACTTTCTTTTTTTTTTTTTTTTGATCTTTTTTTCTTATGAGAAATGTGTGGGACAGGTTAACACTAATAAAAACTCCAGGTGGATAAGGTTAATCAAATTATTTCTCTCTATTTATTAGCTCACTCATGATTGGTTAGTTTATTAACAGACCCTGAATTATAGAAGTTCGTATACTATTGCACTACTATTGCATACTGGTTTAAGATAATAGCTACATGTAAGTACAGAAAGTACTAAAACATTTATTTTGTGTAGTTTTGTAGTAGAGGCATTCAGAAGTTATAGAATTAAGCTGTTTGTTTGAAAAACTTCTGAATTCTTTTTTGCTAAGTAAAAACTTGTTTCTTCATGCATTTCTGTCATTATCATCTGTGATTTTACTTCAACAAGTGAAAAGTAGTTTTTCAGACTTTGAAAATATATTGCTTATACATTTTTTTTTCCTAAAAATGGGGACTAATCAACTTTAATAAATGAATCTTTCACTTTGGATATTCAGATCACAAAATCAAAAGAGTATAATTCTTCACTAAATGAGAAAGATTTTCAACATAAATTATTAAAATAAAATATTATGTTCATGTTATGATCAGAGTCTTGAAGATATAATGGTAGTTCATAATCAGCCATAAAACTCCTATCTTATTTTACAATGCAAACCAAAACCACACATGATTTGGGGTGTCTATCAAATACTTGTGTATTTCACTTAGTCATCTCCCGTTACTGCTCCATTTTCCTTCAAAAGGACTTAAGAATTAATCTGTATTTATAAAGAATTGGCCTCATTAATTGTTAAGTTCTAATTAACACCTAACAGCTCAGATCTAGAATTTTGAATGACTACAAAACTCTCACATTAATTTGAAAATCTCACTTATGCAACTCCACTCTTTTTAGTTCATTTTCTTTGTCTCTCCTGATCACTTTTATGGAATGAGTTTCTTTTTCCCTTTCCCTTTCCCTTTCCCTTTCCCTTTCCCTTTCCCTTTCCCTTTCCCTTTCCCTTTCCCTTTCGCTTTCCCTTTCACTTTTCCCTTTCCTTTCTCCCTTTCCCTTTCCCTTTCCCTTTCCCTCTCCCTCTCCCTCTCCCTTTCCCTTTTCCTTTCATTTTCCCTTTCCCTTTCCCTTTTCCTTTCCCTTTTCCTTTCCTTTTCCCTTTCTATTTCCCTCTCCCTCTCCCTCTCCCTTTCCCTTTCCCTTTCCCTTTCCCTTTCCCTTTCCCTTTCCCTTTCCCTTTCCCTTTCCCTTTCCCTTTCCCTTTCCCTTTCCCTCTCCCTCTCCCTTTCCTTCTCCCTTTTCCCTTTCCCTTTCCCTTTCCCTTCCCCTTCCACTTCCCCTTTGCCTTCCCTTTTTCCTTTTTTCCCTTTCCCTTTGCCATTAGCTTTCCAGTGTCTGCAGGTCTGTGGGTAATATAACATTGAGTAAGGGTGTCTAATATGCTTTCCTTCTACAACCTTTGCATTAATTTAATGAAAACACATTTAGGGACAAATTCTCTCTGCTTTGGGGGATGGTACAGCTTGTAGACTTTAACACTGTTAGCTAACACAGTATTTATCCCTTTATTTCAACTTAGAAGTAATTGGATAAGATCTCTGTAGACAACTGGTGACATCAGCTTTAAGCATTTCTAGAGCAATATGCTAGTCTGTAATTTTCTTTTTGAATTGCCAAAGGCATCAGCAGGTGACATTCATGAGACAGAAGACACCTACTGTCACAGAAGCAAGATGCCACTGTTTGTTTGGCTAGGAGGTGTTTTCATTTTAGACATACTTAAGGTGGCATTTTCAAAGCTTTGTACATACAATATTCAGCTATTTCAAAAAGATATTTTCTTATCAAGGACATAGCAAATTCAGCCTAGCCTTGAAGCCAATCTAAACCAGGTTTGGAAGTAAGTGTTGAACTCAGAAATTAAGAAAGTAAACATAGCTGTGGTTCCAGGGGTCAGAAAAAATAAAAAACAAGTAAACAAGATTGGGTATCCCAAGTTGCCAACTAAGACTACAACATATTCATCCTCCTCCCAGATAGTTAACCTATGATGAAAATAATCCCTGTGAGTGGACCATTGTCATTTGGTTACAGTTGAGACAAGTGAAACACTGAATCTTCTGAATGTTCATCAGCAGCTATAGTATTTTTAAGGATCAGAAATTCACAACATATTGATGTCTCACATGAATAATATATTGTTGACTCACATGGACTGCTGTGTTAATCCTTAGACCTTACATAAAGCCCCACAACTAATGGAAAAGCAGGTGTTTCCCAACGTCCCTGATATCTTCAAAAGTGGGATGTTCTAGGCTTTGTGAAGGTAAACATGATAGATACTGGTGCCTAGAAGGACCCAGAAAAGAATTGAACTGTAGGAACTGTAGATAAAAACTATAGCTGGAAAACAAGGTGGTCCTAGAAGTGAAATTGAGCTGAGGTTTCTGTGCATATTCTGTGCATGCACAGGGACTGGTCCAGGTTACCCTGGTATAATTTTAAAAGCACAAAAGATATTTGTCTCCCTCTTTTTTTTTTTTTTTTTTCTAATTGTTTAGGTGTGCTTATCTGTCTCAGTGGAGTAAACAGACTGGCTAACCAACTTGATGTAATAGGTTTAAGTAGAACCTACCTGAAGCATGAGATGAAACACGTTACCCTGTCAGAAACAATGTTGTCCAAAAGACCATGCAGGTGGAAAGTTTCTGCTGAGAATAGCTAATTAATTTGCTAATAGAAAAAAAATGTGGTAAAGTACCTTTATCCCGAGATAGCTCTAGATAGTCTAGCTTAGTCTCATATTATCAGATGTTAGTTTAAAGAAACACATTTCCTGGATAAAGTGGGTAACTGGTATTCAAATGTGATGCAGACTTACCTTAACATAATGCACTAGAAAATGAAATTAATTGGTTGCAGTTGTTAAAAATGAAATTGAGAAATACGAGTCTTAGTCCTTGATTTTGATCATAAATCACTAGTAAAACATTTCTATGGATTACCATATTTTCAAGTCAAAGGAAATAACAGGAGATATATACAGGGTTGGTTTGGAGAACAAAGCTTTAGCATAATGACTTATTTAAAAATTGTTCTGTGAATAAAAAGGGGTCCCTCTGTTATAAACTGCTAAGGTAAAGCTTAACTGTAAAACAATCTCAAAAATTACCTTCTCATCAAAGTTAGTGATAGAACTTTTTTTATTATTATTTCCCCTCTGAAACAAATTAAAGATGTAAGATGCTCTTTTGTTCAACAGAAAAAAAAGAAAAAAAGCAATAAAAAGGATCCAAAAAAACCCCAAAACAAAACAAAACCAAAAACCCAAACAACCACAAAAAAGCCCAAATCAAACCAAAACAACCCCCCACACGGTTACAACAAATACTTTCAGTGTTTTTCTGCTTTTGAACATTAGCCAATCAGGAGTTCATGCATTCTGCTGGTAATTTCTAAGAAATCATGAATATATATAAGAAATATAAGAACTTTGGGGTCATATTCATAGTTTTCTTGCTCTATGCTGCTGTGGTGGACTGTAGGATAGTATCTAAATTATGAAAGATCTGAAAAGAGAATTGCTTTAGTTCAATATATGGAATAGCTGTGAGACCCTCAGTCTGTCAAATATGGAAACACTAAATACTGCAAAAGCTGAAATTCAAACTGTATGGCTTGTTTCAGTTATTTGAGCAACTTACAAATTTTAAAATCTACATAAACCAAAATAATTCTTATCTGTGATCAAGCAGGGAGGTGTCCAGACGGGTGTTGAATGTCTCCAGAGAAGGAGATTCCACGACCTCCATGGGCAGCCTGTTCCATATACTGGCCATTCTTATATTTCTTATATTTAATGTCTGTCATTCTACTTTCACTGGACATGAAGGAGTTCTTTCTAGAAACATTAGATTTTTCATTTAATGATTTGGCTCACTGACTCTTGAGAAGTAATAGAATCATAGAATCATAGAATGCTAGGGATTGGAAGGGACCTCAAAAGATCATCTAGTCCAATCCGCCTGCCGGAGCAGGAACACCTAGATGAGGTTACACAGGAATGTGTCCAGGTGGGTTTTGAATGTTTCCAGAGTAGGAGACTCCACAAACTCCCTGGGCAGCCTGTTCCAGTGCTCTGTCACCGTCACTGTGAAGAAGTTTCTTCCCATATTTAAGCAGAAACTGTTCTTCTTTGTAATCACTGCCCCGTGTACTATCATTGATTGTCACAAAGAAGAGCCTGGCTCCATCCTTGTGACACTCACTCTTCATATATTTGTAAACATTAATAAGGTTACCCTTCAGTCTCCTCCAAGCAAAAGAGACCCAGCTCCCTCAGCCTTTCCTCATAAGAGACATACTCCACTCCCTTAATCATCTTTGTGGCTCTGCACTGGACTCTCTCAAGCAGTTCCCTGTCTTTCTTGAACTGAGGGGTCCAGGACTGGACACAATATTCCAGATGCAGTCTCACCAGGGCAGAGTAGAGAGGGAGGAAAACCTCTCTTGACCTGCTAACCACTCCCATTCTAATACACCCCAGGATGCCACCGGCTTTCTTGGCCACAAGGGCACAATGCTGGCTCATGATCATCCTGTTGTCCACCAGGACCCCGAGATCCCTTTCCCCTATGCTGCTCTCTAACAGCTCATACGGGAACCTGGGGTTTTTCCTGACCACATGCAAGACTCTACACTTGCCCTTGTTATATTTCATTAAATTTTTCCCTGCCCAGCTCTCCAATCTGTCCAGGTCTCGCTGAATGGCAGGACAGCCTTCTGGCATGTCAGCCACTCCTCCCAGCTTGGTGTTATCTGCAAACTTGCTGACAGTACACTCCATTCCCTCATCTAAGTTGTTGATGAATATATTGAATATTACTGGTCTCAGTACTGACCCTTGAGGCACTCCACTAGATACAGGCCTCCAGCTATACTCTGCCCCATTTACCACAGCTCTCCGGCTTCTTTCCTTCAGCCAGTTCCCAGTCCACCTCACTACCCAATTGTCCAGACCACACACTCAGTTTAGCTATGAGAATGCTGCGGGAGATGGTTTCAAATGCTTTACTAAAATCAAGATAAACCACATCCACTGCTTTGCCATTGTCTATCCAGCTGGTTATGTCCTCATAAAAGGCTATGATGTTGGTTAAGCATGAATTCCCCTTGGTGAAGCCACACTGACTGCCCCTAATGACCCTCTTATCCTTGATATGCCTTGTGATGGCATCAAGGATAAGTTGTTCCATCACCTTCCCAAGGATGAAGGTGAGGCTGATCCATTTATAGTTACCCAGGTCCTCCTTCTTGCCTTTTTTTGAAGACTGGAGTGACATGTGTTTTCCTCTGGTCCTCTGGCACCTCTCCCAGTTCCCATGACTTAGCAAAGATGCTGGAAAATGGCCTAGCAATGACCTCAGCCAGCTCCCTCAGCAACCACAGGTGCAACCCATTAGACACATGGATTTACAGATATCCAGATTGCTTAATTGGTCCTTAACCCAGTCTTCATAAACCAAGGCAGACTCCTCCATTGTCCTGCCTTCCTCTGAGGCCTCACACATATGGGGCTCCTCAGGACAGCTTCCGGCAGAGGAGACAGAGACAAAGAAGGCATTCAGTAGCTGTGCCTGCTCTGTATCTTCTGTCACCAGGGCACCCGCATCATTCATCAGTGGGCCTACATTGCCTCTCGTGTTAGTTTTAACTGTCATGTATTTGAAGCAGGTCTTTCGGTCGTCCTCGAGCCCTCTTGCAAGGTTCACTTGTAAGAAGGCCTTAGGTTTCGTAGTTGTCTCCATCCATCCTCTGACAACAGCCTTATATTCTTCCCAAGTGGCCAGCCCCTCCTTTCAGGATGTGAAAACTCTCCTCTTCCACTTGAGTTTGCCCAGCAGTTTTTTGTTCAACCACGCATGTCTTCTGGCTCCCTTCCTTGACTTCTCGTGTGTCGGGATGCTCTGACCTTGAGACTGGAAGAAACAGTCCCTGAATGCTAACCAACTATCTTGGGCCCCTTTACCTTCAAGCAGCCTTGCCCATGGGATTGCCCCTTACAATTGTTTGAAAAGGCCAAAGTTGGCCCTACTGAAGTCCAGGGTTGGAATTCTGCTAGGTATTCTGTTCCTGCCACATGAGATCCTGAACTCCACCATGTCATGGTCACTGCAAGCAAGTGCCACCTCAATCAGACCCTCCTTGTTAGTGAGAATGAGATCCAGCAGTGCTCCTTTCCTAGTTGGCTCATCCATCATTTGCAACAGGAAGTTATCATCAATACACTGGAGGAACCTCCTGGACTGTGGCTGGCTGGCTGACTAGTCCTTCCAGCAAACATCAGGGAAGTTAAAATCCCACATGACAACCAGGGCCTGTAACTGCAAGGCTGTTCTCGTCGGCCTGTAGAAGGCCTCATCAACTTCCTCATCCTGATCTGGTGATCTGCAATAGACACCCACAACAGTGTCTCCCCTGCCAGCCTGCTCCTTAATTCTCACCCATGCACTCTCAACTTGCTCCTCATCTGTGCTCAGACAGTACTCAATACGTTGTAGTTGCTCTCTCACCTAAAGAGCAACTCCACACCTTGCCTGGCTGTCCTGTCTTTCCTGAAGAGGACATAGCCATCCATGACCACGTTCCAGTCATGTGAGTTGTCCCACCATGTCTCCGTAATCGCCACCAGATCATAATCTCCTGCCCGAACACAGGTTTCTAGCTCCTCCTGCTTGTTCCCCATGCTGTGTGCATTGGTGTACAGGCATTTCAGGGAGCAAGCTGAGCATACTGATTCCACCCTAGGGGGATGGGAGGCCTCCTGGTCTTCATCAATTTCGAAGTGCTGTCCCACTGTTGCAAGCCCAGCTACAACCCCATCCTCCTTCAAATCTCATTTAAAGTTTAAATGAGTCCTGCTAGTTCCTGTCCCAGCATCCTTTTGGTCTTGCGAGTTAAACTTTTCCCACGTCTGGACTAGTGTGTTATAAAACCAGCCATTGTCAAAGAATCCAAAGCTCTGTCTGTAGCACCAGTCTTGTAGCCAATCATTTATGGACTGAATTCTTCTATTCCATCCCACTTTGTCACCTGAAAATGGAAGGAGGGAAGAGAAAATAACTTGTGCCCCAGCCTCTTTCACCAACTGTCCCAAGGTCTTGAAATCTTTCTTCATTCCCCTCAGACTACAGGATGCAGCTTCCTTACCACCTGTCTGGAAGATCAGAAGTGGGTAGTAGTCCACTGTTTGCATCAGGTTGTGGAGCTCCCTAGTGATAACCCTAATCTGAGCTCCAGCTAGACTACATACTTCCCTAAGACGAGGGTCAACTCTGCATATTGGACCCACTGTCCCTCTCAGAAGGGAATCACCTACTACAATTACTCTTGTTTCTTTCTTATTAGAGGTCATCTTGAGGTGTGGGGTCAACTACCTCTTCCTGTGTGACCTTGTAGGTGGGCCTTGCACCACATCCTCATCTACCTCTTCTTCAAGATCTAGGGCCTCAAACATATTATGGAGGGGCACCTGGGGAAGCAAAGCAGGTAGGGAGGGTGGTTACCCGCAGCATCGAACTGGAACTTGCTTCCAACCCTCCTCATTTTTTTTGTCCCCTGCCTCTGCCTGACAGTAACAGGGCAGGGGCTGTTTTTGGTCTCCCCACTCTACCTGACAGTGTGGAGGGTCAATCACCTTTTGGGGAGTATCTCCCTGGGTCCTTTCTGACTGGCACTCCAGGGAGTTCCTCCACTAGTAAATCTCCTTCTCACACTCCCTGATGGTCCCCAGTCTCTCAACCTTCTACTTAAGTTTCCCCACAATGTTGAGTAGATCTTCCACCTTCTCACACCGCACACAGGTGGAATGCCTGCCTTCCTCCCCTGGCAGCAGCAGCCTCTGGCACTCCCTGCAGCCAGAGACCTGAACAGCCACAGTTCAGGTCAGGCCATTCACCTGGGTCATCACAGTCTTTTTGTGACAAGCTCTCTGTCTGGAGGAGACCATGGTCAGCAGCAGTCTGGGACACTGGCAATAGCTGAGATGGTCTAACAAGCAAGGAGTGACAACCTCTACACCATGCTGCACCACACCTGCTGTTGCAGAACAATGTGGGTGGTACTCACTTCACAAGCTGGTTGCCACTCCCAGTGCCTCCCTTGAGGCTTTTTCAAGGTGAGGTTCTGATCACCATCACTATGGCAATGCCATGTCATGTTAGCTGCTCTCTTGCAAGGGTTGCAGGGTGCTTCTGTGTTGCAAAACCCTGCTGTACCCTGGGATCTGCCCACACAGCTCCGGCTGCGCTGGCTCTGATCAGCTGACCTCGGGGAGTCAGGTCTACCAGACCACCACGATCTCATGCTACAATATTTCAGTACATTTTAAATCATTACAATCACACGGCTATAAAGTGTTAGCTTTTCAATGGATGCATCCTCCTTTAAATATTTCTAGACAGTTTTAAGAACTGTATAATGTAAACAGATGAAAGTATCAGCTAAAGTAAATTGTTATGTGTTAACGAGTGGAAGAACTGGACTTTATTAACGTAAAACCTATTTAGGTATCTAATTAACTCCTAACTCTGAAGAACTATATGTATAAATATTGGATATATAATGTGTACCATTGCAGTTTAGATAAATTTATGTCATATATGAAAAAGTTAGCATAAAATGTGTAGAAAGCGTTGCAGAATGGCATCTCTTTCTTATGTGAATTTCGATAGAACTGGATGAGAACCATGAGGAGTTTATATTAATGTTTTCACAAAGAGTTTCTGTGTCTCTTCATTCTGTACACAATGCCTTCGTCAACATTTCATCATCTTTAATGTTAACCAGGATTAATTTCCTTCAAATTGCCATTATTATATTTCTTAATTTCATTCTAAAGCATATGTTCAGTTAATTTTCTATCCTAATATATAACACTTTACTTCTATTTTAAGTGTAATATGAAATAAATAAATACCAGATTGCAATATTTGAAACCCACAAAACAGACATGTCTATTTGGCATTCTTTTCATGCCGTCAGGTGAGCTAAAAATATTACAGTTGGATATTGAAATGTAGCAATATTACCATAACTGAGAATTATGATTGACTTATTCAGAGCTGAGTTTACACAAGGACTGTGCTCAACAGCCATGATATCTCTTTTCAGAAGATCTAATGATGGAGAGAAGAAAAAAACATATTTCCATAAATCAAAATAAAATAAAATAAAATAATTAATTTAATTTAAGATATACATTAACTTCTGGTATGGAATTATGTGTCAGTGATGTATCTAGGTTGACTATTTCAAATTTACACATTAATCATTTACTTAAATGTTAATGATTTATTTCTTCTGCACTGATGCAATAAATTAACTTTTATTTATGTTATTTGATGTTCCATCTGTAGAACAGAACTATATTGAACAGGAAGAAAACTAATCTAAAAGTAATAATTACTGAAAATATCCTAAGAAGGCAGAAGTTACAAAATTCCCAGACAACATGAAAGATACTATATTAGAAAATTACTCATATAGAATTTTAATACAAAGGTGAGATTTCATATACTATTTGAGGAAGCAGTTAATTCAAATCAGTATTATATCACCAGTATGATCATTCTGGGTAATCTGATGTGTTCAGACCTTCCAAATAACTTCTGGACAATGACAAAGTTGATTACTGGCCTCACTTTAAGTCATGAACTAGTTTGTGACTGTTGAGTTAAATCCCCATCAAGGAATAGATGACTTAGTATTCAGTAACATATCTTCTTGTCATCCAAGATACCTCTAGCTATGTGGGAAAAAAATAATCCTACATTAGCAAGCTGTTACTTTTTATTTGTATGGCCCATTGCCGACTGTCTGTCATTTCCTCATTCACAGTGGAATGGGAAACAAGCTTCTTGCTGTACATGCGTATCCACTTCTATTTGTACTTTGCCCCAGGAATAAACTAATTGCTGCTGTAAAACATTGTTCACACCTTACCCAGAATTCATCTATGACCCCTGGGAGAGAGGGATGTAAAATTGTGCCAGCTGGCCTTTTGACTTTAACTAGCCAATTAATAGGTGTCTGCCAATTAGCTGCTCACACTGGAATACTTAAGAAAAAGTCTACTGACATGTAAATTAGATTCAGCATCTATTGCTCTTTCTGATCACTCTTCGCTTCATGGATTTTAGGCAGTATAGTTGGCAAAGAATCAATACGTCTTGTCATCTGTCACTCTGTCAATGCAGTTTTATCTTTTATTGTATGTTTACAGGGTGCTGTCCAGCCTAGTTATGTCTCAAGTGATATCTCTCCTGTAGCATTATTTGTTGTAGGTTTTCTTTGTTTGTTTTGTTTTTTTCCTTAGGTATTTATCCAAAAGTTGAGTAGATTTTTCTTTCTGAAAGTTTTGGTTTGTTAGGTATATTTCTTCACAGTAACCCTAAAAGTTCATATATTCTCTTGTTTCATAACAGTCCTTCCTGGATTAATTTTTCCCTTTTTATCTGCTGCCCTTTGAAGTCAGACACAAGTTTCTGTATTCCATTAAGTGGAAAACTGCACTTTCTCCTTCTCCCTATTGCGAAAAAATTACATTTTTTTCAATCAATACATGTGTATATATCGTCATTCACAAAAGAGAAAACTGATTCTTGAAAAGCACCTCTTACGTAGAGATAACTGCACTTTTATTAATTGTACTCAGGAACTTTACATGTGACTGTATTCTAATTTATCAGATTTTTTCTGATTGTAATAGAAGTTCTAACTTTCAGTAGACTACATAATAAATTTGATTTCTGATTTGCAAAAAGAAAAATGCAGGTCAGTCCCTCTGAAAAATTAACTTGCCCTGCACTGGGATCCCATCTGGTTCTTGGTGTTGTATAATGTTCTTAAGGTCTGAAATTACATTATACAGTTTCCTTTGTATTGAATACCCATCTGAGCTGACTGTCAGGTGCTCAATAAATAATAGAAAAATTACAATTACAAGGGCAAGAGTGTAAACCCTTGAGTGGTAGGAAACAACCACTTAAAATTTCTGATTCACTTGACAAAACATTCCCCAGAGACTTGCTGTCTTGCAAGCAACAATTACACATATTAATCAATACAAATTCTTTCAGACTGTTTTATGCCTTTCAAGAAGGAAGAAAAAGAAACACATTTTACAGGATATCCAATTTTGTTGTAGTTATTTTAGACAGATAGGAAGGCTGGTGTTTCAGAAAGGATTATATTATTTCAAATTGATTATTCTCAGAAGACCAAGACAACCACTAAGAAGCTATCTGAAATATTATGTACAATTCTGATTGCGTTTGTTCAAGAAAGATTAATTCAGTTTGCAACAGGTCAAGAAAAAGGCTTTTAGTGTAATTGAGGAAATTGGTAGTCTGTACTAAAACTTGCAGAATCTGACTTGATAACCTAATAAAAAGGAGCTAGAGAAGAGACTAGATCTTCATCAATGTGTCTATAAAGGGAGCATAGGATGAACACGAGGTAGTGAACATTGGTAAAGGACGTTGTACACACTGCAATGTACATAAACAAGTCACAAGTAAATTTAAGCTTGACATGAAAAGGTAGATATTAACTGTCAGTAGCATTCTTGAAAAGCACAGTGGTGACTTAATATGCTTGTGAACACGAGTACGAGAAGTGTTTTGGAAATATTTAGGGTTTGGAAGGAGTATCTCTAAATTTTTTCCTAACCTCTGAAAAAAAAGCTTGCGTTAGAATTCTGTTGGAATAACAGTTTTTGTCATTCTGCATTTGTATGTATGTGTTCCACTACATAATGGATATGCTTATTGTCAGTGATGACACTATGAAACAGACTGAATCAAAAACTGATCACTATAGCAAATACGTTTCTGGATGGAAATAGTTCATTTCTTATTAAATACAAACAATGTGAAAAGATTGATAAAATATGAAGTAGATTTAGAGTTTCATAAATGCGGTTTATGACTAACCTGAGAAAGGATAGAGTTGGGGCTGAGAATTATGACATTGCCAATATCTAGTCTAAAAAAGAGATTAAAAATATATATATTTTTAAATCTTTTTAGTTAGTACTTAGTGATGATTAATAATAATGAAACTCTGAAAATAATATTTTCTTCTGAAGTAAATTGTACAGACATCAATGGAACATTAATTATTTCTTTCTATATGGTTTTATCACAAATATTGAAAACATTGAACAAAAGGGAAGTGACTATGACTTCTACTCTAGTAGTGATTGAAAGCATGAAAAAGATTAAGTAAAAAAGGACACGTATAAAATTGAGTTAGACAGGATTTTGAATCAGAAGGACTAAATTCAGCTAGGTTGATATACGTACAGAAATATAGACATATGTTACAGTATTATACATATATTTATATGTGAAAACACACACCTATCGTATCATACTTGTTCAAGGAGTTCCTATACACATCCCACAGTTTTCAAAGAGCAAGGTAGCACAGCACCTCCCTTATACCAAAGTTTAATCGATCTTTGCGTAGCTCTCCTAAAGTATCCTGCTAAGGTCTTAATACACATTAGTAAAAATTAACAGTATACAAAATTGATTTAACATCACTCAATTTTTGCAGATGGGTTCTGGATTCTAGTCATTAGGGAGCAGAGCAAGACAGATGAGGATGTGTTCACTATAAAAGTGAATAGCTGACTTCCAGGCTTTAATGCCTGGGAGAGTTTATCTGAGCTGAAAGACTGTGTTATGCAGCACACACCTTTTACTAAAATTTCTGTAGAAATTTCCTTCTGCTATCTATAATTTTAATATACTCAGTTGTGTCTGGATTCTTCTATTCCAATTGTACGTGTAGTTTCAAAACTTATCCCCATGTTTGTAAAACTACCTTGACAAATACTCAAGTTCTTACACCTGACATGAAGTTATCCCATTTGTTTTCTACTTGTTTCCTTTTCACTGATATGAGTAGTTAGCGTGTGGCTTACTGAATTGCAGTTTCAGTTTCATCTGAATGGTACCCTTAAAAGTCTGGAAAATATTATCACTTATTGTAAGTAAGCACAATTTTCAGTATAGTTCTCTGCTCAATCAGTTCCATACAAGATAAGCTTAACAGTGACTTGTTCCATGGTTTATCACATAATGCCCTAGTTTTCTGTTCAAATGTGGGCAACATATCCACATGTTTGAGCAGGGAATTTTTCTGTTGTCAGAATGGCTTCTTATGTCTCTAAACTAATCTTTTCTATTACATTATTAGCTCTTACTATTACCTTCTTCATCATTATGATCAGAAATAAGAGTACTAATCAAAAAGTTATTTAACTCATATTAATAAAAGTGTTTAAGATGCACGTCTTATATTACGTACAAAATATCTCTATTTCTCAGGCAAATTTACAGTTTCTGCATTTCTTCATACAAAATATATCCTCCTCATGATTATTTATATGCAATTAAACAAACAAACAAACAAACAACAAAACAAAATCAACCACAAGAACAACAAAACACCAAATAACACAGGCAGGAATCTCATAAAGCAAAACCCAGTGCTTCTCAGAGCTTCTCAATGTAAAATACCGTATTCCTTGCTCTCAATACACTCCTCCTTTGAGAAACTGTGCTCTTGATGTTAAGTGCTTTCTAAGAGCATTATCAGAGTTACAATTTTAGCTGTCCTTTGGGCAAACCAGCCACCAATATGGGGAACTTGTTTTCGATGGTTTGTTTTGTATATCCAGAAGCTTTTTATTGGAATACAGCTCTTTATAATGTAGCTCAGTGGTTAGAAGTCATAACAGTCAAAAGCATGTTTTCAAAATAATTTTCACTGTTAAAGAAGCTAGAACAGGACGCCTGTGTAGTTTTTTGGTGGTGGTGGTTTTTTTGTTGTTTGTTTTGTTTTGCTTGTTTTGTTTTTGGTTTTGTCTTTTTTGTTTGTTTGTTTTGTGTGTGTGTGTGTATGTGTGTGTGTGCCCTTGACAGCCACAGAGATTTAAACTGTATTCCCACTGCCCCATTAGCATTTTGGCTTTTAGTTGTAGAACAGACTAATCTTAAATCTAATGTACATTAAAATGTCAAAGCTCCAAATCTTGAGCAATTTAGAAAGAAACAATGATGGTTATCATAAGATTAAAATAAAAAAAAAAATATATTTTTTTTAATTTGTACATCTCATTCACCTTGAGACAATAATTAAAAGAATTCTGACAACTCTAAAGATACATATATCTGTTATGAAAGCCTACCTAATGTTTGCAGGTAAGAAACCAATCAAACTCAAGATATAAGAACATCCATTGTGTAGCCAAAACTATTACATAACATATGATTATGAAGATATTATGAAAAATGATGGGTAGTTAAATTAGAATGAAACAGCATATATCATAAATACTTGAATAAAGCAAGCTGTTTGAATTTTCATATCAGACTGTAGGTAAAAATTATTATGGTTATGCAATCTATATTTGTACAAAACACAATGACAAACTTTTTTGCCTTGTGCTGAATGTATCTAAGTTTACATGTGAATATGTGCTTGAGGAAAATGTAATGCTCTGAACATTTCTCTCCAACACCTTCTTAGGCTATGTCTTCTATGTGTATGTACTTTTGTATTGTAATTATTTATGTATTTTTGTACACATAAAACTTATCTACTTATCCTACACTTTATTAGGGTTATGTAATTCTTGTTGGTATACTGGAGAAGTTCAAGTGGTTTGTGATTCTTATTTCATTTCTTGCATGTGACATCTAACTACTAGACTTCGTATTCTGCATTCTCCTTTTTTTGAGGAAGATTTTAGCCTTTTTGTCTTTCCACTATGCTGATTCTATTGTTCAATACTGGATGCACATTACTAGCACTGTTTGGTTATATTGATTTTCAGTTTGTACAGTTGAACTTCTCAGCTAGTAAAAGTGCAGTTTCATGTGTTGCAATGATATTGCAAAACAATCGGCTAAAGTTGTAAAATTAATATTAAACCTTCCCTCATCTATTAAATTGTGGTATCTCAGTGATGTGTGCAGTCTGCTGCCTTAGAAGCAGACTTCACTTCCATACAATAACACAAAGTGTAATTTATTAACCTTTCTATAATGTGAAAATAAATGAACACAATAAAGTTGTCTTATGATAGTTCCGGCTTTACAATGATACATGTTAAATGGAATACCTATTTCAGCTGGGGTTATTGAAATAGTCATCTGAAAATTTCTCAAAAGTTTAGGTGATGATGCAGCTTTTGGGGGTGAGACAGTTGATTTAGGTCATGTTTGAAAATAAATCTTTAAATCCTAAATCTTACTTAATTTGTATCTACATTTTCTATGTTAAAGCAAAAAATAAAAGTGTTTTTGTGAGGGTAGTAACAAGACTTACAGTTCTTCATGGTTTTACTGAGATTTGATAATCCAGAATAATTGCTTTAACCTACACTTTTTTTTTTTTTTTTAATTTCTAGTCAGTTATAATAGCAAACAAGGGCACCTTTGGTACCCCAAATCCACTTCTTAAGAAGATTTTCACCAGCGACCTGTGTGACATTTCCAAAAATCTTTTCATGTAATCTTAAATACCTACTGCACAATTTAATATTCCATGCAAGTAATTTGTGATCTATCAAAAGCTGTAGAAAGGCTTCAGTCTCTGAATTCAAACATGAAGTAGCCAGAAGGGATAGTTATATATGTATTTACTTTAACCTGAAGACAGAATATTTAAATGCTCTCGACACAATGTATTTAAAAATCTTTCTGCTGCCCTGTCTGCACTTGATATTGTACTAGATTATGCTTGACTAGCTAATTTCAGTCTGTAAAACAGAATTCTGTACATTATATAGACCTACAGCCATTGATTACAGATGAAGTATGGGATATGCAGTTGTCAAAACTTCATTTCACACTTTAATCATACACTGAGCTTTTTGCTTTGTCTATTCATTTCCACATAACAGACAATATTCATCAATTACAGGTACCTTGTGAATATTATTCTGTGGTTTGTCCACACTATTTTTAAGTGTGTCTTCTGTAGGTACTTAATTATTTTATCCAAAAATATGTCACGAAAAGAGATCAAACTTTATAGTTCTACCTTACTTCACAACCAAAACCAACAGTGACAAAAATACTAGGAACACTTTAGTTAAATAAATGCCTGCTGAAAGTCAATGTCAGTATCACAAACAAACTGTAATTGTTCTTGGCTCAAACTCATGTTTTATTGATGTTCTAGTACTTCTCGGTTTAGTAAATAGTATTTCAGTAATGATACCAGTAATAAGGTGCACTGTACTACCTCTTCCCAGTTTTTGGTGCTGCCCTGGGAAAGCATAAAAATAAAATTAAATTTAAAAAAAAAAAAAAATGCTGAGTTATCTGATCCTTCATTCTGTATGCATCCATTACTAACCTGCTGAATCAGTTGTTCACATTTTTGTGGTGAAAAAAGTCTGAAGCTTTTTTTATCACAGAATCATAGAATGTCCTGAGTTGTGAGAGACCCACAAGGATCATTGAGTCCAACTCCTGTCCCTACATAGGACAACCCCACAGTTCACGCCATGTGTCTGAGGGTGTTGTCCAATCACTTCTTGAATACTGACAGGCTTGAGGCTGTGCCTGCCTCCCTGGGGATCCTATTCCAGCGCTCCACCACCCTCTGGATGAAGAACCTTTTCCTAATGTCCAATCTAAACCTCTCCTGGCACACCTTCCTGCCATTTCTTCAGGTTCTGTCATTGGTCACCAGAGAGAAGATATCAGTGCCCACTCTTCCTCCACCCCTTGTGAGGGAGCTGTAGCCATGATGAGGTTTTCCCTCAGTCTCCTCTTCTCCAAGCTGAACAAACCAAGTGACTTCAGCTGTTCCTCATACAGCTTTCCCTCCAAAATCTTCATCAATTTTGTGGTCCTCTTCTGGACATTTTCAGTAGCTTTATATGGCGTTTATACCGTGGCAACCAGAACTGCACACAGTGCTCCAGGTGACACTGCATGGCCGTGGAAGAAGGGGTAGGAAAATATGCCTGCAGTAAGAGACTCCATGAGTTCAATTTGTTTAATCTATTGAACAGAAAGTTAAAATGTGACTTAATCACCAACCTAAGTACCCAATATGGAAGATGAACGAGTCACAATATATGTACAGAATAATGTAATTATTGTGGTGGTAATTATAGCTAGGAACAACTAGTTTTGTGAGATTTTTGTTTTTATATTGAAGAAGAAAAATAACTAAACCTTAAAAAACCCTAGATATTCTGAAACAGATAGTATCACAGAAATGATAATTAATTTTTAGAAGTATCTCAACTTTTTTTATGAAATGTTAAATTCTAGACCACTTCTAATTGCTTTATAAGCAATTAGTTTAATTAAAATAAGGTGACCCTAAGGGTGGTGCAATGTCAAAATTCATTGGATATTACTCTGATGAAAAAAAAAATAAGCTACAGAAATGGTGAAGTTGTAGGTAATGAATTGATTATTCCTATTTTGTTTCAGGATAAACAATAGAAGCAGACGAACTCCTTTCACTGGAGTGAAATGGTCAAAACAATAACAGCCAGTGCATAAAACACTAGAAAATACAAGACAGGTCAGAAGCTAAGCTGTCTGCATCAAGGGGATGAAAGCCTTTTCAGCTGAATACAAATGCAAAGAACTGTGTATTAACCTTATGGAACTGGTAGCATTTGGGAGTCTAAGCAGGCAGAATTGAACAAAGATAGACAAAGTGAGAACAAAAGAGGTATTTGCAGCTGAATGGATGGAGAGATAAATTTCTTGATGAAATAGTGACTGGCAAGAGACTTGCAACTGTCAACAGAAAAATTCTTGCTAGTCTTTGTTTTATTCTGCCTTGATGAAAAGAATAAACAAATAAGACTATCTGAAACATCAGTTTTTCCTCCTCACAGAAATATCAGACTTCCCAAATAATGTCTAGCTGCTTGAGATACGCTATTTTTAAACTATTATTCCTTAAGAATTGTCTTTTCTTGAGGATTATCTTTCTGTAGATGTATTTTGAATTATATTGTATTGTAATATGCATCACTGTAGTACATCAGAAGCAACAACCATTTTAAATAGTTCTTTGTGAAAACAAAAATAAATTTAAAAAATGTATATAATAAGCAGCTAATGGTTTGTAGACAACTATGTAGAGAGTGTTTATGTAGCTGAATTTGAAAGGATAAATGATTTTTAATCTGGTGAAATTTTGAAACTCATGAAGTACAAACCTCTATCTGTCATTGATGGCAAGAAAACTGATTAGCTACTGCTGCATTTTTTATCTTACAATTATTAATAAGAAAGACAAGGAATAAGCTTTAGGATGTATAGCTGAGTTTCCTGAATAATAGAGAAAGTTATGCAGAAAGTCTTTAAATATCTTGGGCTTGTATATCCAACTTTGTTTAAAGCTAGAAGTGTAACCAGATCTAATGGAGCTCAATATTCTGAGGAATTTTATATCTAACTTGAAACCTTGGCAGTTGCTGTTCTACCCTTTAAAACATATGAACTACTAAAAAAGGATCTGTATGCTTATTAACTTTGTAAGAGGAAATATTAGAGTTCGATGTATGAATTACCTTATATGTAAAACCCCTTCAGTTGAGATGAGTTAGTATTCCCAAATCTTTTCTGCAATTTTCCAAAGAGCTCTGTTTCAGTTGTAACCCTTTATTTAGGATATGTCTTGTGCATTATCCTTGCCTGATTTGTGAGGGGAGGATATTTTTTCATTGTTCACATAACTTCCCAATTTCCCAACTTCCCAACTATAGGAGGTTCCTGCACATCTGTACTGGTAAAATCATTTGCTGCAATAGAATAATATACCATTGAATTATCATGGCACGTTGATACATTTGGGCATTTCTAAGTATAAACAAAGTAGATTCACAAATATATTTCTGTGGTTGGTGTTTCTCTAAGCGTGAAAAAGATACATGCATTACGATATTAGTAATCACCTTGAACACATACAGCAGTTTAGTATTAAATATATTTGGTGTATAGCCATTAGGTGAAAAAACAATCAAACAATAAAACCAAAGAAACAAAACCCTCAAAACAACAAATAAAAATCACCCCCAAAACCCAAGCAACTAAACTACTGTTATTTTAAGAAAATTGTCAGACAACAGAGGGCTCAGAGGGCTGTGATCAATGGTGCAGAATCTGGAGGCCTGCAGTTAGTGCGGCTCTCCAGTGTCAGTATTAGGTCCAGTCCTGTTCAACCTCTTCATCAATGACCTGGATGAAGAGACTGAGTGTGCACTCAGCAAGTTTGTTGATGATACCAAACTGGCAGGAAGGACTCTACACACCAGAAGGCTGTGCTGCCATTTAGTGAGATCTGAAGAGGCTGGAGGACTGGGTAGAGAAGAACCTGGTGAAGTTCAACAAGGGCAAGTGTAGGGTCCTGCACATGGGGAGTGTTAACCCCAGGCACCAGTACAGGTTAGGGGCTGACCTGCTGGAAAGCAGCAGAGAAGGACTTGGGAGTTCTGGTCACCAACAGGCTGACATTAAGTCAACAATGTGCCTTTGTGGCCAAGAAGGCAAATGATATACTGGGGTGCATTAAAAAAAGCATGACCAGCAGGTCGAGGGAGGTTATCCTCCTCCTCTACTCTGCCCTGGAGAGGCTGCATCTGGAGTACTGTGTCCAGTTCTGAGCTCCCTAGTTTAAAAAGGACAAGGAATTATTAGAGAGAATCCAGTAGATAGCTAGAAAGATCATTAGGAGTCTGGAGCATGTTTCTTGTGAGAGGAAAGGCTGAGAGAGGATCTCATCAATGCTTATAAATATCTTAAGGGTGATTGTCAAGAGGGTGTGAACAGACTCGATGGTAGGATGAGGGGCAATGGGCACAGACTAAAGCATGAGAAGTTCCATCTAAACATGAGGAGAAGCTTCTTTACTTTGAGGATAACAGAGCACTGGAACAGGCTGCCCAGAGAGGTTGTGGAGTCTTCTCCTCTGGAGACATTCAAAACCCACCTGGGTGCATTCCTGTGCAACCTACTCTAGGTGTACCTGCTTTAGCAGGTGGGTTGGACTAAGAAGACCTCCAGAGGTTACTTCCAACCTCAATCATTCTGTGATTCTGTAACAGTCTGTATAAATCAACTCTTTGTAGGACAGGGCACACGTGCAAGTTGTAATTTATTTCCTCTAACAGACATTCAGATAAAAGTGATAAAAGTTTTCGTGTTTTTTGTTCACCCTCATATGACTTTTTCTGTATGTTAGAAACCTATTTCAAATATGTTAGAAATAGCTGGTGTTCAGCATAAAGCAGTGTGAAGTTCTTGTATATAATTAAAGTCAGCTTCTTCATTGCAGTGGTTCCTTTGAAGATCTACCAAAACAAGCTATGATTACAGCAGATTTCATCCCTTAGGAAGGGGGTGCATAATTTTTTTTTTTTTAATATATACCAGCTGATTAGTCTTGATTTCATATAATTTTACCGGCTTTCTGTTCTTGTTTTTAATTTGTTTTGTGATATTTGTAGGCTTTTTCCCCTTCAGAATTGCAGGCACTCTGAGAAGGTTGCCAGGAAAGCGTAAATAGCTTCAGCACTAATAAAGTACAGCTTAACGAGTCTGATAAAACAATGTGATTTGTTTCAGATGAAATGTATCCTACTTAACACTCGTCTTTCTGCTATGTGAACTTTAAAAATGAATTTTTCCAGCCTATAGCAATTTGTTACCTGATTACCAAGTTTAAGTATTATACCATACTTTTAATGTCTTTCTTAACATAAGTGT